>NC_044013.1:36699242-37000363 GCF_900496995.4 Aquila chrysaetos chrysaetos
CAGCACCTGAGAGCAGGGGCAATGCCACCCCAGCAGCACCCGCTTGGGCTTTTAGCAGAGCTATTGAAAAATCAAGGATGGCAAATATTGTCGAAGCGATGGGAAAATGCTCGCCAGCAGGAGTCGACGGCTTCATCAGAAGATTGCGAATTGCCTTGATTACGGTATCCTCCCAGGAGGCCAGACGAGCGAGCGAGGGGCTCAGCACCCAGCTGGCGGCGAAGGATGTGTGCCCAGCGGGGAGCAGCAACAGGTCAGGCAACAGCTTTGGAAAAATGAAGGGACTGGTCCCCAGGAGAGCCACATCCCCCAAACCCAGGGGCATTTGGGGGAGAGGTGACAGTCCATAAATCCCCCAGCCCAGCTGGTGCCTCCCCCGGGGTGGGGATCGCTGGGCCACCATCAAATGTGGCTGGAGGACCCTGTTTCTCCCAATTTTCAGGGAAACGGTGACCTCCAACCTCCTCTCCCCTTGGCAAGGAGCACCAGGACCTGCCTCACTTCACACCATTGAACTATTTCTCTTGCTGGCATCGCATGCAGACAAACTCCCCGAGCGGGACTCTATCCCCAAAGGCACCGTCTGGGGTCCCCGGCCCCATCACAGCATGTCCCACTGCTGGAGCAGCCACCTCCCTCCCTCCCTGGGGAGCTGCTCGTTAGCAGAGCCGTGTATTTAATAATAAAAGCCTCTGATTAGATTAGCAAGAGTGACCTTTTCCAGATGGATGGGATGCCCATACGGCAGCACCGACAGGCGCCGCGCGGGAGGGGAACACACCGGCAGCTCGCCGATTCCTCCACACGCCCATCGTGGGCTATTTTGGCCAGGCAATTGAAGGAGCCAAAAAAAAAAAAAAAAAAAAATCGGTTATGCCATGTAAGCACCCCTTCCCTCACCCATCATCTCACTGCACCTCCCGGGATGAGGCCACATTCTGCTGCCCACCTCCCTCTTAGAGCTTGGGGGCTACAGGAGGGGATGGAACTGGGACGTGCCAGTGCAATGTTAGGGATGTTCTGCAGGGACCCCCAGCTGGGTTGGTTTTTCCTTTCCTCCTCTTTTTAGGATGCAGAGAAGCTGGGCGAGGAGGGACCTCACCAGCCAGTCGTGGTGGGGTTAATTAAATAGTAGCACTTAAAAAAAAAAAAAAAAAAAAAAGCCAGGTTTCTAAAAATTGCTGAGCAATCCCCAGCCAGGGGGTTGCTGCCACCCAATACCCTGCCTCAGTTTCCCCCAGCGATACAGCAGGGCTGAGCCCGGGGTGCAGCATCGTGCGCTCACAGACACACGCACACACAAAAGGACAGTTCTGGCCGAAGGTATCGAGGCACCTAACGCGTCTTGAAATCCCCAGGGCCAAACCCTGTGACTGATGCTTACCAAAATCATCGCTCAAAGGATTTCCATCATGCCACCGATAACATCCCTCATCCTTTTCGCTTTCCTCACCAACACCAAGAGGACAAAAAGGGGAGAAGAAAAGCCAATTTCCTGGTAGGGTGTCCAATGTCGCACCCCCATGTCCCAGCACAAGCATCCTGCTGGGATTTAAGGTAGCAGGATTAGGGGGAGATGGAGTGGGCCCTGGGGTCACCCAAGGGCACCCCAGAGCCGAAAGCCTTTCGGCTCTGGGGTGCCCTTGGGTGACCCCCTTTTCTGCGGCACCAAAGGTAAAACTTGTGCCAGGTTTAACCCAGCTCAGAGGCCAGATCCTGCCCTCTCACCTGCCTGCCAAGGCAGGGAAAGGTCGTATTGCCCCTTCTCTGCACCTGGCTGGAGCTAAGGATGCTCGGCCGCTCTGACCCCATCGGCATGGCCGGGATGGGGGGCTGTTAAATGAGCAAACGCCGGGTGTACGTTCCCGGTTTGGGCGTTAAATGAGCAAAAGCCGGGTGTATGTTCCCAGTTTGGCAGCGAGTTATTGTACATCTCCACCTGCTGGTCTGAAAATCCCGGAGCCTGGAGATGCTCTAAGCCGAAACGGGGATGGGGGGTGGTCCGTATCCGCCCCCCCCCTCCACCAGGGTTGGGGTGCACTGGCTGGAGCCCCCCACCAGGGATGGAGCCATGGGCCACAGCATCATCCTTCACCCCCAGCCCCACGCCTGGGGCTTGCCCAAGGTGGGAACAAGCAGTGGGAGATATGGGAGACCGGCATGGCCCCATCCCCACCGGCAGCGGGATAGAGGCGTCGGGGCTGTAGGATCCAGCGCGGACCCCAAGCCTGCCTCGCGTGCCGGGACAGATGCTGAATAACCCCAGCACCCCTGGATCACTGCCTCTGGGTGAGTGCTGCCTCCGGGAGAGGGGAAACTGAGGCACGCTGCAGGTATGAGGCTCAGCAGGCAGCAGAGAGAAGACGCAGGAGTCCAGGCTCAACCCCACAGACAGCGCAAGTTATTTTGCAAACCGGTGGGTGAAAACCCCCTGTGCCACATCCCGACAGGTCCCTCGCAGCTCCGCAGCACAACCACACCGAGCACACACCATTGGCACCCCCACCGTGCCGCAGCCTCGCCTCGGGGTCCGTCCATCCCTCCTGCAAGCTCTGGGGCCACTCCGGGGCCATCCCACCCCAGAGGTGCCAAAAAAACCCTTTCTGGAAGCAGCTGATCCGGGGCCAGCGGCCAAGCGGCTCCCAGTGCCGGCGGGGGAGCGCAGCGGGGGCGAAGCTGGCGTCGAGGGTTGCTCTTAAATAAAAAACAAGGGAAAAGGGAATAAAATACCCCAGGCAGGAGAGCGGCGTGCTGCTTCACCGCCGGTTGACCCCCACCACAAGCCCGAGCCATTTGTAAGAAAGGCTGGAAGAATTAGGAGCTCTCGGCCTCTTTTTCCAGCTCCCTCCGAGACCTTTATTTGTCCAGGAAAGGCCGAAGCGGCAGCGAGGGCAGCTGCGCATCCTGAAAAGAGCCTAAAAACTCCTGGCAGAGGCTTCTCTCTCCGCCGGCACAGGCATCCTCCCGCGGCAGCATGGCGAGACCCGGCCCTGCAGCCGGCACAGGCCACCCTCGCCCGCTTCTCGCTGGCATCGCCGCCACGGGGACCCCCCCCCCACCCATCGCATCCCCCAGCCCAGGGCCCAGATTTTGCCCCGGTATAAACCAGAGGCCTGACCCACAGGGCTGTTGGTGTCCCAGAAGCAACAGGGGGGGGAGCTTAGAAATGGCCAGAAGGGGATGGAGAGCGGGGGGGGCCGCATCCAGCCCCTGCACCAGAGACGATTCCTGATGGATCGCTTGCACGGAGATGTTTCCCATCACCTGCTAGCAAAGCCGACAGCCGCCTTCGGCAGCGCACCCGCCGTGGGGAACCACCGACCCAGACGGTTGAATCTCATCCAGGCAAATTGAGAAGTGGAAGGAGATCGGGCTTCCCCGCCGGCTGCCAGAGCCCTGCCTGCAAACCCCCTGACCTGCTGGTCCCAAAGAGGAGAGCTCTGCCCAGCAAAGCCTGCCTGGGCAGCACCCCGAGAAGCACCCAGTCTCGGGGTACAGGGGGGCAGCATCTGCCACCCCAAAGGACGCTACGTAAAGTTGCGATGCTCGCCGACCTGAAGCATCTCTGCTCCTGCTCCTCTGTTGGGGTCAGAGTTTTTTTAAGGGGGGAAACCCCCTGCCAGCTCCCCGCAATACTCCCAACATCCCCCCCTCCTCCTTATTTCACCACTGTGGGTGAGCAGCTTCCCAAAGAGCCTCGGGGGGCTGCAGATGCCCAAAAAAGCCCTGCCTGAGCCCCAGAAGCGCCTTGGCCATGGGCTGCCAGTGCGAAATGGAGCTGGGCATGGTCCAGAGACCCCCGTCGGCTCCCGGGGGGATCTCGTTTGAGCTGGGCAGCACAGCCCCCAGGACACGCCAAGCCCACAGCCAGAGCCGGGCTGGCAGGAGGGGTCTGAGTGGTTCCCCCCAAACTGCAAGCAGCCCCCCATTTTCTGCTTGGCCAAGCTGGCTGCCAGGGAAAGCCGCTTTAGCCGGAGCATCCGTGGGGCTTGGTTTTACACAGAAACCATCCGAAAAAACCATCCACGGAAACCAGCCCCGTATCCCCCGGGATGCGTGACCCCTCTTTGGCCTCGCTCGTCAAAAAAAAGCCCCCGGCAGCAGGTGCCGCCGTCCCCAGGGCTGTCACCGGGGCAGGCCGGGATGTCACCACAGCTCGGCCATGGCACAGCAGTGATTTGGATGCAACTCAGGGCAAGTGAGCGCAGGCAGCGGGGGGCCCCCCCTGCCCAGGCCGCAGGCGGGGGGGGGGGGGGCAGCACCGCCAGCCCCAAACCCCTTGCCCCAAACCCCATGGAGGGGGGGGGAAATCAGAAAGAAACAGAGGGATGGCAGGAGCTGCACCCCCATCCCCACACCCCAAAATCATACCAGCTCGGCGGCGCTTGCCCTGTTAACTCAGCGCAGGCTGGGAAAGTGCCTGGGTGCGGGTCTCGGGGATAAGCGAGTGGATAATAGCGGATAAAGCCCCTGATCCTCCTGCTAAAGCAGCTCTGCATTAAGGAGACAAGGGGGGGGGGGGGCAAAGCCCCCCTCGCCCCATTTCCCCCCCTGCCATCCTGCTCTCTACCCAGGGAAACAGCCCGCCGCAAGCGCTCGCAAACACAAGCTGTCATTTCATTAAGCCAGGAATAAACTCTAATCTTTACCCATTTCGCTGGGGGGGGGGGGCACAGAGAACCAGGGGAGGTGGCAGCTGAGATTGGAGGGGGGGTCCCAGCCGGGCACAGAAGGGCAGGGGCTACCCCTGGGGGGGGGAGATGGGGCTGGATGGGGGAGATGGGTGCAAACACACCCCCCCCCCGGTATTGCAGACACACACATAATACATATATTCCGTCCGTGTCCCCCCCCCCGGTGCCAACAGCACTTACCGGGGAGCAGCAGGGAGCAGAGACAGCAGAGCAGGGTGGCCGGCCCAGGGTGCATCTTCTCCGGAGAGGCCATTGCAAGGTGGGGGGCAGCCAGAAAGCTGGGGGGCCGGCTGGGCCCCGAGCCACCCCCGTGGCAAAAAAATTAAAAAAAAAAAAAAAAAAAAGGAATCCAAACCAAGCACCAAAAAAACCCGCAGAAATCCCCTAAATCCAACCACGTGCGAGCCGGGAGCAGCAGCCAACGGCGGAATTTGGGGGGGGGGGGGGGGGACCCGGCTCAGATTAGAGGGGGGCTCGATTTTGCTCCCCAAGCTTAGCGAGCAGAGCACCCCATCTCTGGCCCCCCACCCCTCCCCGCCCTGCACCCCAAATCTACCGCACCCCCCCCAGAGCCTGCAGGGCGACCAGGGGAGCGCCCAGCCGGCGGGGGCGGGTCCCCCTCCTCTTCCTCCTCCTCCTCCTCTTCCTCCTCAGGAGCCGGGGGGGGGGCGGGCGAAGAAGAGCACGTGTAACCCCCCCCCGGAAAAAAAAAAAAAAAAAAAAGAAAAGATGTGCTGATGAAGGATGATGCTGCAGGGCTAGCAGGTCGCCAGCCCCCCCATGCACAAGAATAAAAATAAGATTTCCAAGCGCGGTTCTTCAAATAAAAAAAAAAAAAAAGCTGAATTAAAGCGCTCCCCCCAGGAAAAAAAAAAAAACAACCGTAACAAAAAAACCACAACCCAAAGCAGGCGGGTAAATAATTAATCCCAGGCAGATGCAATTAATCGGCGGCAGGAGCAGCTCGGCGGCGGAGTCCCCGCATCCGAAGGCAAAGTTTGGGGGGGGGGGGGTCGGGGTTCACCCGCTGCCCCCCTGCGGGGGCTGGAAGCGGGGGGACCCGGCCATGAACATGCAAAGGAGGGGGGTCCCCTGCTCCTCTGCCCCCCCCCCCCCGCCTCGGATTCAAGAGGAGGGGGGTGCACCCCCTCCTACTCGCCAATAAAATTAAAGAGGGGGTGCAGGGGCCTTGGGGAAAGCGGCAAGTTTGGGGGTTCTGCCCCTTGGCCCCCCCCCCCCCCTTCTCCGGGCCCCCCCCCCGCCTGCAGCCGGGGCCGGCCGTGCCGTGCCCGCCGCCGGGGGGGCCCCGCCGCTGGGCGCTCCCGTGGCCGCTCGCCCGGCCGGAGCCGCATCGGGCTCCGGTGGGTGCCAGCGAGGGGAGGGAGGCAGGGGGAGGTGCCTTCCTCCTTCTCCTCCTCCTCCTCCTCCTCCTCCTTCTTCTTCTCCCCCTCCTCTTCGGGCGAGGAGGTGGAAGCCGAGATGCGATTCGATGCCAGGGGATGCAATGCAATGCAGCCCCCCCCCCCCCCCAATCCCCCAGCAGGTTCCCACTCACCCCACGCACACCCCAGCACCCCCGGGTCCCGCGGAGGGGAGGCTGCACGGCCGGCCCTGCCCTCCCCTGCAATGCAAGGGGACAATAAAAAATGAGGTTTGGGGACACCCCAGGGTGGGGGGGGAGGCAGAGAGCTGCATCCCCCCCCCCCGGGATGGAGAAGACCACCTGGGTTTGGTTCCTTCTCACCACCCTGGGGGGGTTTGGGTCCCTTCCCCATCCCCGGCCCCCTCTGCTAGTGTCACCCCACGGGGATCAGCCTTGTCACCCCGTTCCCTGCAGCACTGTGCATGCAGGCAGGGCCCGGCTGCAGCCCCCACACATGGCCGCAGGTGGCTGGGGACCCCCTGTGCCCCCCCCCCCCGGGGATGGGGGATCAAGAATCGCTTTGCCCCTGTCCCTCATGGGCTGCCGGGTCCCCTCCACACCACACTTCCAGGGGAGACACTTGCAGCATGGCTGGGGAGGGATTCCCCTTGTCCCGGCTCGCCACTGCCAGTATAGAGCCATGGAAGAGCTGGGTTTTCGGGGAGCATCGCTGCCTTCCCACCCTGGGAATGCCACGCTCCCCTCAACCACACGGTCCCCAGTGGGGATGCCGGCTTTTGGGGACCGAGTGCCCACGGCAGCCGTTCCCTACATGGCTTACGCGTCCCTTCCCTGTGACTATGCACCATCCAAGGGTGGATTTTCCTGCCTCCGCCAGCCCCATGAGCACCCCGGGTGCCTTCGCCCTCCCTGCTCTGCTGCCGTATATTTCCCCATCTCCCTTCACCAGGAAATATTGGCCAGCATGTTCATCCTGGCAGCCTCATTTACAGTGGAACTGCATAAGACATCTCCATTAATGCCAAAATAATTCACGGCAATTAATGGGATTGACCTTGAGCAGTGACAGAAGCTGAAGAAGCCCCCAAGAAGCGGCAGCCCGGCAGCGCTGAGGGGGGGAAGACAGTCCCCAGGCTGAGCCCCCGCGCACCCCCAGCACCTTTGGGTGCTGCTGGGAGGTCTTTGCAAACGATGCTGGGGGATGGCAGAGGGAACAGGGTGAAGAAGAGGAGGGAGAGGGGGTCTGCCCCGAAACCCACCACCCGGACCCCTGCGGGAAGGGCAGAGCATAATTTCTGGCAACCGAAAAAGGCCCGGCTGCTGCAGCGAGCGGCCCCATGCCACCGCCCAGGTGACCGCTGCTTGTTTTCATAAAAATCCCATGATTTATAAGCCAATCTCCCGATTGCTTTGGGGAGGGGAGGGCTGACTCACGGGTCTGAATCCCCAGGGATGGCAAAGCAGCAGACCGAGCGAAGCAGTGGCCGGGCCGTGATTCATTGCTCCCAGCCTGCCCGGGGGGCGATGGGGCAGAGCCTCAGTTTCCCCACTCCAAAACGGGCCCTGGGGTCAGGAAATTAGGGATAATGATGGGACCACGCCGCATCCTGCCCCATCACGAGAGCCTTTTCCCGCTGATGGATGAGGGCTTTTAAAGCGGGGTGTTTGGGTGCTATCCCTCCCGCCTTCCCGCGGTGCCTCTGGCAGGTTCTTGGCACCACCGCCAGGATATTTTTCAACTGTTACAGAAATAAGTATTTTTACCCCAGTTGGATTTTATTTATGGCTCCCGCTTTGGCAGGCAGAGGGGCTGGGGTGGGCAAGAGCGGGCGGCTGTGATCTCTCTTTCCTGAGCAAGGACCGAAGCCAGCATGCCGGCGGGGTTGCCGCTTGTACCAGGGAGATGCCAGAGATAAATCCTGTTATTTTAGCAGAAGCCAAGGCAGAGAAGGTCAAAACGTGACACTTGCGCAGGGTCCCATCCGTCTTTGTGGGGACCCACCTGAGCATCTCCTGCTCTTTTGGACATACGACGCACTGGGAAGCCCAAGGGTGGATTTCCCAAGGAATTACCCAAAAAAACATTGAGGGATGTCCAGGCAGGGCTGGGTCTGGCTTCCCACATCACCCCCGGCAGCCTGGGGACACCGGCTGGCACCAGTGACCTCCCACCACGCGTCCCGCTCACCCCGGTGGCATTGGATGCCGGTGGCATCCGCGGTGCCGGGACAGCCCGGCCTCTCCCCGGTAATCCCTGGCCTGCATTTCACCTGCCTGTAATCCCAGGGCAGCACTAATCGCTGGGATAACAGTGCCCGGGAAGTGCTAATCGCCGAATCCGGCCCTAATCCCTGTGGGAGCCGCTGCGGAGGTGTCGCGGCGGAGCCGTGCCGCGGTGACAGGCGGGCAGCGGGCACAGGGGCTGCTGCGAAGGGTCCCCCGGGTGATGGGTGCTGGGTCCGGGGGGGGGGGTGTCCTCTTTCCCTTTGCATGGGGAAACTGAGGCACCCACAAGGACGATGCCCGCCAAGGCACATCGGAGCTTTCTCCGGCTTCGCTGCGTGTCTCCAAGGGTAATGCGAGGAGCTCGCTGCGATGATAGGATGGAGACATAGAAGGGAGGCTCGTGGGGTGCAAACCTCTCTCTGGATGTGTCGGCATGGGGAAATGTGGCACCGAACCCCACCTTTTTGGGGGGCTTTAAACAAAAAGCCAAGAGCCAGGGCTGCACCTCAGGGGATACTCCAGGCTGCTGTTTTTCACACTGTGACCCCAAGGACCCTCCAAAGAAGATAAATCACCTATAAACCAGAAAGAATTAAAAAAAAAAAAGCACAGGACACGCCCCAGGACAGTGAAACCGTCAGCCCAAGCCTCCGGTTTTCCCATTATTTTCCAATAAAGATTAATGCAGGCAGGGAAGTTCCTCGCCCACAAGCAGCTGGCTCTGATGGCGGCTGCCTTGTTAGCGGCTGGAGCGCTCGCACCCTGGCCCGACAGCTAATTCTGCGCGGGAGTTGAATGGCTGATCCTGGAATGTGATTAAAAATATATATCAATTCCCTCCCCTTCAAAGCAGCGCCCGAAATACATTTATATCATCCGCCTTTCCTTATATAGTTCTGATAATGACATAAATATAGAAATCCCGTAATTGCCATAAATTAATTTTATATTATTATTTCTAAGGCAAGGGAAAAAAAAGGCTTTTATTGTAATTAATCATCCAGCTGGTTTCCTCGCAGGGTTCATGGCTTGTTACGTGGGTCCATGGCTCTGTCCTGCTCTTGCCCCCTCTCTCTGCCCACTTGGGGACTGTCTCCATCACTGGTCCCCAAGGCCACCCCATGGGTCTCCTTCCTCCCAGGATGATGTTGGCAGAGGAAAATGGGTGAGAGAAGCAAGAAATGGGCTGAGATATTTCACCACTGAGATGCTGCAGGTCCTGAGCACACCCCATGCTACCCACGGCCAGCAAATTGTTTTGACTTTCGTGTGCCCCGAACAGTGTAACAGCACATTAGATATTGAATGCAATATTTATAATATTAAAATGAATATTTTAATAGCGTATAAAAGTAACGGAAGGGCGAATCAAAGCAGTAGCACCAAGCCCTTTCCTTCTTGCGAGATAAAAATGTTTCATTTCAATTTTACTGTTTGGATTCATCTTTGCCTCGACTTTTACGTTCTATTAAAATATTAATTTGGGGCTATATCATAGGCCTTTAAAATTTTATCTGATATAACAAGTCAACATTATCAAAGTTGTTGGGGCTCAGCACGAGGGAATGGGGGGAAAGAAATGGCCCCGCGAGTAGGAAACCCGGTGGACTCAGCGGTTCAGAGGGGAACATCTCAATAGACCAGCAGTGATATTTTTGCCCTTTCCTTCCAAAAATTTTTACCCCATGGGAAAATTTCTCCATTCCCTTTTTTTGCTGTATTTCTGAGCAAAAATAAAAGGCAAATGCCAAAGCTTGGGTTTCCCTTGCAGGGCAGGACCGATGGTGTAAATCCCTGCGGCCGGGTGCCGGGCTGTGCTCCACGTGCACGTGAGAGCATCCACCACGTGCCAAAACACCCCGTATAAAAACGGAGCATCCCATCATCCTCGCAGAAAATTGATAAACACCACGTTTCTCCAGCTCCGGGGATTCAAAGCACCTAATTACAGCAGCTCGTCAGGAGGGGGTGGTTATCTTGGCAGCCAGGGAGGCCAGCAATAGCGTTTCTTTTCTTGCCATGCTGTTAGCTTTATTTTTTTTTCACCCAAAAATAAAAAACCGCGTGGAGATTCGGGGGAGGATCTAGCCACTTGGATGAGTTCAAAAGCAGCTCCTCCGAAATCAGCAGTGGGCTGATGGCAGCGCTGAGCCCGCGAGCACCTGGTGCTGGGCGCTGTTAGATGCGGGGAGCAGCACGGCGAGGACCAGCCCGTGTTATTTTTGGAGGGGGAGAGGGAATTTGCAGCACCTAAATCAAATACCAAGCCCTCAACGGACAAGAGGCAAGCGAGACATCGGCAGATGCCAGGAAATCGAAGGCAACGAATTCTGTCTTAAGCAAAAGCACGTTTTGCATCCCCACCTCGGGATTTCGGCGACGGCCGGATCCCGACCTGCCGATCACCATAGCCCCTGCGGTGCCTGGGGATGCAGGAGAGCTGATGAGAAAACTCAAAGCACCGGTGGATTCAATGCCCAGGACACAGACCCTATAGCCCCTATGGATATAGAGCCGCCTGGAGCAGGGCGCGTGGCAGGGTGGGCAGCAGGCAGGAGCAGGCAGGGTGAGCCTGGCCCTGCTCCCTCGCGCAAGGCTGATGAGTTTGCAACTGGTTTCTCCTACGAGCCCGAAGGGACGGCCGGGGTCTCACGGGGGCGAGGAGGGACGTTCATCATCTCCAAATGGCTCCGGAGCTGCAACCATTTCTTTCTAGACTTTGGGCGGGCTGGAGGGCAGCGAAGAGGCAGGGAGGAGGCAAGGCAGGTGTCTGCAAGCCCCTGCCTGCAACGGGACCCCACTCCTGGGGGAGTTACTGCCACCCTCCACCCAGACCTCACCGACACCTATACATATATACATATATAAAAAACATATAAAAACTAAATGCAGAATCCGTTCTGTTCCAGCCTTGCTCCCTATATTGTGCTGTTCGGGACCTTGCAGGAGCGCAGGAGAGTGCGTGGTGGCCGTGTCTCTAGGACAGGTCCCCATCAGCATCCCCGCGCTCTCGCCGGGGGACACCTGACCGCCCCAACTCGCCTCTCCATCCCCGTCTCCCTCCCCCTTCCCAGCCTCTCTGGCCAAGATGGAAAGACAGACAGGGAAAAGCACTTAAGAGGAGGAGAAAAGCCCATTTGCTTTGGTTTCCCAGTCGCCCCCTCACTTGGCTCAGCTCAGGCTGTTTGATTTTCTGGAGGCTTTTAGGCCTCCCCCGGTCCCTAATCAGATAAAGGGCTGCGGTGGGGGAAGGATCCGGGGCTAATGCTGCTGCGGGGATGAGCTCACCGCAGGGCACAGCCCTCCCGCAGCCCCAGTGTGGCCCTGGTGTCCCCTCCATCACGCCGAATAGCTCCCGGCCAAGCCCCCCCGGGTGCACGTACGCTCAGCCCCCGCTCAGCCCCGTGCCCTCTGGGGCAAGATCCGAGAGACTTTCTTTCCCCACCTCCATCTTCCCAGCTGGGATGCTCCGGGCTTGAGCGGGGCCCGTGCAATTTGTGGTCAATGGAGAGGCTGGCTTGGAGTTGGGTTGATTTGCAGGGCGAAGGGTAGGGTACGGGAGCATCCTGGGCAGCCCCAAATCAGGCAAGATGTGCTCACTGATGTGTACTGACCTGTAGGTCCTCAGCATCCTGCCACCCTGCAGCTCCCTCCTGCAGGGTTTGGCCGTCCTCAGGGTGAGTTCAGCTGGGAATTGCATGGAAAAGGCTGTTTGGCCAGTTCCTCCGCTCCGGGATGTTCAGCCCTGCACCCACCACATCCCCCTGCTCACCCGTCGCCGGGTTCATCTGCCTCCAGCAATCCCTTCCAGGGAAGCGCATCCACCCGATGCCAGCTGATGAACACTCCAACCCCTGCAAAATGGGTCCTGGTGGGATGTGGTGAAGACCAGCACTGTGCGATTATCCTGGTAATGGGTTTTCACTGTAAGCTGGGGAGAAGGTGGCAGAAAACTGACAAAAACACACACACAACTCAGCCTCAAAAGGTCCCTTTTTGGCACAAGGAGAGCCACGGTGAGATGCAGGGTGGGAGAAACGTGGCAAGAGCGGCTTCTCCACCGGTCCAGCCCTGACGTCAGAGCTGTGTGTGCCCCGCAGAGGTGCTACTGCGGGAACAGAAAGAAAAACCAGCCCTTCAGAGAGGGCAGAGGGCAGGGGATCTGCCTGCCTGGCGGGGGGCTGCCCCCCAAGCACGGGCTCGGTAAGTGCCGGGCTCGTGGCTGGCCCAAGGTTGACAGCCTGGCAGTGGCCGAGCGGGATGAGATCCCACCAGCTCTCCGAGGCTGGGGTACTTAGCAGGGGAGCATGAAAACGGCCAGTTCAGATGAGAGCAAAGGTCCATCTAACTCTGGATCTGGTTGCTGGGACAGTCAGCTGCTACCTCTCCGGCCAGCAGCTACCCCTCCTTGTATACCCTCTCTCTGTCCCTCCGTCTACCCACCCATCCATCCATGCATCTATCCCTATGTACCCTCTCTTTGTTTGCCCATCCATTCATCCATCCATGCATCCATCCATCCCTTTATATCCTCTGTCTGTCCATCCATCCATCTGTCCATCCGTCCTTCCATCCATCCCTCTATCCCCTCTGCCAGCCCATCCACCCCTATCCCTCCATCCCTCCCCCATCCCTCTATCCCTCCATTCCTCCATCCATCCATCCATCCACTCCTCTATTCCTCCATCCATCCATCCCTCTATCCCTCCATCCCTCCCTCCCTCCCTCCACCGATCCCACACCCCCTCTCTCTGCCCTTCTCCCCCAGATGCTCCTCATCTCGGGTCCCCTCTCTCCCCATGGCCACCGTGACCTCTCCAGGTGAGGACCCCCATACCGGCGGCTCCGTGTCCCCCAGCCACAGGACCCCTCTGCCACCTGGCCCAGCACCTCCTGACCGGGGCTGAGGACCGTTGCCAGCCGAGCGGCGAGAGGCCCCGGCAGCGAGCAGGGCCTCCCTTTCCCCTTCACTGGACCTGTCACAACAGCATTCATCGGGGATGGGGACGGCGGCGGGGGAAGGCGCTGGGAGAAGGGCTGAGACTGGCTGAGCATCCCGCAGCCTGCCTTGTTTTCGGAGGCACCGCGATGCATCGGGCTGAGTTTGCTCTTGGGCACGGGGCGGTGGCAGCTCCAGGGTCCCACTGCCACGAGCATCTCCTACAGGACACCCATTGCAGAGCGGTCCCAAGCTGGGCACCCCGCTGCACCCCAAAAAGCACCCAAACATCTCCAAAATGTCAGACCCCAGCAGCAGGAGGGGGGGGGGGGGTTCACCCATGCCCCCTCCATGCCTCCTCCTACGGGACGTGGTTCAACACCAGCAGACACTTCCCTGGAGGATCTCCCTCCGGGGCTGGCAACCGAGCGCTGGAGCAGCTAATTGCAAGCAAAGAGTCATCAAACACAGCCCAAATTCCCCCCAGAGGCACCCGAGCGGCTGTCGGGGCTCTGTTGCAGGCAGATGGGGCACCTGCCCCCCCCCGGCTAGCGGAACCCTCCCCTGCCCACCAGCCTCGAGAGGGGAAACCAGAGCCCAGCTTTTATCCTGGAGTTCAGAGCCCCATCCTCAGCGCCTGCCCGGCTGGCGCGTCCGGTGGGATAACGATGGAGCAGCTGCTCATTCATCTGGGTCAGCCCCAGCGTTGTCTAATGGCCACCCCAGTAATGGCTGGGGTGTCCCGCGGGTACGGGATCCCATCTGGAGCTGGGCCCAGCGAAGCCCTTTCCTTCCTGCCATTAGTAGCTCCCAGCTGGGATTTGGGCTGCTCCCATCCCTCGTGGCAGGGAAGAACCCCCTGGAAGACCATTTAGAACCATGAATTTTTCAGGAGCTCATTTAGCAGCGATAGTTTTCCCATCTGGTTTTGTGCAACGTGGATTAACCCCTTCAGCAGCTCCAGGGTGGGGATGGAGGAGGCAGATCCTGACTGGGAATGGGCTGCTGTGATTTGGGGGCGAGGGGGGGATGCAGGGGGAGGGCAGAGCAGGGGCTCGGTTGGGCTCCTTGCTTTGCTCTCCCCAGGCTAACAGCAACCTGCTGCCTGCACCAGAAGGACTGGCGTTGCAGCCAGAACAGGCTTGAGCTGGCAGAGAGTGGGCAGCGGCAGCCTCGGAGGCAGCAGAAATTGGATCGAACCCAAAATATGCCTGAAACCAGCAGAAAACCCCTCATTTTGTACCTGGGCATTCACAGGATGCAAAAACCTGCCAGGAAACCCATGCAAAGGGCTTTGCCTGCATCCCCCATCACCGGCGCTGAGCCTCTGGGACCGCAGGCAATCCCGTACCCGACAGAGAGGAGCCACCGGCCAGGGCTGGGAGGCGTCAGGGAAAAGAGCATTTGAACCACATGCATTGCTGGAATCTGGAATAATTATAGCACCGGGGTCAAAAAAGCCTCCTTCAACGTCATTTCTCTGCTCAATATGCAGCAGCCATTTAAAATAAAATAAAGCCCCTAGAAAGTCCAGACGTGGAAGGGAAGGATGGGGAATAGTCAGGAGAGAGGGAGGATTTTCCAGTGGGATAGCTGCTGGGCTGTCTTGGGGGCAGGCAGGGAAAGGATCACAATTTTGTGGCAAAAGCTGGTGTTTAAGGCTTCTAGCAATAATTTCTATCAGAGCTCAGCGGTTTTTCGAATTAAATGCTCCTGACCTTGACGGTATCTGGCCAAAGATGATTCAGTGTTTGGCTACAGGTGGTCACATCTCAATTAAAGCCCCCGACGTCTTCAGTGACGTGTCTGGTGTATCCTTTACATCAACCCTGCTAACGGGGCTGGACATGGGGATGGTTTTTCTGACGTCTGCAGCCCTTTTTTGACCACCTCAGGGGGTCTGATGGACGACTGCATCCTTCCTCAGCCTCATCTTCCCCTCCCAGAGCTGGGTGTGGAGGGCGAGGGTCCCCCATTCCCCCAGGGGCTGCCAGGGTCCAGGCTGCATTTCCCCAGCCTGCGACTATGCTTTGCAAAGTCAAACAGCCTTTGAGGGCTCTGCAAGAGGTGGGCAAAAGGGCTGAGCCCCTGCCGCCGACTTACAGGGTGTCCTTTGTCACCTCCCTTCACCTTGCCCTAGCTTGCCCCTGTGCACAGGTCAAAATGGTTTTGCATTTTGGGTCATTTCCAGAAGGCCATGGAAGGGCAGCAAAGATGGGGCTGCACCCTGCCACTGTGTCCCACAGGTCAGGGACCTTGGCTGGGGGTCCCACCGCAGCCCCCCACCAGTCAGCCTCCCCCCTGGGGCTTCCCCCTCTCCCGCTTCCCCTCTCATTCCTCCCAGCCCTGGTCCCAGCCCTGCCCAAAGGTGAATTTTGGGGAAACAGCACTGATTTAGAGTTTCGTGAGAGCCAGGACCCCATAAATCACTGGGTGTTGTTACAAACTGCCCTGACCAACGTGTCCCTCCAGAGACACCCCCCAAGCAACCAGGCTGTTTGTTCCCATGGGAAAGTGCTCCCCCATCCTCTCAGAGGGCAGAAACCCGAGTTCCCCCACGCCTCGGAGCATGGATGATGGCAAGAGGGGCTAAACCCCCTTTGCAGGCTTCCCTCTGCTCTTCCCCTGGCATCTCCCGGGGTTTCAGCCCCATCCCCAGCTCTGCGAGCAGGTGATTTAATTTTACCATCACGGCATCCTTTTAGCGCACATCTCAGCCCTCGGGAAAGCTGTGCTCATCCTCTGAAGGGTGCCCGGAGGCTGCAGCACAGGGGGACCCCGGATTGGCCTATGGGATGCCATGGCACCCCAGCTGCACAAGTCCCTTTCCATATCATCAGGCATTGTCTTGGCACTCACAAAACTCTCCCAAAAGAACCAGGCGGTGAGAAAAATAAGAATATGCAAAGGGAAGGCAAGGGAAGGCAGAGAGTTTCTGCTTGGCTGCGCAGGGAGGGGTCTGCAGTGCACAAACAGCATCCGCTCCCATCTCTCCATACCAGTGACATTGAAGCGAGTTGCAAAAAAATCCATTTTCTTCACCCAGAATAGAAAAAAAAAAAAAAAGACATTTGCAGCCTTGAAAGATTTATATCCCCCCACCAGAAGCTGGCAAGACCACGCGGGCTCTGTGGAGATGCTCAGTGCCAGGGCTGGCCCCAAACAGCCCTCCCAGGGCAGGGGGAGGCAGGGATGCTCCCCGGTGGGGTGATTCCCATGGGAAAAGCTGGGCTGGTGGGAGTGTGAGCACCTGCCCAGCCCTGCTCCATCCATTAGTGATCTTAATTAATTAACCCCCTCTCGCACTACCCGCTCTTAGTTATATGCCTCTGAGACCCCTGGGCACCAGCAAGGGCTGCAGCTGAGCAGAGGGACCCCAAAACAAGCAGAGGCACCCCAAAACAAGCCTCTCCCCAGTGCAGAGCTGTGATTTGAGTCCTGGTCCCTACGGATGTGCCGGTCCTGGGTAAACCAGAGTAAAATCCTTCCCACCTCCACAGTGGAGCCCAGCGAGAGCGGAAGGGACCCGACCAACTCTGCCAGCCCCCATCCTCCTTATGGGCTAGAGCCCCCTCAGACTGGGACCAGCCCAGCCCAAGCTGGGCAAGCAGCCCCCCCAAGGCCCTGTGTCTCTAATAGCAATTAACGGCGGTCCCTGATCAATGCTGGTCCTGGGCCCAAGGTTTGCCTTCCCGCCGCAGTGAGCCCTGCTTCCCCCGGGACCGTGGGGCTCGCCGTCTCCCCATCCGCCTCCCCAGAGCTATCTGGAAAACACGCCGGCGCCGGCGTTATCAGCCTGACCGCAAGCCAGATCTGCCAGAGCGTTAGTGCCATCCCAGGAGCCTGCTGTCTATTTTTAATCCCACTAAAAAGCAGGCAATTTGTCACTTAAGTCTCCATCCCGGACTCCCACTTACCCAGGCGGGAAGAGAGCGGCAGCTCCGGCAGCAACCCCTGCGTGAGCAGCCCCAAAACCTGGCTACAAGGAGGATGCTGTTCTGTTTCTGCGGCAGAAGGGTGGTCTTGGTCCATGGGGCTGGGATCAGAGCCTGGGGCCAGGAATGGACCCTGTCCTAGTCCTTATTCCTTATTTCCTTATGCCTAATGTTTTATGCCTTATTCCTTAGTCTTTATTCCTTATTCTTTATTCCTTATTCCCCGTTCCTTATTCCTTATTAATTTCCTTATTCCTCATTAGTTTCCCTATTCCTCCACATTTCCATCTGACCATAATTTGGCAAGGGGGGAGAAGCAGTAGTTTCCAACCATCCCAAAGCAAATTTCTCCTCTCCCCTTTCTAAAACTGCCAGAAACTTAGGAAAAAAAAACATTTTCCATCACTCTGCCACCAACCCATCTCAGGGGTGCAGCTTGCCCCCCCTGCAAAAGCTGCTGCTCTTTGCAACAGCCCTTGAACCCTGGTGCATGACACACCGGGGCTCTGCACTTCAGCCGCTGGCAGATAATTTTGCTATTAATAAAATCTCCATATTTAATGTGAGGGGTTTTTTTGGGGGGTCCCAAGCCACACCTTTGAGCCCCGTGGCATGACCCAGGTCTCCCTACCTGCCCCCCCCGCCCCCCCGTGGGTCCTTTGCATCCCGGTGGGATCCAACAGCTCCAGCATGCCAAAACCAAAATCCTGCAGATTAGAAATCAAACACACCCCCCCCCCGCAGATGGCAAACCCAATCTGATCGCGGCGCAGCCCGCCCAGGTGGGTGATGGCAGATAAGGGCCCGGTGCCACAGAAAAGGGAAAGCTCTCCAGGAGGAATATTAAACCTCACAGCGGATGGATTGGAGGTTTATCAGCGGCTTTTGATGGTAATAGATTTTTGTAATAACCTGACTTTATTACTGGAAACAATGTGAGGATGCAAAGTGGCTTTAAGGCTTGTTAAAAGCATTTTCCAGCCACTTTAACTCCCTTCTCCCATCACCAGTGCTTTATTCAGGGATGCCGAAGGGTCTGGGCAGGGGATGGGGAGGTGAAGACATCCTGGCCCAGCCCAGTAAAACCACTGCTTCAGTGGAGTGGGATGCACTGGTAAAGACACATGTCCCTGAGGAGCGGGCGCATGTTTGGGTGGCACAGGGACAGGATGGGTGCATCCCACCAGGGTAGCTTTTGGACCCTGCCCTCACCAGCCGCTGCAAGCGATGGGGAATATACTCTGACAAATAATTGAATTCTCCTTCCTCTTGACCAAATCCCAGGTTACGTGCTTGACAGGTGATATTTGTACCTCTTTTAGTGAGTAAACTGCAGTGCTCACATTAAATCAACATCTCGGATCAGCCCTCCAGCTGTCCTCGAGGGATGCTCCATCCCGCAGCATCCTCAGACCCTCCTCATCCTTGTGATGGAGGGGGGGACAGGAGGGTCGAGGGCAGCACTGCAGAGCGGGGCAATAGCCAAAATGCTGGAAACTGCGGATGGGGCTAGAAAAAGGGGCAGAAAAATCAGGCAAGGGCTGAGCCGGAGCCACAGAGAGCAGCGAGCGTGGGGCGGCAGGGTCCCCCGGCCACACGCTTCTCCGTGACTGCGGCCGGCTTCTGGCTCTGGGTTTGGGCAAAGAGACGAAAGAAAATCCCCCTCCGGGACCTCGAGGTCGGATGCTTTGAATCACCCGCATGGGGTTATTTTTCTGGTTTTTTGGCCAAAGCCACTGGAGCTTGACCTTGAACCGGTATCTTGTTTCCCTCTGCCAACCCAAAACTGCCATTTTTTCAGCAACATAAAAATAGTAGCCAGATAAGCACTGTTCTTTTCCAGCACTGGAACCAAAGGCAGATTTACTGGCACCCCAAACACCCCAAATCGCCTCCACAGCTCCGCCACCACCACAAGGTGACAAACAGACTTGGGGGTGGGGAGATTTGCAGGTGCCATTTGGGGACACCCACATCTGGCTGGGGACACCCAGGAGCGGTGGAAGGGGAGCCTGGGGAGGAAAGCGAAGCACCCAGACCCTTCCCATCACCACTGTTCTCCCAAATCTATCCCTTTAATTCTTCTGACACCCTGTTTTGGAGCCTAATCGTGGCAGGGGGTGGAAACAAGGACCCCCTTTTATGTGTCCTGGGTGGCTCCTTGTGCCTCAGGGATCCATGGTCCAAGCCTGGCTCCAACATAGCGGCGTCACATAAATAATATTGAATTATTTCCCCACCATTTCTGGGAATTGCCGGTTAAAGCTCTTAGACGGTGCACTCTCACAGCTCCTAATCTTATTCACCTGCCATTTACCCTGGGAACAGAGCACAAAGCAGGCAGCCTTTCTGGGGTGCACAGATATGGGGGTCTCACATCATTAATAAGAGGGAGTAATTAATATCAATCAGACGTGCTGCAAATTCCACACCAGGGCCCTTCAGGTGTGCAGAGTCAGAGTGCAGCAAAGGGAAAAATGGGTCTTTGCACCCCAAAATAGCTCAAGGGAGGAAAAGGAAGGGGAAAAGCAGAAGCTGAGCTTTGTTGTGCACAGGGATTAATCTGCTGCCCAGTTTATAAACACCGTTCCCCAGATACCCATCTAAGCACCAAAATACCTGCCTGGCACCTGGGAGTCACTGTGCCTCCAGGAGATAACACTGGGGATGAAATGTTCTCCCATTCCCCAGGATTTCTGGGCCTGAAAGACAGATCTGGTGACACCAAAAACATTTCCAAACTTGATTGAACTTTGCCAAGTTGCTCATGAAAGTAAATAAGAAGGGAAGAAATCTGAAGGTTTGGGGTTTGCATCTGCAGACAGAGATGCTCTGCCTTGCAATCATTTCTTCTCTTTGAAGTGGCCTTCAGAGATGCTGGAAATACCCTGAAATCCAAGCAGTCCCCACCAAAGGGTTTCCTTTCAGCCCCCAAAAAGTTATCATTTAATAATTCCAAATCAAAATGCTTTGATTAGAGCCCAAGATAGAAGCGTCTCTGTTTTTTTAAACCTCCCTATTAAAAACCCCTGAAGGCTGCAGAGGGTGGGAGTTTCTGCTGGGTTTCAGGCAGAACAGTGATGAAGCAGCATCAGGGATGGATGTGGTACCCAGCCAGCATCATGGCCCGGAGGGAGATCGAGGAGAGGTCAGTAAGTGAAATCCTCTTAGCCACATTATACATTTTGCTAAATTTCAATTATTTTTTGGCTGGAAAGTTTAAAAAAAAAGACCCAGGTCTTATCACACCCATCCATCTCCCCCCCCAGCAGGCTTGGTGACCCTCTGCAGGCAGAGCCCCGCTCACACTGCGGGCAAACCGGGGCTGCGGCTCCCTGCCGAAAATAGCGGGGAGGGTGCTGACACCCGCTTCGCAACTTCTCCTGACATCAGCTCCTTTTTTTCCCTATTGACATGATTTTTTTCCTGGCTCATTTCAAGCCTGAGTTCCCCAGACACTCCCTGACATCTGCTAATATCCCTGAAACCGGAGCCTGAAGGGACTGGGAGGCTTTGAAACCACAAACGATGCTATTTTCAGGCCATGATGGGATCAGGAGAGGTTTTCCCCACCCTGGGCTCAATGCCTCGCAGAGGGATGCTCACAGCAGCCCCAGGACAACCAGGGCATCGTCTGGGTGAGTTTTCCACTGGCTTTTTTATACGGGGACAGCACGGCCCCATCACGGGCTGTGGCTTGAGGCTGGCAGGAGCCTCTCCAAACCACGACGCGTGTACCCGCCGAACCTGCGCTTGCGTTTGCAGGGAGAGAAGCTCCTGAAAGAGGGGTTGTGGGTGAAACCCAAATTGCCCCAAATAGCAGGGCTGGCCCATCCCAGAGGGGACCAGCGGCCGGGGAGCTCCGTGCCTCGTCAGCCAGAGACACGGATGCCGGGGGGAAGACAAGGTGTCAGCAGCCGGCACATCTCGCCGTGCCCAGCCCACGGGCCTGCCACCTTCTCTGCTTGCCTTCTCATCCTGCTAACTTCAATCACGGAAAACTCCATCTGGGTAAAATAGAAAGCCAGCAATTTTTTTGTTTCCCTTTTTTTCTTTTTTTTTTTTTTGGTGCATATTGAGTGTGTAGTGGATGTAAACTGCGTTATCTGGATGGCTTGCTGGCTTAGCAGAGCCTCCGTTTTACCGTACTAATGACTTTTTACACTCCAGGTAAAATCAGAACAAGACAAGAAGGTTTTAGAAAGCTCGTTCTGACAAATTCCTCACTGTAATTACTGGAGCAGAAAGAACTCATCAGCAGTACATGCCGTTGCTCCGGGCGCTAAAAGTCTCGAGTGGTGAATGGCCCAGATATGGAAACTGCAGCCGCCGCCGCCGCATCGCCGCGCGGCACAGGGCCTGGCAGGTCTCCGTGCCGAGGCGGCGAGCGGAGCCCATCACGGCTTCCCCTGCCGACGGGCTCCTCGCCGGACGAGGAACAATTTTATACATGAGTGATCTGGCATAATCCCGGTCCTCCTGGGGCCAGGGACAGCCACGGGGTGACAACACTGCTGCGGGGTACACGGGGGTGTCGGGTCCCGCGCCAGCTGGGCTTGGCTTTGTTGGGGATTAAGAACACCAGGCTGGGCTTTGGGGGGTTGGTTTTATTTTCCAGGTATCCCTTGGGCTCTGCCACATTGGGGGATATGGAGGGTGGAGACCCCCTGTGCCCGCTCCCAGCCCCACTGGCTCCCACTGCTCGGCCGGGGCTCCAGCTCTGCCCAGGCTGCTGCGGTGGGGAGGAAAGACACCAAGGGCTTTTGCTTCAAATACATCAAAAACAGGAGGGGAAAATAAAACCCCTCCCCAGCTGGTGGGAAAACGCCTGGTGAAGTGGTTTTCTGGCTGCACGCTGCCAGCAGCCATCAGCAGGCATGAAATACACCCCCCCCTCCCCATTTCACATCATCCATGGCTCAGGAGATGCTCGAGGACCAGGTTGGCCACAAAACCCCGGCTGGGAGAGTGAAGCCACCAGGATGACCCTGGCTGCAAGAGGTTGTGGCACCATGGCTCACTGGCCGGCTGGCATGGGCTGTAGGGACCAGCACTGGGATGGAGAGAGGGGTCGAGGCAGTGCGGGGGGTCCCCGGCACCATCCCAACCCCAGCCCCCAGCCCCACATCCTCACCTCCGAGAGCTGGTCCAGACCAAATGCCCAGATCCAGACACCCTCACGGTTGCACCCCCAAAGTGCTTCTCTTCCACAAGCAATAGTTTGGCTAGGAAAGGGCTGGGAAGAGCTTCTGGGGCATTTTGGGGACTGCAAAGGTGCTGCCTATGTGCCTGTCCCTCAGCTCCCCGGTCCTGCCTGCGCCTGGCCCAGCAGGCAAGGAAAATCCATCACGGCTTGGCTTTTACTGCCCTCTCCAGTCCCTCCCCAGCTAAGGCAGCTCCCAGAGAGGGAAATAACCTCGAAACATGGGAGAGGGGGGCCCAAAGCCCAGGGCTGAGCTGTGGCGGGACCCCTCCCCAGCTCTCCCCCCCAGCCCCAGGGCTGGCCGAGGCGAGCCCTCCTCATCCTCCACCCTCTCCCAGCGCCCACCCGAGTGTCAGGGACCGTGGTGACCCAGGACGAGCCTCCCACGAAGGGTTGGGCTGGAGGCCGGGGGCTGCTGCGATGTCCCCCGACACAGGGGACACGGTCTAGGAGGGGACCACAGTGGCACATGGAGTGCCCATCCCCCCCCCCCCCCCCCCCGCCATCCCCCAGCCATTGCTGTCACTTAAAAGGATTAGTCATTAGGGATTAATAGTGGATTAGAGACTCGGGAGCATATGGTTTAGACACCGAGGGCGAAGCATTAGCACACAGCCGAGCAGCATGGGCAGGGGAGGGCAGCCCGGGGGGCAGCCCGAGGGACAGGCTGGCACCTTTCTGCCCCACAGGCTGTGGCCAAGAGGCAGAGAGTTTCACAGGCACTGGGGCAGGAGGGGGATTTCAAGCCCAAAGGAGAGTGAGCATGGACCACGAGGTGGAGGAACCCAGGGCAGGGGGACAAGTCACCTCCAGCATCCCCCCCTGCCCCAGGGCCAGCCCCTGTGCCCTGACCCTGCAGGGCACCCCAGGCTGGGCAGCCCCCAGCGGCACCGCACTCCCTGAAAGCCCCCCCCCCCAGATCACCCCTGCACATCCCCTGGGAAAGCTCAGTTCCTGACCCCCTCTCTGCAGAACCTCTCCAGCTCTGTTTGCCACCCTCAGCAGCCAATTCACCGGAGCCAGGGCGGGTAAAGATGCTCTTTTTGGAACATCCTGAATCACTGAAAAGACTTTTTTGCAGATTTTTTTTTGGGGGGGGTAGCTGTTTCAGAGACACAGCACCCAGGTCTGCCATGAGTTATCCCTCCCCTCTCTCACCCAGTCCCGCAGTGGGGGGCTAGGAAAGCAGATCCTTTCCTTTTGGGGGGCTCCTTCCCTTCCTTCAGGGTCCCTGTGCCCTGATCTCGGGGACAAGCCCAGCTGCAGGCAGCGCCGTGCCCCCCCCCGCCGCCGCTGCAAGCCCCCACATGCCCACGGATCAGGGCTGGAGCACATGCAGAGGATGGATCCCTTTGCTCTTAATCTCTTTCTATCTGCTAATTAAATATTGATGGTAGTTAAATATTCATAGAACATTTTGGCTTAGAGTTTTTATCTGTCTTCAGGCAAACGTGAGGTCTTTGATGTGTTATTTTTCTGGTCACCCAAGGTCCCAGAAGCCTCCAGACTTGTCAACACTCTTTTGAGGGTTTTTCCCCCCCCTTTCCACATATGGCTGGTAGAGAGTTTCAATTCTTTCATTGCCAGCTTCTTTTCCCTCTGTATCCCCTTTCGTATTTTTTTTTTTCCCAGCATGGAGCATCTCATCTCCCCTGAGGGATGCCAGCCCTGGAAGAGCTGCTCTTCATCCCCTGCACACCACAGGGAAGGAGAGGACGGCCAGCGGCAGAGATGGCAGTGCCACGGGATGTGGGGATGGGGCTGATTCCCCCCCTGCTTCCTCTTCCAGGCTCCTGGATTTCTCTCCAGATGATTCCCATGGGGCCAGGGGTGTCTGAGAGCCTTGTGGTGTCTCCAAAGGAGAAGAACCTGAGGCCGTGGGGCTGGCTGAGACCTGCTGCTCTCGGTGCATCTCCATCGGTCGGGAGAAGCCCCGGTGAGTCCCTGCCGGCGGGGGGGACCATGGCCGGGCCCCGGGAGCACCCGGGTAGCACCCCAGGCTGGGGACCCCAAGACGATGGAGAAGGAGCACCATGGCCCTGCCAGGCCATGAGGGATGGCACCGGCAGCTGTTCCTTGGGCAGCACTGACATCTTGTGCCAAATGGAGGAAAAACATCAGCCAAGGCTTGGAGGGATGCAGAAACCCCTCCACTGCTGCTGTGCCCCAGGCCGGCACCCCAAACTCTGCTCTCCCCTCCTCCGCCCAGCCTGGCAGTGCCAGGGCAGCCATTCGGTGGGACCAAAAGGTTCCCATGGGCCAGCACCTCACCTGGCTTGTGGTCCGGCCACTGCCATGAGCCCCGAGTGAGCCCCAGGGTCCCAAAACCAGCAAGGGCCAGTGGGACCCAGCCCCGAACAGCCGGTGCTCATCCCCATCCATGCTGCCACATCCAATGCTTCTCACTTCTAATTTTCCTCACAGCAGACGCAGAGGGACGGTGGGGAGGAAGGGCTTTCCCACGGCTGACCTGGGAAATATTCACAAAAGTATTTTAGGGAAATTTCCAAAAGCAACTCATGCTAAGGGGAAAGGGTGGCCATGCCGGGGCTGCTGTATGGCCATGCTGGTCCCAGCTCCCCCGGCTCAGAGCGGTGCTGGGGAAAGGATGCACAAGGAAAATACCCCGACGTGGTCCCGGGACAAATGTATTCATCTTCCGCTGGGTGTCTTTTCCTCCCTGGGCAGGTGGTTTCAGAAAATATGTGTGAAAACTAACAGTCACTAATGCTGCAAAAGCAGATCGTAGCTGCTGATAGCCGCAGCCTGGGGAAAAACACCACAGGAACCCAAGGCCGGGTCACGGGGGGATTCGGGGTGGTGCAGCAGAGCCCCCCCACATCCCAGTGATGCTGATCCCCATTGCCCATCACCGCCCCCCCACATCCTGCCAGCGCTGCCCAGCCTTGGGTCTTGTCCCTGGAGAAGATCCAGAGAGCCCAGCACGTCCCTAGTGTGATTTTTTTTTTTATTATTTTTGACCCCAGCTCCTAGGTGCAGAGGATTTTATGAGCATCTTACTCGTTCTTTTGGTATTTCTTCTTTTTTTTCCACCATTAAATGCTGCTTCTTGCCTTTTGGGTTGCTAGGAAATTGTGAGGCATGTGCAACCTGCAGAAATCAGGGTGCAGATAAGGAGGCAGATAGTGCTTTGGGTTTATCTTAGTTTTAAAGTCTGGGTTTTCAAAGGCCAAGTTTGGGGAGCGGGGCGGGTGGGGAGAAGAGATCACTCAACTCGAGCGGCCCAGCCCTGATCGTAATCTCAAGCAGAGGAGTTTGGTGCGAAATCAGCTTTTCAGCCAGGGCCGTCCCTGTGCGGAGGCAGCCAGGATGCTGGGGGCCAAAGGACACGGGAAATGAGTCAGGCAGCACACGGCGGGGCACACCGGGGACGGGGGAGAGTTCAGCCTGGGACAGCTGGGAGAGGATGAAACACCAAGGAACGAGCTGCCCGAACGGCACAACGTGGGTATCACAAAGCTCCTTTCCCCGGGTGATGGGGAGAGGGACCGTCATCCCGGAGGAAAGCTTTGGAATCAGCTCTGCCACAGGTGCCCTGAGCCCCCCCATCCACAGCTTTGGGTTGAAAACCTTTCCCTTTGGGACTGCTTTCCCCGTTATGGGGACATAGGGCGACCCACATCCCACTGCCCGGCACTGGCAGCCGGGAAAGGCGGGGGGGCTGCCCCGGCACAGCCGCCAGCCAGGAGCAGAACACAGACTCCAGAATCAAGAGAGTTTTCCAAAACCTCAGAGATCTACATGAAAGCCACATGATGCCATTCGTTTCGCTGGGTTCCCGGTTCCCACAGCCGGGGAGCATCGCTACCAGCCTTTCCCCGTGCCCAGGTTAGGCGGGCAAGAGCGAGACGGGCTGGTCTGAGCGTGGTGATGCTGCTGCAGCTTCTTCCAGCAACGCCTGCGGCGTGTTCACCATTGCTCCCGCATGATTAAAGTGTCTGAAATCAGGGCTTGGCCACGACTTTCCTTGTGAAATCTCCCCTGGACAAGGATGGTGGCATCTGTTCCATCTTATTTCTAAGTGATTGCATCTTCCAACAGCAGGAGATGGGCCCATCCCCTCGGTACTGGGCGATGCCCGGGCGGCCACGCACCCACTCCCATCCCAGTGAGCATCTGCAGGGTGAGATGCAGATCCCCTCTGGGTTTTCCAGCCTTGGATTAAAAAAAACCCCGCTGCTTTTGGGGGAAGGTGGTGGCATCTGGGCAGGAGCCAGCCAGGCTCCGCAGGGATGTGGGTGGCAGCCAGGGGATGACTATGAGCCACCTCTTTCTGGGGACAGGCGAGGGTGGACGCATCTCAATATAAACCATCTCTGCAAGCACCTGGGGAAGTCCCGGGTGGCCGGGGCTGGGCAAGGACCTTAAAAAAGGAAACAAGCACGCGCGGGGTGTGCATTTAGTGGTTATCTTGCCGTCAGCCCCAGCCAGGTAATGGAAAAGCTGATCCTACCGAGACAGAGATTTAAAAGGGAGAAGAATAAATCAAACAAATCCCTTATAGAAAACAGACCTGACCTGAGAAAGCTGCTTTGATCACATTCATGACTTTGGCTGCCCCAGCTGCAGCAGCCATCCCGTCCCGCGGGCGCTGCACTTAGATCTTCCTCCCCCGGGGTTATCGATCAGCTGAAACGAGAAGTGCCGCAGCATCAATAAAGCATCTGCATACATGGCTGGAAAAGCAACTCTCACCCAGGGGCTAGCGGCATTTCCAAGGGGGGGGGGCTGTGCCACGGAGCCGGCATCCCGGTGTGCCCGGCAGCTCTCTCTGGCAGCCCCAGCAATGCAGCACTCACTCTGTGAGACGAGGCTGGGGCTGGTTCTGAGCACGGAAGGTGATGAAGCACCCACACGCTCCCAGCGGAGGCGGTGGTTTCCCCAGGAGCTGCTTGCGCTTTCTGTTCAGGGATGCAGAGAAGCCTTGGGGAGAAATGCCCGCGTGGGTCAGCCGTGGGGTGGCCGGGGCCACAGCATCCACTGCTGTCCCCCGGGGGCCGGTGGGATCGGGACATCCTCATCCTGCCCAGCAGTGGAAGATTTGGAGCCCCTGCAAATTTATTGGAGGGGGCAATGAGAGCTCAGCCCCCAGCAGGGTCCCATATGCCTCTGCCAGCCCCCACATTTGCCACCTTCCCCTGCGCTTCTTGGCAGCAGGAGCAGGATCCGTCCCATATGTTTTACAGGCGCCGACACCTCCCACTCCTCCCACTCCTCCAGCCCTTCTCCCCCCCCCCAGTACTCCCACCATGCCAGGGGTGGCAGGAGGGATGGGGGGATGAGGCAACACTTCCTTGGGTCCCCCACCTGTATCCCCCATATTTCTCGGTGGGATTTTCCCACTCATGGGATTTCCCCGTGAGGGAGGGTGATAAAAGGTGGGGCCGGCAGAACCCCGGGACCCCATGCCACGGCCCTGGG
This sequence comes from Aquila chrysaetos chrysaetos, assembly GCF_900496995.4. NCBI lineage: Eukaryota > Metazoa > Chordata > Aves > Accipitriformes > Accipitridae > Aquila > Aquila chrysaetos. The sequence goes on from NC_044013.1 coordinate 36,727,066, forward strand.
AGAGGTGTCAGGCAGAGATGGAGGCTGGTGGGCTGTTGCCAGCAGCTCTGCTCCTCACCACACTCTGCAGCCAAGCCCAGAGCCGGAGCTCTGCGTGCTAGCAAGGACCCCCCACCATGAAACAGGGGAAGAAAGGGAGGAAAAGGGTGTTTTTCAGCCCAGACAGCATGCGGGACTGGGGGATGTGCAGGGCCACCCCAGAGCAGAGACTGGATCTGCTCATCACAGCAGTGGGTCTGCCCATGTACCGTGCCCTTCTCTGCATCAAACGTGGGAGGGCTGATGACCTGTCGGGTGAAGACTAGTTTCTCCTAAATTCATCAAGAGCCACAGGAGCACCTGGCTGTGCCTCTGAACCCTTTGAGCCCCCATGGACATCCCTGGCTCCGGTGCCAGGTCTGTACAACCCAGTAAAGCCCCGTCCTGGCCGATGTGGGGAGGGGAAGGGGAATATTCCTCCTGAGATACAGGCGAGCCCCAGGGACCTTGGGGTGCTCAGGGGCTGCCAGCTCCAGGGGACCAACCAGGGCTAAAAATCCCCCGTGCTCCAAAACACCCTGTCTGCAGGGTCCGCTCGCTCCACGGGGTAGACACCAGCGCCGGGACTCAGGTTGGAGGGATGCTGCAGGTGTTGGGAATGTCATCACCAGAATTCCCCAGCCTGATGTATCCCAGTATTTTGCATGGGAGTCTTTAAAAGGGGCCTTTCCCAGTCCAATAACTCTCTTTTGTTTTCCTTGCACTTCTGTTTCATTTTCTTATTGCAGGGAATATTTTCTACCCTTAGGAGGCTACATTTACCCCGGCTGGGCCAGGAGCTCCTCAGTGCGTGGGGGTAAGAAGGAGGATAAGAGGGAAAGGATGGATCCAGGAAGGGAAAAACGAGCCAGGCAGCTGCACTGGATTGGGATCAGAGCGATCCGCTTTCCTCCGCTCCCCCGAGTCTCCCCAAGGAGAGATTAAATGGGAGTTGGGGTGATGACGGGAAGGTGCTCTGCTCTGCCAGCCAGGCACGGAAACACGAATTCCGCCCTTGTCCGCACCCGCCAGCCCTGGGGCATCGCCCAGCCCCGCTTGCTGCGCCCAGCTGTTACCCAGCATGCGCGGCCCAAAAAATTGAGGCTGATTTCTGGGAAATGGCTTTGGAGAAGAGCAAATGGAGGGACACATGCGGTCCCACCGTGAACGTGACCCCAGTTCCCATCGGGGCAGGTCCCTGCCTGGACCGGCACCCCATGCTCTCCCCAGCTGGGTCTCCATGGCAGGGCTGCACTGCAGCCCAGGGTGGCCAAAATGCCGACGGGGTGCCATCGGCGTCCCCAGCCCTGCGTGGCAGGACGTGGCTGCCCACACAGCCGGGCTGGCGGGGATGCACGTCTGCATCTCCCCGCCGCTTCCCATCGTCCGCCAGCTGCAGGCAGCTGGGATGAATCCCGGGATTTGCTGGGGCTGGGGGGAGAGGGGGCTTTTGGGGCAGCTGTGGCCTGGCAAAATCCACCGGGGAAGCCCCAAACTGGCCCCTGCCTTTCCCAGCTCAGCACGGCCAAGAACATGAGCTGCTGCTTTGGTGCTGGGGGGGGAGGGAAGCGGAGCCACCTGCCCAGCCTTTCCTGGCCCTGATGGGCCCCAAACACCCCTAAAACTAGCACAGAGCCGTGTACGTGCCGGGTACAACCAAACAGAAGCTGTTTCTCTATGGCTTTTTTTAGGGGGGAGGAGGTATGTGGCCGCTCGTCCCCTGGGCCGGGATGCAAAGCGATAGGATGCAAAACTTTGGGGTGCAGGGGGAGGACATGGACTGTCGGGAGCGTGTGCCGCTGCTGGGGACCCTGCAGGGTGCTGAGCCCTGTCCTGATCCCACCCAAGGGAGATGCCCCGACCCTCTCGCCCGCCCTGGGGCTCCTGCCACGGGGCATGCAGCCTGCCCCAGGAATGGGGGTGCGGAGCCAAACTTTGGGAGCAACCGCCAGCCCTAACGCTGGAGGCAGGAGCTCAGGAAAAATCCCAAGTCCATCAGGGGCCAAAAGCACAGCCCGGGAGCAGGTTTCTCCCTTCCCAGGGCTGTGCTGGCAGGGGATGAGTATTGTTCACCCTCTGTGCTTTGGGACGTGGCAGGGGACCAGGTCCTCCCCCTGCCCCCACGTAACTGCTGGCCCTGGGGGAAGCCAGCCCCGCTGCTCCCCCATAAAAGCAGCCCGGCAGCCCTGACCCCAGCAGACGGCAGCTCTGCCCCGGCACCACCGAGCAACCCTCCCACAGCCCGGCATGGCAAAGACAGCCGGGGTGGTCTGCGCCCTCCTCCTCCTCCTCGCTGCGCTGTGCTGCCAGAGCCTGGCTCAGAGTGAGCACTGCCACCCGCTACGTCCCCACGGGGCTGGGGGACGGGGACAGCCCCCAGGGCCGTGGGGATGGATTTGCTTCCCGCACGGGGTGCAAGGGGGCTCCCCCCAAAGAGCCACCACATGCCCATGGCGGGAGGGCTGAGATGGGAGGTGGGGGTCTCCAGGCTAAACCAAGCTTGCACTTTCCCCCCAGGAGCCCCAGCCGTGCCACACAAGTGCTGCTTCAAATTCCAGACGAGAAGGATCAAGAGAGACAACGTCGTCGCCTGCTACCCCACCAGCCCTGAGTGCCCACACGAGGCTGTGATGTGAGTACCCTAAACCCAGCCCTGGGGATAAAGCCCCTCTAGACCCTGCCAGACCCCCGCGCCTTGCTTTGGTGGGTCCAATCCTGATCCTCCATGCCTCCGAGACCCTCGGAAACTCAGCGCCGGTGTCCCCGTACCGCCACCCTGCTAACTCCGTCTTTTCTCTGCCCCAGCTTCAGGGTGAGGAGCGGGAAGGAGATCTGCACCCAGGCAAGCAGGGCCTGGGTGAGGAAGTACCAGCAGAGCTTCCAAGTCAGCTCCTTCTCCATCCCCAGCTAGCGAAGCGGCCGGAGGCAGCACGGGGAGTCCTCTCCCCGGGGAACGGGACACCGCGAAGGTGATGCTTTTGCAGAGGTGGCTGCAGGGAGACCACATTTGCGTATAGCAGCTCATCGGGGACATCCTCCCCATCACGCTGTGATGACCCTCGCCACCTCCCCGAAGGCAAAGGGCCGTTGCCATTCCCGGCATCCCACCGGGATGGGGTGTGCCGACCCCGTGGGGTGCTGGGGTCCAGACTCACTGCCAGCCCCCATGCTTTCAGCCCTGCTTTGCATGCAGGCAGCTGCCTGTACCCCTCACAGGCAGCAGCAGCGTGCTGGTGAGGCTGCACTCGCCAGCCTGCCAGCAGCAGAGGGGTTAAGGGGGAGCAGCTCCGCGGCTATTTTTTGTACGAGACACTGAACGGAATTAAACGTGATCTCACGCATGCAAACATCTGTCTGTGCAAGTGGCTGGGGAGGGGGCGGATCCTGCTGCCAGCTTTCCTACCCTGATGTTAAACCACATCTCTAAGTGCTGGGGTCAGTCAGGAGCCAGGAAGAGCCGAAGTCCCAACCGTGTCTCTGCGAGGGGGTCCAAGGGGGTGCATGGAGACAAACCATGTCCATGCAGGCTTTGGGGAAAGCCACCAGTGAGAGGGGCAAGAGGCAGGCACGGCCCGTGAGGAGGGGGCTTCCCACGCTCCTCGTCAGCCATCCTAACGAGTGGAGACCCCTGGCCCAAATTCAGTCAGAGCTGTCCCTTGGGGGTGCCTGGTCGGGCCCCACCGACAGCCCACACTCTGCGGATGCGAGGAAGAGATGTGATGGGCACGGCCACCGTGACCGGCACCGTCATGGGCACAGCCACCACGATGGGCAGCCAGTGATGGGTCTCAGGGTGGGCTGGGGCGAGCCCGACCGCCGCCGAGCCGCTCGGCCCTGTGCAAAATTGCAAGAGAGGCATCGCAGCTGACAATGGGTGGTTTTTGAAAATAAACTCGCCCCGGGCTTTGGCAAGTGTGAGCATCATCCTGTGTGGTTTGCTGGCGGCAACAACCAAACCCAAAATAGACTGCCGGCCCCAGTGCATCACCAGTGGCGCAGAGCTGCCGGCTGCTAGCCACACTTTCCAGCAGCCCTCAGGTACCGCAGGGGCTGGAGAGGCCAGGAGAAGGAATTTCCATTCACCACTTGCCCTTTATCAATATCTCTGGGTGGTTCTTTCCCCGGGGAGAGTCCCAAGCTGTCATGGAAAGCCTGGCCGGGGGGTATATCATGCCGAGGTGCAGGCAGGAGAGTCAGGTAGCTCTCGGTGGCCTCGAGTCAGTAAGAGCTGCTGGCTGTTGGCACTGACCAAGCCCCGGGTTGGACATGAAGGTCTTCTCCTTGGCCCTGCTCACCCTGCTGCTGGCGGCAATCTGGACTGGAAGCCAGGGTGTCTCCTGTAAGTACCGATGCCGAGCCTTTCCCCATCGCTGCCCTAGCGCCGGCCCCGGCTCCTCCGCTGATGGGGTTTTAGGGGGTCAGGGAGGGGGACAAGAGCTTCAACTCCTGTTTCTGCTGTGGGTTTGGGGAGCTGAGGGGCATCACCGGGGGGCTGAGGGGCATCACCAGCTGCTCGAGCACAGGGCTGTCCCAGTCCTGTTCCAAAGGAGCAAAAATAGGCTTGGGGATGGCTTCAGCCTCGGCACCCCGGCTGGTGAGCTCAGTAATAACCCCCGACGGGCAGGGAAATGGGGGGCTCCTACCCTGGAGCAAAGCAACACTACCGGGAATGCACGAGGGGACCCCTCGTAGTGGGAGGGGGCAGGAGAGTCCCCACGGGAGCACCCACACCCCTCGGGGCAGCACCCACACCCCTCGTGCCAGGCATAGGAAAGCACCAAGCCCTCTTGCCTCCTCTCAGTCCGCAGTTCCTACGGCGTGTGCTGCTACCAGGAGATGTTCTTCCGGCAGAAAATCCCTGCCTCCCTCATCAAGAGCTACCAGAAGACGCCTTCCCACTGCTCCCGCAAGGCCGTGCGGTGAGTACACCTGGCCCCCATCCAGCCTTCCTCCCAGGCACCCCGCTCCTCACCCTCGCCCGCCCACCTTCCCTGCCACTTGTTCTGCCTTTGCGGATCCCCCAAAACGAGCCACCCCCAAAGGGTGCCATGGGTGGGGGTGCCCTGCCCTGGCTCTTTGCAGATGCACCCCCCCCCCTCCTTGCCACTTTATCCCAAATAGCCCCAAAATCCCCCATTTCAGCTGCCAGCCAGAAAAATGGGAAGGAAGCCGAGGTTTCAGAGATTACTAAAAATCAGCACTTTGGGAGGATGCGGGGAGCAGGATGCTGCAGGCATCCCCAGGCTGGCAGGGGATTCCCAGGGCACGGCCGGATCCCGCACCCCCCCAGCTAACGCAGCCCCTCTCTCCCCACCAGCGTGGAGCTGCAGAAGGGGAGGAAGATCTGCGTGGACCCGGAGGAGAGCTGGTTCCAGCAGTACCAGCAGAAGAAGAAGTTGACCAGCACCTCCACGTGAAGCTGCCGTCCATATAATCTCTATTTATTTCCATCCCTCAATTATCTGTACGTTCTTGTCTCGTTAAGTTATGGAGCTGGCTCCATTCCCTCCCGCGCTGTTGCCCACTTCACACTACTGTACGTCCCTCGATGGGTTTAATAAAATATCTCGTGCTGACCTACAGCTGGAGTGAGACAATATAAATCCTGCAGGAGAAAAGAGGGGTCACATCAGGGCTCAGCATCCCCGTGGGGACCCAGGAATAGTCCTGGAAGCCCCTGGAAGGGCAGGGAAACCCAAAGGGCTGAGGCTGAACCCCTCAGCTCCCCACCGAGATGAAGCAGCCCCTGCCCAGGCGTGGATTTTAAGGATGCCCTAGACAGCTGCCCAGCCGGTGTGATGCAGATTGAGGCAGGGATAAAGGCAGGAGCAGGCTGGCAATGGGAGAAAGGTTGGGTTTGGGGAGTTTTAGGGGGGTTTGGGGGTTAGTTTGGTTTTTTCCCAGATGGATCAAGGGGTTAAACAGGGGTGGCTGCAGAAGGAGAGGTGCCTGGAGGTTTAGCACTGTCCTTCAGCCCCGGCCAGACACCGGAGATGGGCACCCATGGGGGTGGCCCTGCTCATGCCGGGAGGGCTCCAGTTCCCTGGAATTACCTCGTCTCATGGGCAAAATCCTCGCGCAGCCTCTAGAGCCTGTCCACCCACTGTGGCAGCAATGGGGTTGGCAAACGGAGGAAATTGGGCCAAAACAGGCCTGTCACTCATGTCAATAATTTCCTTAAAAACAAGAATTTAAAAATGCAGATGCTTTTGGGTAGGTTTCCAGGGGGGCACAAGGAGGCTGGAGCAGCCTTCATCTGCCTGGTTCCCATCAGGGCTCTGGCCACAGAGTATCGGAGCTAACTCCGTATGCCTGCTGTGACCGGTGGAGCAGGGTGAGAAGTGGCATTTGTGGCAAAACCGGGGATAAGTTGGGGTTTGACTCCTGGCGGTGGTTTTCTGGGGGTGTCCGTGCCACGGCACCTGAGCTGGGCCGGGCCGTCCGTCCGCAGAGCGGCTCTGCAGCCCCCCGACACGGTGACGCTCCCGGGGCTGTCGGAAGGCGAATCCCCGCCCGGAGCTCGCTGGCGGTGCTTCGCGGCCGCCTGCTCGGCATTGCCATCGCGGCTCTGGCCGCGGAGCTTCGCGCCCCAGCCTGGCTCGAGGCCGGCGGGCTCCTTGCAGCGGCGGCAGGGCCGGTGTCGTGGGGGCTTGGGCTCTGGCCGGTCCCCGCCGGGCACCCAAACGGAATCCGAAAGTCGCGGCCCCACGGCCGGCACTTCCCCTTCTGCGGTTTCCTTGCCTTCTCCGGCTCAGCAAAGCTGGGCGATCCTGACATAATTTCCCCGTCATGATGCGCTCGTTCTTGTCGCCTTGAAATCCTGCGCCCGCCCAGCGGCCGGGGATAAAAGGAGGGCAGCGCCGCAGGGGCCGAGCGTCGTGCAGAGGAGAGCCCAGCAGCCCCCCAGCTCCAGCTCCAGCTCCGGCCCCGGCCCCAGCCCCGCTCGCGAATCCCTCGGCCCCCGCCGCGCCATGAAGGTCCCCGCAGCCGCCCTGGTCGCTCTCCTCCTCGTGGCCGCCTGCTCCCCGTCCGAGGCCCATCTCGGTGAGTCCGGCGTCGCCGCGCCACGGCTCCGCGGGAGCTGCCGGAGAGCCCCGTCCCCGTCGGCGGGGAGCCTCGCGGCTCTGGGGAGGGCCGGGAGCGGGAGACCGCCGCCGGGGCTCGGGGTCGGGCCGTCCCGGGGGGCCGCCGCCGGGGAACGGGGGGCCGGGGGAGACGGCGCATCCCTGGGGAAGGAGCCCCGAGCGCCGGCGGGGCCGGAGCCCGTGCTGCGGCCCGGGGGCTCACCGGGGCCGTCCCTCTGCCCTCGCAGACGGCGTCCCCACCGCCTGCTGCTTCAGCTACCACCAACGCCCCGTCCCGCGCGGCCTCGTCGCCTCCGTCTACGTCACCAGCAGCAGCTGCGCCCAGCCGGGAGTGATGTGAGTGCCCACCGCCGCCATGCCGGGGGCTCGGGCTGCGACGGCCGGGCCGGCGCCCCGAGGGTGGCCGGGACGGGGACGGGGACGGGGACGGGGACGGGGACGCGGCCGGGGCGCCGCCGGCGGGACCCAGCGCGGGCACCCCGCGGCCCCGGCCGAGCGCCCCGACCGACGCGGGTTTTCTCCCGGCAGCCTGGTCACCAAGAAGAAGAAGAAGGAGCTGTGCGCGGACCCCTGCGAGCCCTGGGTGCAGGCGCACCTGAAGCACTTCCAGACCCTGAAGGACTGACCCTTCCCCGCTGCCACCCGCCATGCCCCTGCGGCCGCCCCCGGCGGGCTGGGCTTCCAGCCCCGGGCACGCGGGAGCGTTCTTGAACTGCAGCCGCCTTCAGCCGGAACGTTTATTTTATTTAACTTATTTAAGTTAAAATAAATATATTTTGCTAAGACAAGGTGTTCTGGGTTTGTGTGGTGGGGTTTTGGTAGCGGGGAGGGGCTGCAGGGGTGGCTCCTGTGAGAAGCTGCCAGAAGCTTCCCCGGCTCCAAGTCGGACCCGCCGCTGGTCATGGCTGAGCCCATCAGTGACGGCGGTAGCACCTCTGGGATAACAGATTTAAGAAGGGGAACCTGCAGCAGAGAGGGGAGCCGAATGTGAGAGAAACCCCTGTGCAGATAGCGAGGTCAGTGAGGAAGGAGGGGAAGGAGGTGTGCCGGAGGAGGGGATGCTCTTGCAGCCCCGGTGAGATGGCAGGCTGTCCCCCCCCAGCCCATGGAGGGGGAAGGGGGGAGCAGATGCCCACCTGCAGCCCAGGGAGAGAGGAGCCCACGCCGGAGCAGGGAGATGCCCCCCAAGACGGCCGGGACTCCATGGGAATGCCTGCACTGGAGCAGTCTGTGCCTGAAGGACTGCAGCCCGCAGAAAGGACCCACGCTGGAGCAGTTCGTGAAGGACTGCAGCCCGAGGGAAGGACTCGCATTGGAGAAGTTTGTGGAGGACTGTCTCCCGTGCGAGGGACCCCACGCTGGAGCAGGGGACGAGTGAGGAGTCCTCCCCCTGAGGAGGAAGGAGCAGCAGAGACAACGTGTGATGAACTGACCCCAACCCCCATTCCCCGTCCCCCTGCGCCGCCGGAGGGGGTGATGTAGAGAATTCGGGAGTGGACTTGAGCTAGGAAGGAGGGACGGGTGGGGGGAAGGTGTTCTAAGGTATGGCTTTACTTCTCAGTATCCTTGTTTTGATTTGATTTGTAGTAAATTACATTGATTTTGTTTCTTCCCTGAGATGAGCCTGTCTTTTGCCCATGACCGTAACTGGTGAGTGATCCCTCCCTGTCCTTGTCTTGACCCACGAGCTTTTCTTTATTCTTTCTCCTCATCCCACCGGGGCCAGGGAGGAGGAGTGAGCGAGCAGCTTCGTGGTGCTTTGTTACCAGCTGGGCTGAAACCACAACACTAGGGAAATTATGAAAAAACCTTTTATTATGGAAGATCAGCACGTTTGTTGGACATGGGCTCAGAGGGCAGTTGGCTGTCGGGGTGTCCTTCGAGGATCCCAGCCTCTTTTTCCTCAGCCAAAGTGCCAGGAGCCGGGGCACTGTGCGAGGGTCCCTGAGCTGGGGGGCTGGAGTCTGCGACGGCTGCAATGGGGGGCACTGCAAGGGGCAGGGAGATGATGAGACAACAAGCCCATGCCACAATCCTTCCCTCCTCGGGTCACAGCCCTGCACCTGTCCCCAGATCCCAGCTGGCTGTGGTGGCCACGTGGCCCTGGGGACCCTGTCCCCCCAGCTGCACCCCTCACCGGTGCCAGTGTCGCTGCAGTCACCGCACTCCCAGGAGTCGGTGTCTTCCCCCACGGCGGAGCAGAGCTGGTGGGTCCCGCAGGAGCCACAGGAGCTGCAGAGCAGAAGTCTCCAGGGCCTGGGGGAGCAACAGGACCCACTGTCACCAAAGGCCCCTGAGCTGTGGGGTTCCAGCCCCGGCACTGTGCTGAATCCACCTCCACTCTGGTCCCCTCCCCAGCAGCCGAGGTTGAGCTGCTGGCACGCACCCTGCGCCATGCCCGGCTCAGCATCCCGGGGAACCTCCAACCCTGCCCAAAGGAGGAGATGAAGGAGTTGGCTCCTCACTGGGGCTGTGGGGACTGGGGCCACCAGCACTCACCCCTTCTCCTCCGCCTCCTCCCGTCCCACTGGGCACAGGCACTGGCTGGCATCGCAGGAGCTGTGCCGCACGTGATGGTCGGCGAAGGACCCGTCCTCCTCCCAGGCAGCATCCCTGTGGGAGCCGGGGAGCGCTCAGCCCCGGGGCTGGGGGGGACACCCCACGCTGGAACCCGGGAAGGCAGGAGGGGACCGGCCGGAGCGTCGCGGAGGGAGAGGGAGGCGGCGGGGAGGGCAGGGACCTGTCGGGGATTTTGATGCCCAGGCGAAACATCTCCTCCTGGAAGGCGTCCACGTCCTGGCAGAGCGGGCAGCGGAAATGGTGCAGGGCAGAGCGCAGCGCCTGGCCCTGGGGCAGAGGTGGCCTCAGCATCCGTGGCGGGGGGGGGTCCCGCTCGCCACCCCCAGAGCTGGGTGACGGGGTGAGGACGGGGGTGATCACCTCAGGGGCCGGGGGCGATGCCGCCTACCTGGATGCAGCAGCGGTGGAACCAGGCGCTGGCGCAGGTGGGACAGACCAGGGTGTCGTAGCGGGGCCGCCGTGCCACCACCTCCCGGCAGACGAGGCAGGCGGTCTGCTCCTGCTGCACCGCCCGCACCCGCTGCACCGGCCGGTGCTTCCAGCAGAAGGACCTGGGGGACGGAGGTGGCGGTTCAGCCCCAGCCCCACTCGGCCCCGGCCCCGGCCCCGTGGGGCGGCTACACTCACTTGAACTCCCCGAAGAACTGGGAGACGCAGCCCCGCTCCCTGCCGCAGGGGAAGTGGAAGCTCCGGGGGCAGCGCCGGCGCTGGCAGGTGACCGAGGCGCCCCGCAGCCGGCAGATGCAGCACCTCTGGGGACGGCACGGAGGGGGACGGTGTCAGCGCCACATGCCCCCCCGGTTGAGCCCGGGTTGCCCTCGCCCAGCACAGCCCTGCCACTTTTCGGTGGGCCACATGGCCGGTGACACGGGGCCACCGATAAAGCCGCCTACCTTCTCCAACTCCCCAGTTCCCACAGAAATGGGCCTTTTTAGATCAAGGAGGATCTGGGGGGTTGCTCGCGGATGGCTGCCAGAGCATCACCCCTGGGGGCTGCTGACCTGTGCGGCGCCGGACACGGGGCATGGGGACCACGGTGGGGACACGTGCCCCCGGCCTCACCTTCTGTGCCACCCGCTCCAGCTCCTGCCAGATGTCGGGGAGGAGGAAGCCGTAGAAGCCCTCTTCGTCGGCCCCTCGCTGGCTCAGCCCGCTGGCGTGGTACTGCAAGAAGGGGAAAGAGGGCACGTGCCGGGGGCTGTCGGCGGCGCGGGGCTGGGGATCGGGGGGTGTCGAGCGCCGGGGACTCACCAGGCAGTTCTCATGGACGCAGAGCCCATCCTGACAGCACAGCTGCCCAACCACCTCGGGGTCACAGTGAGCCCGCCGGCACAGCCTGCACGCTGCCGGGACGCAGCCGCACCGTTACCCCCAGCGCCAGTGCCAGGGTGCCGGCGGGGGTAACGCCAGAAGCGGGATGGGGGAGAGGCCGGAGCACCTTCCCACAGTGTGGGGGCCACTGCTTTCATGGCCAGACACCGGCCGAAATCTGCACTGGCAGGTGCCTGGGGTGATGTTCTGCACTCACCTTCCTCCTCGGGGACCTGACGCTTCTTCGCAGGCGGGGAAGGCGCACAGGAGGGTCCCGCCTGCTCCTCCTGCAGCTCTGCGGGACACTGGGCAGGGGGGGGCTGCACCATGTTGCGGCACTGGGACCTCACCTCCATCACTGTGAGTGGCTGCAGCGAAGGAGATGGCTGGGCGTGGGGTCGTTGGTGAGGTCGAAGACCATCCTGATCCTCCAGCGTCTGCGTCAAACGTGCCACTGAGATGGAGAAGGTTGCCGAGGGTGTTTATCCAGCCCGGGTGCTTTATGACACAGCAGCGGTGCTGCGTGTTCCAGCGCTGACACCGTCCCCCTCCGTGCCGTCCCCAGAGGTGCTGCATCTGCCGGCTGCGGGGCGCCTCGGTCACCTGCCAGCGCCGGCGCTGCCCCCGGAGCTTCCACTTCCCCTGCGGCAGGGAGCGGGGCTGCGTCTCCCAGTTCTTCGGGGAGTTCAAGTGAGTGTAGCCGCCCCACGGGGCCGGGGCCGGGGCCGAGTGGGGCTGGGGCTGAACCGCCACCTCCGTCCCCCAGGTCCTTCTGCTGGAAGCACCGGCCGGTGCAGCGGGTGCGGGCGGTGCAGCAGGAGCAGACCGCCTGCCTCGTCTGCCGGGAGGTGGTGGCACGGCGGCCCCGCTACGACACCCTGGTCTGTCCCACCTGCGCCAGCGCCTGGTTCCACCGCTGCTGCATCCAGGTAGGCGGCATCGCCCCCGGCCCCTGAGGTGATCACCCCCGTCCTCACCCCGTCACCCAGCTCTGGGGGTGGCGAGCGGGACCCCCCCCGCCACGGATGCTGAGGCCACCTCTGCCCCAGGGCCAGGCGCTGCGCTCTGCCCTGCACCATTTCCGCTGCCCGCTCTGCCAGGACGTGGACGCCTTCCAGGAGGAGATGTTTCGCCTGGGCATCAAAATCCCCGACAGGTCCCTGCCCTCCCCGCCGCCTCCCTCTCCCTCCGCGACGCTCCGGCCGGTCCCCTCCTGCCTTCCCGGGTTCCAGCGTGGGGTGTCCCCCCCAGCCCCGGGGCTGAGCGCTCCCCGGCTCCCACAGGGATGCTGCCTGGGAGGAGGACGGGTCCTTCGCCGACCATTACTAGCAGACCAGCTCCTGTGACAGGCGCAGGGCTGTGACCGAGGGAGGGAAGGAGTGTGGCATGGGCTAGTTGTGCTCATCATCTCCCTGCCCCTTGCAGTGCCCCCCACTGCAGGCAACACATAATCCAGCCCCCCAGCACAGGGACCCTTGCACAGTGCCCCAGCTCCCAGCACCTGGGCTGAGGAAAAAAGAGGCCAGGATCCTCAAAGGACACCCCGACAGCCAACTGCCCTCTAAGCCCATGTCCAACAAACACACAGATCCTCCATAATAAAAGTTTATTTTCATATTTTTCCTTGTCTTAGCAAAATATATTTATTTTAACTTAAATAAGTTAAATAAAATAAACGTTCCGGCTGAAGGCGGCTGCAGTTCAAGAACGCTCCCGCGTGCCCGGGGCTGGAGGCCCAGCCCGCCGGGGGCGGCCGCAGGGGCATGGCGGGTGGCAGCGGGGAAGGGTCAGTCCTTCAGGGTCTGGAAGTGCTTCAGGTGCGCCTGCACCCAGGGCTCGCGGGGGTCCGCGCACAGCTCCTTCTTCTTCTTCTTGGTGACCAGGCTGCCGGGAGAAAACCCGCGTCGGTCGGGGCGCTCGGCCGGGGCCGCGGGGTGCCCGCGCTGGGTCCCGCCGGCGGCGCCCCGGCCGCGTCCCCGTCCCCGTCCCCGTCCCCGTCCCCGTCCCGGCCACCCTCGGGGCGCCGGCCCGGCCGTCGCAGCCCGAGCCCCCGGCATGGCGGCGGTGGGCACTCACATCACTCCCGGCTGGGCGCAGCTGCTGCTGGTGACGTAGACGGAGGCGACGAGGCCGCGCGGGACGGGGCGTTGGTGGTAGCTGAAGCAGCAGGCGGTGGGGACGCCGTCTGCGAGGGCAGAGGGACGGCCCCGGTGAGCCCCCGGGCCGCAAGCACGGGCTCCGGCCCCGCCGGCGCTCGGGCTCCTTTCCCCAGGGATGCGCCGCCTCCCCCGGCCCCCCGTTCCCCGGCGGCGGCCCCCCGGGACGGCCCGACCCCGAGCCCCGGCGGCGGTCTCCCGCTCCCGGCCCTCCCCAGAGCCGCGAGGCTCCCCGCCGACGGGGACGGGGCTCTCCGGCAGCTCCCGCGGAGCCGTGGCGCGGCGACGCCGGACTCACCGAGATGGGCCTCGGACGGGGAGCAGGCGGCCACGAGGAGGAGAGCGACCAGGGCGGCTGCGGGGACCTTCATGGCGCGGCGGGGGCCGAGGGATTCGCGAGCGGGGCTGGGGCCGGGGCCGGAGCTGGAGCTGGAGCTGGGGGGGCTGCTGGGCTCTCCTCTGCACGACGCTCGGCCCCTGCGGCGCTGCCCTCCTTTTATCCCCGGCCGCTGGGCGGGCGCAGGATTTCAAGGCGACAAGAACGAGCGCATCATGACGGGGAAATTATGTCAGGATCGCCCAGCTTTGCTGAGCCGGAGAAGGCAAGGAAACCGCAGAAGGGGAAGTGCCGGCCGTGGGGCCGCGACTTTCGGATTCCGTTTGGGTGCCCGGCGGGGACCGGCCAGAGCCCAAGCCCCCACGACACCGGCCCTGCCGCCGCTGCAAGGAGCCCGCCGGCCTCGAGCCAGGCTGGGGCGCGAAGCTCCGCGGCCAGAGCCGCGATGGCAATGCCGAGCAGGCGGCCGCGAAGCACCGCCAGCGAGCTCCGGGCGGGGATTTGCCTTCCGACAGCCCCGGGAGCGTCGCCGTGTCGGGGGGCTGCGGAGCCGCTCTGCGGACGGACGGCCCGGCCCAGCTCAGGTGCCGTGGCACGGACACCCCCAGAAAACCACCGCCAGGAGTCAAACCCCAACTTATCCCCGGTTTTGCCACAAATGCCACTTCTCACCCTGCTCCACCGGTCACAGCAGGCATACGGAGTTAGCCCCGTAACGATGCATTGCACATACATTCAACTCCACTGATAGCACTGATTCTTGGTTGGACATGTCAGAAAGGAAAGATCGTGCAGGAATGAGGTGGTGTTGAGCTAGAAGTCACTGGGGGTCTCACATTTGTCCCTTTTTGCTGGTAATACAGTCAAAAGCACTATTATCGTGCTGGAAATGTTGCAGAGACATGGAGGATTGTATAGCTTGTAGGGACTGGACTCTGTTGCTCTGCTGCAGGGCTGGGGCAGTGGGCTCAGGCTGCAGCCTAACCTGCCACCCTCCCAGTCCCCAGGGTGAACAGAGGATTTACACCTCTCCAGGAATTTTAGTTTTGGCTGCAGTCTGCAGCCTCTTGACAGTCAAGATGTTACATTTACTGCTTGCCCACTTCTTCCCAAGCAGGATAATTTCATCCAATTTAAGCGCTCTCTACTGCCTTAGCCCCCAAAAAGCAAATACATCCATTTCAGGAGATAGGGCACTAAGAGTAGGAGCTGGAGGGAGGAGTGGATTCTGCTGGCGCCCACTGAGATCAGCTCATTGCAGCCTTGCAGATGGAACCTCGAGGAGCTCATAGCATGAATGAAAAGGGGCAACATTTCCAATCCCAGAGGGTGATTCCAGAACGCCCCCGCCAGTGCACACCCAGAAGGAAAGAGCTGCCAAAGTTGCTACTTCCTCTTTTTTTTTTTTTTTTTCCAGCCTTGCCCTGATGCTGCCCCATGGTGCCACAAAAGTTTTGCTGCCCAGCTACCACACAAACCCCCGGCCTCCCACTGCCTGCCTCCTGACCCTTACTGGGGCATGACTAATTCCTTCCACCTTGATTCAAAGCAAAGAGTCTAACTCATCAAGATGCTGAGTAATGGCTGTGCCCATCTCCCCATCCTCACCGCATGGCAAGGGCGATTCTCCCCATTCTGAAGCAGGGATAAACCTCATGGTGGCTGCAATGGCCTTTTGCCTAGAAAATCTTCCCCTGCCAACTGGTCCCTGTCTGAAGGATGCATCCCTCTGAGCTAGCCCTTGAGAGGAAGTGTAGGATTAGGAGAAAAGGTCATGATTGTTTCTTTTAGAAAAGATGGAACAGAGGTGAGAACCGGTGTAAATCATCTCACTGGAGACCTTCAGGAGGAGCTAGGCAGCGCTGATCTGGCCTCAGTGATATGAACAGAAAGGACTTCGCCAGGTCCCTTCTCCAACTGCTGATGTTTCAGCTATTTCTGTTTAAGCTGCTCTGTGCCTGGGGCTACGGATGAATAAGTCCTTTGTAATTAATGGTGACCAGGGTCTTCATCTGGGGCATTTGAGAAGAGCTTGGAGGAGTGGTAGTACCTGCTATAAATGCTCCTGCTTGTCAGATGTCACTGGATACACAAAAGCAGAAGGAAAAGGCTCAATTCCTCAGAGGACTGAAGATCTGCGCGAGTTTTTCTGTGAATGCCATTGCAGAGTCACTAAGAGGTTTCTCTTAACCTCAAAGCATCTTCTGTGTGCAGCGGAATTTCAAGTTCAGGGGTCAGCCAGCAGAAGCCTTTTGTGTTTTTACAAACCTCTTTGCCTGTAAACCCCCCTATCTCCCACAAAGACCTGCCCCAGACCTCTGCCCTCCAACTACCCCATTCTGGCATTTCTCCTGCCCTCACCAGAGCCAGCTTCGCTTTCTTTAACAAGGAGAAGTCCAGGGGAGGACATCAGCATGCGACAGGCTGTTATAATGAAGGCAACCAGCAACTGCTCCTCTGGGTCAACTGTAGGTACAAGATGTTGAGCTACCTGAACCGCAGGGGGGGATAATTCTGGGAAGAGCAGCCCCAAGTCAGGGTTGAGCTTGCCTTGGGCAGGAGAACCAAGTCACGGGGCCCACAGCTGGGGATGAGCAATGGCAGTGAGCAACGCTGGCTCGGTGGGAACCCCTTGGCCTGCCCAAGCAGAGAGAAAAGGAGTGGGATAGGTAAGAGCTTAGCAATGGGAAATGAGAAATGCCAGGGTGGTGGTAAGGAATATCCCACACCCAGCAAGTATTAGAAACTGAGATCATCGCAATGACAAGTAGAAGCATGATGATCTGTGGCTATTGGCTTTAGCAGTTACCACAGGAAAGTTTGTCATCCAGTAGGAACCACAGAAAATCTCACAATTGCAAAGATTATTTCTGTTGGAAACGGCAAAAATATTTCCTCTTTGCTGCAGAAGTGGCTGGCCAAGCTTTCAGTTCTCCATTTAGATGAGAGCCGGATGGGACTTCTTACTGGATGCTGATGAAATACTTTCCCTTCTAACTGGAATCGAGGATATTACAACAAATTGCACAAAATTGCAGCTCAGCAAAAGTAGATAGTTTGTGTTTAAGTGCATTTAAGGAATTAAATATAAGGAACTGATATAAAGGGAGAGTGAAGAAATTACTTATGGTTTTATTTCTCCTGTCATGGAAGACCTCTGTAAGCAGATGACTTTCTAATCCAGCAGAGAAACACAAGAGAAATTCAAGGCACAGGAAAGGGGGAAACACAGGAGACAAGAAAACCCAGCTTTCCAAATACAAATTTGAAAAACAAAAGAAAGTAAAGGCCCATTGGTTAGGAAGGGGAGCAAGTAGCCAAAGATGCCACCTCTTTTTGGCTTGTCTTTGCATAAAGAAAACAAGAGATTACGGTCAAGTACTCAACACAATCAAAACTTAGTGCACGCAGGTGAAAAAAGGCAAAAGAGAACAAATAAGGAAGAGGTAGATAAGGCAGGTGTAGTCAAACAGAAAGGCCTCAGAGATTCCCCTAACTTCCTCCCCAGCCAGGCTGTGGCCATCTCTAAATCACAGGTGATTAGCAAGACAAACTCACATGGAGTAGAAGAGGAACCAGAAAGCCAGTGATGAGCAAACATGACACTAGTCTTGCATTATCAGATGCTTTTGGCACTGCCTTGCATGCGTCTCCTTAAGAAAACGAGGGAATTAAAGTCTAAAAAACACATTACCCCCAGGGGCTGCGAGCACAGTTAAAAGAGCAGAGGGACCATCATTACTGACCTGACGGCAGGCAGCTGGCAAGGCAGAGGGGGACAAGTCGAGGCACGGTGACAGGTGAAGAACTGCACTGAGACGGCAGCCAGAAACAGCAGGGACAGTGTGGGGTCAGAGCAGACGCCCAGATTTGCTCAGTACTGGGGTGACTGCTGCTGGTGAGAAACTTGCCCCTTAGGGCCGTGCATTTCAAGAAATAAGTGATAGGAGAAGAGCGAGAAAAGAGCAGTAAGAAAGTCTTGTGTCCAGACAGGGCAGCCAGCCAATGTCACGGGATTCATTTAGACTAGAAGAGAAGATGAGGGATGATCTCAGTCATTGTAAGAGGACAGCATCACTTTCTGGTCCCCGACCCTCTTAAGGAAAGCTGAGACACAGCTGCCTCAGTCTGCAACTGACTTTAGGAAAGCCTCCCAAACTCTGCAGATTTACCCTGAGGACAAATCCCTGCTAGCTGCCAGCAGCAGGCTGTATTTCTGACCCGGAGTCAGGGCAGAGGGATGCTCTCTGCACCTCTTTCAGGAGAGGCTGCCAGACACACGGGGCCCGGCGTGCCGCAGCACTAAAGGGATCGTGGCAGCCCTTCTGCCTTCACCGTGCACCAGCATAAGAAGGAAACCACAGGCAGAAAGAAATGAAAGAAACTGCCAACACCACAATCCCGTGCAAGTGTAGAGGAAACCACACGGCATTACGCAACATCTGTCTGGGAAGTGTCACTCATCATTGATAAAAATTATGCAAAGGGGTCCCATGGGTAGAGGTTACAAGGAAAACACAGATCACCCATCACTCTCACCCTGCAGCAAGCTGTCACTGACCCTTGCATATACTGTTTTATGAGAGTAACTCCGCGTCCAAAGCGGAATTCCTAAACCAGTCTCCACTGAACTCTTTTTAATTCAAATTCCTGAATGTCCTTTCCTCCTCAGAGAATCCTGTGTTATGCCCTTCACAAAGACACACAACCCAGGACAGGGATTTTTCTATGGTCCTGGATCAAAGACAGACCTCTTCTCCCCACAGCTTGAGCGACTTTTACACTAGACTGAAAGGAAAGAGAGTGGTAAGAGCAAAAATAATCTCCTCCCAGGCAGGAGGTTGCAGCACACCCATGTGCACGCACACATTACAGAAAAACACAAGGGGATTAGTAAGGTCCAACAAAAGGACATGTGCCTGACACTATCCAGCCACCCAGCACAGCTCTACCAAACCACGGAGACACCCGGAGCTGGTTATCCTCAGCTCTATGTCTGAGAGCTTAGAGACCACCCCAGGGGATAGATTTCACCCAGAGACGGCTGCAGCCCCAGCTTCTCTCACCTCTCCCAGACTCCCCATGTTGAGTCCAAGTCCCCAGCCTCAAGCACCCCTTGCTCCTTCAGGCAAGCAGATAGATTTCTTTAAAGAAAACCAGGGAAGAGAAATGCTGCATGGGCAGAGCAACCATTTACATGAGAAAGAAGTCCCCTGCTTCACCTAAATGTAAATACATCCCTCTATTAGCAAGATTCAGAACACAAGGCACGGTGAAACCACCCAGGTTCAAAGCTCACCAGCCCACTGGACCATCTTGCCACACCGTGAACTTGGCTTCGCTCTGCCCTAACTCCCCCAAACAGCACCCACAGCCTTCTTGCCTTCTTTCCTTATTTTTCTCTCTCTCTCCCCCCCACCCTGTGCCTACCTCCCACCCCAGGCCCCCATCCTGCTATTTATCTCCTGTGCCTCCCGACTTGCACCTGCAGCCCTGTCCTCATCCCTGCGCTCAAGTGGAGGAAAAACCTGGGGCTAATTCTCACCAGGGCTGGTTTTGGTTTTGTAAAGGCATATGGACTCTGGTCTCCCAGATGTACTGACCTACAGCTCTTCTGTGCATTTTAGCAGAGCCAGTGGCTCTCGGCTACTGCCTCTGTAGAGACCTGTGCCTGCCCACGTGAATCCATCATTGGGACTTTAAAAAGAAGTTGTCTGACTGCAAGAAGTGATTTCAGTTTTGAGTTTGCAGACACCAACTATCGTTACCTCCTGCACCCAGACGGCAGATTGCATAAGACCCATTTCCATTAAAACGAGCTAAAAATAAAAAATTATCTAAACTCACATAGCTGGGGTTATCTCATAGCAATTGTTTGCCTGTCTTCTCCACTTTTTGCCCTTGATGAGGCCTTCTGGCAGAGAGTTTCACGTGTTAATTATGCCTTGTGTCAAGATATTTCCCTCTAGTGCACGGTTTCTCTCTTTAAATGGTTTTAACCACGTAGATGTCCCTTTCTTCTTCTGCATGAAAGGGTAAGTAATCAATATTGAATGTTTATTTTTAAGCTCTCTTCATCTATTTGCCCCACTCTTTTCAATCTTTCATCTCCAAGTCACTGAAAGCTTTCATCACCTAGCTCAAAGTCTTCTGTGTCAGCTCTATCCATCTCTGAGTCAAAATGATCAGAGCTGAATGTGGCATTCAGAGATCATCCTGCTGGTTTCTACAACAACATTATGGCGTTTGGAGAATTAGTTTCTGTCCCATCCTTCATGCAGTCCAATATTCTGCTTAATCCTCGGACTTGCAGCACTAAAGATCAACTCTAGAAAATAAGGAGATGTTAAGTCTTGTTTTCTAAAAGAAGATGGCATTTAGGGGACCTGAATGTCATTGAAGAGGAATGGAACAGAGACTTCTAAGTCACATGGGCCAAATACTCAGGACACAAATATCTTTAAAATCTGGCTATAAACTCAAAAACATTACCACAGGCCTTTTTCTTCCCCCAGTAGCTGTAGTTCCTTTGACCTTAGAAACAGAAATTAGTATTTCAAATGACTCCTGAGTGAATGTCATCTGCTAGCATGTTGCTCCATCAACTAACTCTGTTAAACGCCAATCTTCCCCAACCCTGATTAATGTAAATAATCTTGTATTTTGCAGACATATGCCTCCCACTGAACTCCCCTCTCCAGATCGTCAGGCATCACACAAGATACAACATATTCGCAGTACATCACACAGTATGGGTCCTGACGCACACCAACACTAACCTAATAGCTTCCTTTTATAAGTTCACAGATATTTGTGACGAAGGAAATGCAGTAGATCTCGCTCATCTGGGCTTCAGTAAGACATTTGAAATGGTGCCACATAGTAAATTATTAGCTAAGCCTGAGAAGATGTGACTGGCATACGAAATGTAAAGTGGGTAAAGAGCCGCCTGAAAGGGGCATGGTAATTGCTTCAGCTGAAAGGGGATGTGTTAGACTGAAGGGGGTTTACCAGTACAGTTCCTTGAGTTTCTGCCTCAAAAATTATTCTGCTTAACATTTGCATTAATGATCTTGGCACAAAAAGCAGGAGAATGCAAAGGAAATTTGCTGATGAGGCAAAACGAGATGCTATCATCAATCTAGAAGAGGCCAGGGTATCACACAGAAAGATTATAATGACCTTGAAGACTGGAGTAATGGAGAAAGGATTTGATTCAGCAGTGCAGACTGTACGATCGTGCTGCTGGGGGCAAGGGATAACAGTAGCAGCCGTTCCAGTTTGGGAGGCTGTCGGCTGGAAATGTCTGGGGCAGGGAAAGACTCGTGCTACAGATCACAAGACTGTGACAAGACCCTGGTGTTACACGACACGAGAAGAGTCAAATGCAATGAGCTTGGGTTGAGGGGTTAGGAAAATGAGGGACTGATCTGTGTGAATGCATCAGAGTCGACACCAGGGGTGGAAAAGAGGTGTGGTGGACACTGTGGGTATAAGGACATATGGCTAGAAACTGGCTGGGAATACAAATAAATGGGAAATTAGATTTCCACACGAAAGGAGTAAGTCCCTCATGCAGGTTTCTGACCCAAGCAGGGCAGATAAAAAACAACCACCACTCAAATGGGTATCAGTCCCACTGTGCAACCAGCATGCTCGAGAAGCCAGCCAGATCAGAGGTGTGATCTTCCTTCTGAATTTGAACTGGTTTGTCTTTACAAGGGCCTGATATTCATAGAGGTGTTTTAGAGTCCTGTTTTAAAAGGTGTCACTAACTGCAATGTTGTTTTGGAATCAAATGCTCTACAAGGCTGTACAAATGCCGTCAGCCTGGGCGGACGGCAGCTGCCTGCTCTCTTATTCCCAGGACAAACACTAGATTCACGTGGTCCCCTCCAGAACTAGAGGTGGTTTCAGTGGTTGTGGGGGTTTTGGTATGTGATTAACTGCTTCACTCTGAAACCCCTCTGGCCTGCTCAGCTCAACTGTTCAGTCTGGAATCACTGAATAATAGTACTTACAAATTTTTCCTCTTTCTCTGCCCTGAAGGTACAGGGCTGAGGCAGAGTCTCTCGTAGTGCAGGCACCCCCATCTCTTAAGCTGACTACTTGCTGCTTCTGCTCCCCAGGAGTGAATTTAGTTTTGCAGTGGCAACCTTTTACTCTTCACATTCCCTGTGTTTACCCATCCCAGATCACTGTCCTTGCTGCTACATCCCCAGGAACACGGTCACCTTCACCGCAGCACCTAAGCACATCAAATCTCCTTTGGGATCATCAGAGGTTTCTGTTTATCTCTTTTCGGTTTCTCTGTATACTTGGGTCTGATGAGTCCCTCAGAGCTTCCTGTGCTGCCTCTCTGCTGAGTCGAAAGATTTTTATAACACTATTTTAAATTTTCAGGCTTTTTCTATTGACTTCCTCTTTCTCTGGAATCTCCCTTTTGAATTTACCAGCACAAGACTATTTCTGGGGTCAGCCTGTATCCTTTTCCCCTTGCTCCTTTCAACCACAGGATGCAGGACTGAATCACACTGTAGGCAGGATTATTTAATGGTCCCTCCGGTTCTCTTACTTCTATCCCCCCAATCTGTAAACCCCAGCACCCACAGCATCCCCCCACTCCCATGGCCCAGCCACAAAGCTGTCTCTTTGGACAGTTTCTTCCACTTTTCAGCTGAAGGGGACTGATTTTTCCTTCTGTAAATTCACCAGTGAGAACACAGAGGTTTATGGCCCAGCAGGTAACAAGCTGTCACATCTTGCCTTTGCTTTTAGGACCAAGCCTGGAGTAATGGCAACCATTAGCCCTTTACCATCCTTTTAAGAGATGGCTCCTTCCTGCAGACTCCATGCCCTAACCCTGCTGGGTGTAATTCAGCATGACAAAGCCTTCTCCTCCCAGGAGAAGTATGGCTCCTGATTCAAAGTGCTCTGTGGTGTGAAAACTACTTTCTACCCCAGACTCAATGCCTCAATGCAGTCCCAGGGGTGGGCTCCCCTGTGTGCCCAGAGCCCCTCCAAAAAGCAGACCCTGCTACCCCTGAAAATGCCTGGCAGGAAGATGGAGAGGAGTCCAAAGGGTGCAAAGAACGAGAAATAACAACACATAGCTGAGTCTTGCATCTGGGCTTGTCTTTTGCCCATAGAGCTATGTGAAAACAGTTTGACCTGTGATTTTTGCCACCAAGGACTCACCACAGCTGTCCCCACACCAGGACTCTGTCCCCACCAACTTCCCATCACCAAGAGCAGCAGGCTGGTAGTGCACGTGGCAGTGGCAAATTAAGGGTACTAGCCTCATGCCCACACACACACACACACTCCTGAGGTTTGAGCACAAGTGCCAGGGATGCTCTGGGTAGGACACAAGAAGTTGGCAACCGCCTCCAGCAACAAATATCTTGGGCACAAGAGACAGCAAAGGACCTCGCTGGCTCAGAGCGCACGAGGCTAGAGAGAAGCAAGGTAGCGACACAGCGAGATGCAGGGATGACTGCCTGTTTGCAAGGAAGAGGAAGAAGCTTGCTTGTGCGTAATTCTGCAAGAGCAGTCCGTGAAGGCAGGATGTGAACTCATCATGCTACTGGTGACTGGACTCCTTAACAGCAGCAGTGCAGGGAGGAAAAGGTCAAGAGCAGATGACTCAGGGGTCAGCCACATGCACTGTGATACCCACCTTCCAGGGCCAGGTTAACCCTGGATCCAGGCTAGGTGAATATGAACTAGCTGGTCTTTAAGAGACAGGTCCCTGGAGAGGACATGCTGTCTCTAAGGGCTAAACAGCATTTGCTCACTCCCACAGCTCACATCAGGAGCACCCTGCTGAGCAAGAACATGCAGTTTCCCATCTAAGGTTTTTATGAGGGCAGGGAGAGCCCCTTGAGGTTAGAGCAAGTGGTTTTTCAGAGCGACACAGAGAATAGGGCTGGGGAGTGTCATCAACTTCCACACAGAAGATCAACAGTCAGTGTCACTCCAGGAACAGACTTCCTCGCTCTCCAGGTGATCTACCAGCATTTCCTCACTGCTGCAGTATTTTTTTTTTTTTTTCATTTTTTGCTGTTGTCTGAGACCAGAACATTGTGTCTTACCCAGCATGAAAACAAAGGATTAATTTGTTCTTTCCTCCTTGCAGTGACCCTTGTAGACTGTTCTCAGGCCTCTCCCACCCTCTTTAGACTGCACACCACAATTCTTCCACGCTCTGCAAATTTAACAGGCCTATGCTTGTTTCAAATAGCATTAATGAAAATATCACATAGCACTGGACCCATGGGGTCCCACATGCTTCTGGCAGTCATGGATGAAATCCACTCAGAAGGCCATTTTCACAGTCTGATGATGACAATGATGTGTCAGAACTATTATAGGGTTTTTTTGTAATATGTGGAGCTAGCTCATACCCATGGGACTGAGCTGTTTGTGCAATAATCACTTCTCAGAGCACAGTACTTGCACATTTTGAATCCCCATCAAAAATTATGTCAGGTTAAACTCCAGGAAGAGAATACGAGCAAGCTGAGGCTAGTGTGGGAACATACAAATTGGCAGAGATTCCCAAGGAGCAATGCAGGGTTTCTGAGCCAGGTCTTTCCGAGCTGTTGTAGAGCTAAGCTGTGCGGCAGAGCGGCATTGCAGCACCATCTGCTGACTGCTGCTTGCAGGTCTTCACCATCATCAGTTGTATGTTGGGCCACGACTGTTCAA
Source organism: Aquila chrysaetos chrysaetos (assembly GCF_900496995.4). Lineage (NCBI taxonomy): Eukaryota > Metazoa > Chordata > Aves > Accipitriformes > Accipitridae > Aquila > Aquila chrysaetos. The sequence continues at coordinate 36,751,263 of NC_044013.1, forward strand.
AGATTGTGACAGCATCATCAGATAAATACCTCGCTCTTTAGGGTAAGAAATCTTGCAATTACTGATTAGAACAAGATACCTGTGTTCTCCTCCCTGCTTTGGGAGACACCAGGGCTCACGCTTCTCATACTTTCTTCAACTGAAACACAATCTCAGATGCTCCTCAACATAGCTGTAGCTGCCTGTTTTAAGAAGTGGTCAATACTGCAAGGGAGTACGAGCATCAGAACCACCAACATACAAAGTTTAATTGCTGCAAATATTTATTTAGGTTTTAAGCAAACTAATGCCCGGGTGGCACTTCTCTTTGCAGTGCCCTCCCAGCAACAGCCCAGTACATCTGACTCCATCTGTGGTTGTGCAAGCATTTCTCCAACAGATCCCAGCTCCTATTGCCCCATAGTCTAATCCTGCAAACACCCATACAAGTATGCAGGGACATGGTGCTGCACATAAGCAACACACAGCAAGAGTACCTGCAAGCCAGCAGGCTGAGAACAGCTTGTGCACATAGGCTTCATTTTTAAGCTGGCAGCAGTGTGACCCTATCTTTTTCTTCATTGTGATATCCAGGACCAAGTCCAAAGAAATAAATCAGTCATGCATGTGGAGCAGTTCTCTTCCTCTATGCCCTATATCACGATGCAGCTCAGTTACAACAGCAAAAGGAAGCCCCAGCACATGTGGCAGAATGAGGGTACAAGCTTAACTATCTGTGGCAAGACACAAAATAAAATTAAAAAAAAAAAAAAAAAAAAAAAAAGAGGAAACAGGAAAAGAAGAACCAGGGAAATCCCAGCACTCCTCCCCAACCCCAAATCCAAGAATGCCATGTTCAGGGTTGTTTTGTACGGTTTTCCTCTAGGACCATTTCCTATCTCACCACTGTCCAAGTTCTGGCCAATGCCACCTAACCAACATTAGGACCTTGACAGCATCTGCCTCTTCAGTCTGACACCTCTGACAGCTTCTCCATCTCACACACAAGGCTCTTCCCAGACAGAGCAGAAGCTATGCATGTAATAGCCAATAGTCTGCAAACATCTCATATCAGACAGAGCTGTGAAGAGAACTGACACACCCCACCCCCACTGCCAACCGAAGGCAGCAACTACTCGCAAGGCTGAGAAAACGGACAACAGGACACCACTGCAGATCGCCGTTATGTGCATCTTGCCACGTAACTGTCATGACTGGCAAAAGTCTGAGAACAGAGCTGGCTACAGATGCCACCCTCACTGTGCTCTCAGTCTGCTGCAGTTACGTACAGAGGAGATTTGTGTGTTTGTTCTTAGAACTTGCCTTGTTAACATTGTTGTAATATTGACACAACATTCAGTTCAGTTGTTATTAGCAAGTGGAAATTGAAGCTTTTTATTGAATGTGGGTTTTTTTAATCTTAGCTTTTAGAACAAGATACTTAACAACATTAATATTCATTTTTACATCACGTCACACGCTCAACTGTGCTACTACTTTAGCTACAGCTGCATATTGTCTGCCTCCCTAGAAGTCCTCAGACTGAAGATTTACTGTGAAACACACACTTAAACACACACAAAACCAGAAAATGCAAGTAGGTTTTACTAATGAGGCAGACATTTTGCTGCATACACCTCTCCATCAGAAACAAGTCCAACTTTAGCAGACACCAATAGCATCTTTTGTCTTTGTCTAATTTGGAAGCTGTGTTACACAGAACTGGGAAACAAGTTAATGTATGCAAAGTTTGCTGGAGCGGCAAAAGCAACAGAAAGTGCTTGATCTAGTGAGAAACTGTAAAGAGAACAGAAGCTTTGCATTCCAAACAAAGGATTCCCCCAGGAACGAGAGGTATTTGAAGATGTCCACTTCTACATCTGGAATTAAAAGCTGAGATTTCTCACAGAGAAATGCAAATCAATTAGGCGAACCAAGCAATGTTTGGGGAGTAAAAGGAAAATATTTGGCAGGCAAACACTAAAACGTTGAGCAGCTCTGGGGGAGTCATCTCCCATGGACCAAACCAAAAACATAATTAGTCTATTGTGTAGGTAAACACCAAGCTCACGTACAATTTTTTTCTCATCCCAAACATCTCCTGGACACTTGCTGCCTAGCATCCTTTCTACAGAAGTACAATACCATACTGATAAGTCAGTGTGGAAAAACACCTGGGGGAGGAAGGTTTAGCAAAGTATAAAGTGTTTCTTCAAAAGTGCATAAGTAGTAAACAACACTCCTCTGGGTTTGTACGTTTACCATTGTACCCAAAGACACTAGCCATTTTACACTGGCAATTTTAGCGCTCCCAGCTTACGCTATCTGCTTGGAAGCTGAATGGCACCACTCTAACTATAGCACCATGTCTCTTAACGCTGATGCCTGTCAGCAGACTGAGCTGTGCAAGTGTCCCTGTATAGATGCATTTTGCAGCAGCCAAAAAGATGGCCACCAGGTTCTACCAGTCTGGTAAGGAAACGAGAGGCTTCAAATGTAGATCACATCCGAGTCATGCTGCTGAACCTACAGGCAAATCAAATAGGAAAAGTTAGTTTCACCCTGAACTCCTACTTAAAGCAAAGTAACTCCCTTTGGTCCAGTTCTTCCTTCACTTCTGACTGTAGCCTTTTGCAAGATGCCCTGCAACAGCTTTTTCTTCCTTCTTAAAACAGGCATATTTGCCTCACGCCAGCTATTTGGATTAGGTTAATCTTAAAAGTCGCTTCTGTTGCTTGCATTAGAAAGAGCTGCTTCCTCATTTGTTGCTACACTCAGTTGTGTTCCTTCTAAGCGCACAATCCTGCAGATTCAGGTCTTGAATGCTATATACTAGACCCTCTAACTGATCCTAAAACCCCTCAGTTTTGTTCATATAAAGCAGCAGCAAATACATCAAGCTTTCTTTAGTCCCAATACCTTGCACAATTAGCATTGCCTAAAGAAAGCTGATTTTCTTCCCACTGTTCAAGACCACACGCCCTTACAGTTCTTGAATGCATACTAGGTTCTCCATTCTAGTGAAATTTAAAAGCAGGTCATTTTTTCATTAAGACCCAGCTCATTAGCTCTTCAGGACTCTGACAGGGGACACATTGGAAGAGAACTGAACTGTTGGAAGTCTTGGCATTTATTGGTTTCTTACTCCCTGCCCCTTAAAACCAGAAGACAGGCACAGTATGTTTTAAGCTCTCTATAGCTGGGAGCACATTCTCATTTCCAAGCCTGGCTGATACAAATAAAATTTAACACAGATCCCCCTACTGCATTCAGGCATCTCCGTTTCATTTACCAAAGCTTACAGCTTTGCATTACAGCTTAGATCATAAGTGCGAAAAAACAGGTGGCCTCAAGTTATAAACAGTCCCAAATGGTGCGCCAATGCAGGGTCTCCAAACCCAAGCAACAGCCATGCATTGACTCATCATTTGAGAGGCTGTGACAGAGCTGGACAAAACAGGTCCCTAAAGCCAGACTCTTTACCTCTCTGAACTCTAAACTTTTAGTCAACATTTGGGAATTTACTTACAAATCTGATTACCTTTATAATCTGTTTTCTGGGTCCTGTGCCCACACTGTTGGCAACCAAGGAATCTGCTTGAAAAGATGACTTTTCCACTGGCACTGTGTGTTGAATTTTGTTGGTACAAGGCCAGCTGCTTGTAGTATTTAACAAGTAAGCAGGGAAAGGTCTTTGAAGATTTATATCCAATGAATCTCCAGTTTCGAAGGTTTTAATCCATGATGGGGTCTTTAAAAGAAAAGAACACATGGAAATTTAATGCCCTCTCTATATCAACACTCATTAAGCCAAAAAGAACATCAGATGCGTAGTCAGAAAATAAAGGCCATCTTCCCTCAATTTTTCCAAGCCTCCCTTCTTTCTCCAAAACCATTGACTCAGAGCCATTTTTGCTACATGTGGAACAACCTAGAAAGACAAAGCCAGCCCTATTCTTGCACTGGTTCAGGAAGAGGCTGGAGCATTTATATAAATAACAAGAAACTTACAACAAAAATCTGGGTTTAGTTCCTCACTTCCCTAAAAAAAAAAAAAAAAAAAAAAAAAAAAAAAAACCAAAAAACACCACCAAGACTTTTATGACTTTCAGCAACCACAAAGCACATAAATGAGAATGTGACACAAACTATGAGGAACCACATTTAAATGTGTTAAGTTACAACAATTTAGTTTGCTCAAAGATCTTAAACCCATACTGTGATTTCATAATCTGTAAAATAAGATGATTATTTTTTGCTTATGGTACTGGCCTCCCGCCCAGGAAAAACTTCTTAGATTTTGTTTTGACATGAATTTTCCTTGTCTGTGTTCACACTTTAATATTTTTACTATCAAGGGTACTAAACCATGTGCCTTGAACTGAAATACAGCAACTACCTTTGGCACACCCACACTATTCTTTTATGGTTCATGCTGAAAAAAGTGGCAGGTATTTAGGGTACATACATTTCCTAAGGAGCGATCCAAGGATCCTAGTACTTCATTCCAATGACAGTTAAGCCCAGACTGTTTTTCTTCTAGTTTCAAAGCATGAATTTCAGACTTCAGTTCTTTCAGTCGATCTTCGAATTTTCTGCTCTTTTCCAAGTAGTCTAGCCTGTAGTCCACACATTGGGGACAAAAAGCTTATTGGCATGACATAGGTCAAGAACAGGTGTGTGTAGAAGGAGGAAACAGGAAGTTCTTTGTTTCATTTTGGGGTTTTGATAGGCAAAATGAAGACTGGCCCACATCAGCCTGACTCCCCTGACCCAGTGAGAAGAGGGTTCACTTCCACCCTTCAGCATTCACACACTTACTAACTTTTTACCAAGCATTTCCTTCCAGACCAAGAGAGGAAAAGCCTCTCGATGTATTAGATCAACGCAATACCACACTTCAACACTAGAGGGAAACTTCTGTCCTCTAACATGCTGTTACTCCAGCAAAGTACTTGCCCCTGACATAATCTCTCCAGGACAAAAGGGTTCTGGACTCGTCATGGCTTGATACCACCAGAACACTCTTCCTCTATGTAAATAACTAGTCTTACACAGACATAATCCACACCAGCTCAGGAAAAGGACTCCAGCCGTGTGTACAAGTAGGAGGCCATCCTGAGTTGTTAAAAGGATGAACCGTGATTCCCAGAAATTATTTTTTTTCCTTTCTGTACTTTCCATGATTAACATTCTCCTTTATTTACACCATAAGCATACTGATACCTCTCTCTCTCTATCTCAAAGGATAGTCTCTTGAGGTCAATGTCCTTCAAATCCAGCTTCATGGATCCTTTGTCAAAGTTGGCATCTCTGGTGTCAGTTGGCGAGTATTGCGGGTACTTGACCATGTGCTGAAAGAGGCAACACAAGCTCTGTCGGTAAGATCTGATTGTTCAGTTTTGGGTTTATCTCCCCAGCTTCTGCAAGAATGCCATGCTGAGCCATTTCATAAGTTACCCATGGATTCTGAGACACACAGATGCTCCTGCTGCCCTTCCCCTCTACCCGAGTGGCCCCAGATGAACTGCTGACATCCACAACCCACAGATCCAAGGGCAGAGGAGTATCCTGGCTGCAACATTCTTATCTATTTCAGCAGAGAATGGAAATCCATTCTCAGCAAGACTGGAGCAGAAGAGGGAGCTGGTGCACGTAGCCTGAGCGCTGCCTTCTCGCTGGAGACAGCCTCATCTGCTTTGCCTAAACACACTGATGGGCAATTTGCATGCCAGTACAACACAGCTGGCTCAGTACAACGACCTCTGCAAAGTATTGTCTGACTGACATGGCACAGACTAAGTACTAGGCATGAATGCAGGCAAGACAATCTCTCCACCCTAAGTCCCATCACCAGTCCTGTTTTTAACTTTCGTCTTGCCTTTCTCATCATCCTGACTCACTGCCCTGAACAAATACAACTTCCATCCTAGCCACACAGTGTTTAAGCACCAGTTGGTCCAATAGGTGTTTGTCCCCCAGCTGGATGCAGACATGCCTCTACTCAGCTTGATGGGGGCTATAAAAATGCAATCAACGTCTGACTATCTCTGAAGATGAAATGGTGCCCAGGAGAGCAGAAACTTACAGGATAATTAAGCCTGGTTATGTCTACGAGTTTCTGTTTTGCTTTCCGTTCAGCCTCTCTGGCTTCATGCAGATCTTGTTTCAGATGCTCTGCTTCCTTGGCTCTGTAAGACAAATATCCTGACATGACTGGTTGATGATTTCCAGTATAAAGCAACACATGGATTTCAGAGCTATGCACCTCACTAGCTTCCAGAAAACAAGATCCATTACTGCGAGTGATTCCTTTACCCAAGGACACTTGTGGTAGGATGGTTACATGGAGAACTAACTGGACACAGCATGACACATGCTTTCAAATACAATCCTGCACAAACTGGCTGAATTAACATGTTTTTCCTACTCCTAATTTCCATGGGCTCAGTTATGACCTGCTGATACAGATTGTCCAGGCTGTCAGAGATCCTCCCTGAGGTAGGGAGAGGTGCAACATATCTGCTCTTTATTTTGGCAAGCTTTTTGGCAGTATCTTAAAACAAGCAAAAGGCCCTTAATAGCAAGGTTAAACATCATCTGTCAACACTGGTCTACTCTGCATCTTCATGCAGCACAGTGTTATGGAACATGGTAACACTTACAGAGTGGTTTATGTTCCACACGAGTTTACCTGGTTTAGACTTCTCAAAGAACTGAAAGGGATACAAGAGACCATCACTTGGTACTAATGAATGAAAAAAGCCTCATAACTCACAGGGTATACAGATTGGTAAATTCAGATAGCTAAGTAGCCAGTGGTCTTTTGACAACGCTAAGTAGAAAATGCTTCTGCATTCTGGATCTTTAATACAAACATCTCTAACACCTTGCACCTGATCCTCTGTAAAATTCTTGACCTGCATCACAACCACTGGTACCAGGTGGAACAAACAAGATGCAAGAAGGCTTAGTCACTATGAAGTGTTTGGGAACAATCCCTCCCTCATGGGCTTAGCTCTGAGAAAAGCAGCACGAACTCCACCCAGGCATCTCACTAGGAACCACACAACCTCACTCAAGCAAATCTAACCTCCGGTCAGACTCCTTCACCAGCTTCACTGCTATCAGCTCTGCCTCCCGCATCTTTTGCTCCATCAGGCGTTTCTCCTCCTTGGTTTTCAGAGCCGTGATCTCCAGCCTCTGTCGCTCTTGCTCAGCTTCTGCAGCATTCTGGGCCAGCAATTTTGCCTCTTCCTCTGCAATCTGAGCTTTCTCAGCCAGCAACTCTGCTGCTTCCTGAGATCGGAGCTAAGAAGAAACAATTTTTCTTAGTTACCCTGTCTAGCTTCTACAAAAATCACCCCTGCAGACAGTCAGGAAGAGGACATCCTTTCCCCCAAAGATCAAGTGATAGAAGTATTATTCCTTAAAATAAGAAGTATAGTAAACATAATTGTAGGGTCTGGTGTTCCTCCTCTGCTCTGGAATTGCCTAACTTCCTTCCTGCCTCTCACCTCCACAAAGCAAGGAGACACGTTTGCTTAGAGTTGGACAAAGACATCAACCAAAAATTGAGTTGGCCCCTTCAGTTGCCAGTGCACCATGCCCCTTTCTCCCCATTTCAGCTCCAGGATTGCTTCCTTTCTTCCCTCTTTGCCTGAAGAAAGCACTATGAACAAAATACAAGGAGCAAATGGCAGTTATGGAAGATCAGTTTTCCCAGGTATTCCAGCATGCCCTCTCCACCAGTGGTCAGAAACTCTCCAGCCTTGTCTGAGCCATAATTCCTGGTATCTCACAGGAGCCATAAGGAAAAAAAAAAAAAAAAGCTTCCAAACCAAGAAAGCCCATCAAGCACAAGAATATTCAGACTAATGTGCTACTCACCAGGGCCTCATTGGCCTGCCTGGCTTCATCTTCCAGCTGGAAAAGACGCCTTTCCAGTTCTTCTTTGGCTCGCTCAGCTTCTTCTCGGAGCTGCTTCTCCCTGGCCAGCCTTTGATTCTCCATCTGGAAATAGAATGAGCAATACCACTTTTGTGGGTTTGCAGAAGAATCTCATCTGGGCCTGAGGCACCACAGCAAATGAATCTAATGAAGAACGGACTGCTCTCTAGCTGGTGGACTGATATTCACCAGAGACGCAATACTGAAGCTGCTTGCACTTTGCAGCACTGAACTCCTCTAACAGGTAATACTGGTTATTTCAGTCTGCTGGGAGAGCACTTGGATTGATCGGTTATGTACCCCAAATCTTTGCAATCACCTATTCAGTTTCACAAACATCACTTACATCCTCAGATGCTGCATACACACTAGAGCTGTTCCCGCATTCAATCCTGCTGCACTTTCTCACCTCCCACACACATATTGATGCAATGCATGGACAGCAAGGGTACCAGCTGGAATAATAATCAGTGTTTTCAACAATAGAGGAGCAGAAAGAATCTACCTTTTTTCTAGCTTTTTCTTCCCTGGCTTGTGCTTTCATTTGCTGGATCTCTATTGAGTCCACTTTTCTTCTCCTCATAAATAGGTCGTGGTTTCCAATGCACAACTGCAAAATCTGGATAGGAAAAGCAAAGCAAATGCGATTTTGATGTCCTTGTGTCCCAGCCAGAGGGACAAAGAGCCCCACATTGGCCTCACAGGACAGAAGCCAACAATTCTAACTTCAGCACAAGTGCTGGCAGTTGCTTCCCTTCCAAGAAAATCAGTACCCAGGGCAGGTTCATACCCAGGTACATAATAGTTTAGAAAAGTTCATAACGGGATGAGGGGTTCCTTGTGTCCTTCATCTCTCTCTGGTTCCATTTTCCTGAATAACAACAGGCAACAGATCCAGGCCAAAAAGATGTAGCTGTAGGAGTAGTCACCTGTGATGGCCCCTCCACAAGCTCACTGAGAAGTGACCCAGCCCCTGTGGTTGTGTTAGGAAGCAATCAGTGATGATACAATTAGCCAGTTGATTAGGTCCCTTCCTTGTTGCTTCTCCCAAAAAAGGAGAGGCAGTAGCTGATTAAGAACCCACACCAGCCAGCCACACAGGCAGATGCTGCAGTGGCTTTGCACCTTTCCATACGCTATATCCTCCTGTTCCAGCATCTGGAATTCCCTTTGTGATTTGGGCCTTCTTTCACATCTCACTTTCCACCTATCATTTCCCCTTCCCAGAGAGGGCAAACGTATGCACCCTGATTCCCAGACAGAACAATCCTCAGGAAAACATGTGCTGCAAGTCAATGCTACCTGGCTTCCCCATAGGTTTTACAAACAATATTTCTCACTCAGATAACAGTCAGTATTACCAGGCTCAGTTGCAAAGAAGGAAAGTAGGACGCTTACCAATTTGTTCACTTTGAGTTGAGAGGAAAAGAACTTGAAGACTTCTGCTTTTTTGTCAAGAGGTTTAATAGTTAACTACATAGGCAAAAGAAAAAAAAGAAAGGATACACAGTAAGAAGGAGGAAAAACAAAGCTGAAACTATTAATACTAATGCAAACTTTAGCTCATCTCCACTTCTCTCCAGGGAAGCAGTGATTTATGCCACAAATGTGGAGAGAGTGATGCAAAAATGTTTTGTTCAAAAGAATCAGAACCAGGGCTGCTGTTACACAGGTTCCTCATCTGCTTCCATAGCAGGCTATGTTAGAAGATAAAGCCTCCCACAGACCCACCCCGGTGCCAGTCTGGGTGGTGGTTTTCACAATAATACCACCTGTGCATTGCAAACTATACTAAGAACACTGGAACATGCACTGGTTATCAGGAAAACAGAATACATTACTAATCCCCAGAAGTAATCATGTTCTTCAAGTTAGGAAGATGTCGAACACCTCTCTGAACACCAGTCATTGCAAGTATAAACAAAATGTATCAAGGGCCTGAAGGACTTCTTCTGACTTAGATACTAAGTCCTGGAGCTGTTGCTTTCTCACATTTTCAGTCCTATCCCCCAAGCTGTTTCCAAAGGACATGAAGAGCTTTCATGCTGCCAGGTCAGTACACACTGTTTCACTTCATATGCTGTGCTTGGTTTGGCTGCGTAACAAAATATGGCTCCATTCTTTAAGATCCTGTTTTCTGTGACTCATGGGTTAGCTAGCACTCTATTCCTATATTTCCTTTACAATGCAATGTATAATTTCAGACCATCGGAGTCACCAAGATCATAACGTCCTACAGCTTGTTTCACCCCGTAGGTAACAACCGGTTGAATGTATTGCCTTGCGAGGAACAGGGCTGTGAATGTGTCACTGAATATAATGGAGCTTTAATATAGGGCTGCCCAATTTCCCAACAATAGGGAGTTAAAGCAGCTTATTCACAGACAAGAGGGGAAGTTTAGTGTCATGCAAGGACCAAAAACCTCCTGTAGGCTGCCCTGCCTGATTTAATGTAGGCACATTTAACTCTGGACAGCAAATCCCATCCTCAATGTTTTTGAAAAGATCCACAGGAAGTGGAACAGGCTGTACTGTCCTTTGGCTGACAAATTCCAGGTATTCCAGTACCAATGTAGTTTTTCTAGTTTTGTTTTTCTGATTATAGCCTTCCATGTAGCCACATGATTTGTAAAGAGACTAAATTTAACCCACTCCCCACTGTACTTTCTACAATTAGAAGATGGGCCCTGAAATCACAGTGAAATTGCAGTGGTAGGGTTGGGCTGAAGACTGAAGTCATGCACTGACAAACTGGCAGAATTCAGGCAGAGAAACATGTGTTATCTCCCTGCATGTCTCCTCTTGCCGCTGTGCTTCAAACCTCATGTCCAAGGACACCTTCTGCATGTGAAAGTGGCATTAAGTCTTTACAGATCATCCAATTCCTGCTGAGATAACTGAAGAAGCTAGTCACAGTGGCATTCATAATATCTACCTTTTTCAGAGATCAACACACTTGTTTTGCAAAGGACAAGCAGCAGGGAAGGAACCAGAATAGAGGGCTCCACAGTTTTGGAGAGCTCAGAGCAGCCTCTGGCTCCTAGGGGAACCAAGGTTATCCAGCGCATCTGAAAGGCAGGTCTGTTATTTTTATTTCTGTAACAAAGCTTCCTAGGATTTTCCCCTTCTCCCCCAAATTATTTAAACAGAGACAGCTTTCAGCCTGTTCCAAGAATCCCAGTCCACACCCATGCCCATATAAAAAGAATAATATATCAAAGCCATCATACCTCTTTCTCACTATAGGAAATGTTTCTGATAGCACTCCACTCAAACGACTTATTTGGAGAGAACCTGTTATTAATGCTGTAGATATGAATACCTTTGGCATCAACTCCAAGTAGGAGATCTGTATGGTTTTTATTTTGCTAAAAAACAACAGATATCAGTAAATGCAATTTATGGTGACATTAAACAACCACAGACAAGAACCACAGTTATTCCGATACATTTATATTTATCTGTATTTTTATGAAATCGATGTTTCCACAAAATATTATGAACATTGTCACTGCTAGCTAATAAACCCCATCCTCTAGGTTGACTATAGCAGCTCAAACTTTTAGTCTATTTCTCCTTCTTCCTATTACATACCCAGAGCTACTCAAGACCTTTGTCAGATTGTAAAACATTAATCTTAACTGTTTTATTCACCTCCTCATTTAGCAGGCAAGTAAACCAAGTCGGGACAATCAGTACACAGCCCACCAACAGCACAGAAAAGCAGAAATCAGGAGTCCCAGTTCCAAACTCCCTGGAGGATTTTAAAAGGACAGAACCATCATCTACAGCAATTGAAAACTGCTAAAATAAAACACTTACAGCAATTGGAAAATAATTGACACCATACATTTCCAAGTCTTGAGCAATTTTCAGGTAGTTCATCTCAGCTTCATCCCTAGAGAATAAGGCCGTGATTATACTCGGAGATTCCTTTCCAACCTTTCTCTCCTAGCTGACTCTACATTTCCCACTTAAAGAACTGGTAATCTGGTCCTTTGTACTTTCTTTAATTTTGCCATCTTACTCTCAACAATACAAATAGGATAATAAGAACAGCATCTACAGAATAAAGACAGATGTACCTATTTTGAACCATGTATAGTGTATTTTTTATTAAAATTCAAGTCCAGTCTTATCCTTGTGTTAGTTTTGCCACTCCATCATTATTATGTCTTGGAGACCTACCCTACCATTGTTTTCCATGACATGACAATATTTACTTCAGGAAAGAGAGTTCATTGAGAAATGAGTCCTGAACAAATTCTGAACAGAGCTTTGGGCAGAGGCCAAAGAAGGGTGAGAATCTCTCCACCCACCGTTCTTCTCCCTTCAAGGTGAGGCATCAATAAGTCTTGAGAAAAATATTCAGTAAAAATAGTGCTAAGCAGCATCTAGAACAGCCGAAGAGAAATTGAACCACAATATTAGGAAAGGCTGCCTCTGGGTGCCAACAGCTCCTACTTCTTGTTTAATTGAATTTCCAGCCATGCTGAATGTCTTGAAGTAGCTGAATGTCCACATGGACAAGCACCAAAACTCAGTCCTGGAACTATGATGCCGTGTCTTTACTCTTTTGGTTCCTTGCCAAGTATGCTGACACACTTTTGAACCATGATTTTCACAAGGTATAAAATATATCAGATTCATTGTTTTTATTCTAGGGGGAGACTGGTGTGATATGGCTCTAGAAAGGCAGCTGCTGCATAGGGCAGACACACCAGCAACTCCAAGTAGCTAATGGCCTTAAATGAAAAGGCTAAACTCTCAGCACTAACTGCAAATTCAACACAAGTCAAACTTTCTGCAGGAATTTCTCTGCTGGCATACATGGACTCTGATGAGACAGGACTCCTGTTTTAGATATGTTCGGTCGTGAAGCTCTGCAAGAGCCCTCAGCTTCTTTGCTCACTTCAAAGCAAGTCCAGTTTACAAGCACTTGGAGCCCTACACAAGACACTTTTTACCCCAGATGAGTTGGTGTTTCTATCCTTAGTTATAAATTAACCTATTAACATCACAGTTTGGAAACCAGTGTTTCTTTGCTTACTCTACAAAAGCCAAACTTCACTGAAGACAGCAAACAACCAGCTACTGAAATGTATGGGATTTCCAAAGATGAAATTATTTCAATACCTGGCAATACCCCTGTGCTCAGCATACCAAGCAGTAATCTTTTCTTCCCACATCTCTGCTGTCAGCTGATACTGCCTGAGGACCTACAGAGAAAGGAAGGAGTTTGGTTTCCTTTGAAGATAGAAATACATGTGCTGCCTCTCCCAAACAACATGAATGCAGCAATGCAGTTCACAGCTCGGTCATTTTGCCAAGTTCAGGGCAGATGCAAACAGTTTCTAATGCTCTGGTTAATCCCACAGCAGTACCTGTGTTGCAAAGAGTAGATCCAAAGGTTTGATTTTATACAGAATACTTACCCTTTTGGGTAAAAGTTCATCATGGGCTAGAAAGCCTGGCTCATGAAAGTTTGGGTCATAGTCACCATACTGTCCCAAAAAAAGAAAAGAAACCAGTTTGTTAGATGCAGAGTGCTGAAGAACTTCTTGCTTGCATAGTCTGATGCAATCGCTTGAGACAATTTTGGTTTGGTTCTCCTGTATACAGGGTAACACGTAATGAACAGGCTCCCCTCATCGAACTGTCCATGGAAGTTACTTCCAGCCTTTGTGCTATGCACGTGGCTCCAATACAGCCACTAAGGTGGCCTATAACCTTAGACTTCAGTCCTAGTCTGCAGCTCTCGGTAAGTGCAGATATGAAGGAATCTCCCATGATTTCATACCCTCCTTTGAACTACAGGCTACGTTCAGGAGTATAAGCTCCCCTACTCGTACAGCCTACTGCATATAAGCTGGGCTGCTGCAGAGGGCCAGCATTGCTAAGAATTTGTGTTCACCTCCTGCCATTGTATAAGTTTGGCACTTGGTGACATGAAGTGAACTGTGTTCTGAGAGATACTAAAAAAACATCATGTCCTTCCACTGTGACCTCTGGTATCAGCACCTGCTGTATCCATGGGCATTTTTTAAAACAGGAAATAATTCTAGCTGGCAGAATGATTACATTAACATGTTAGGTCCAAAGAAATCCCCGAAGTTGCAAAAGCATAGTATATAATACCAAAATCCTTGTAGTGGCATCTAAATCTTGTTTTTCTTAGCTGTGCTTGTAACTCCCAGGATGACCTACTTCTTTAATAGCAAATTTTGACACTGCTGTGTTTTACATACCACCATGCATATGTGTTGGTTAAAAAAATAAAAAAAACCAAAAATCAATAAAAAAGAGCACTTCTATGACAAACCTTGGCCTGAACAGCATAAGAAGCCAGTAAAACTGTTGCTTCTGGAGAACAATAGATCTCCTCATCCAGTATTTGTTTCTTAACCTAAATCAAGAGGAAAAGGGAGCAAGTTAAAGAAGCTCAAAGCCAGGACTTAATGTCAGGCTTGAAATGAAACTAGACATGCCCAGACTATAACTTGGCACCAAACATCACCGTTATGAGTTAACAACAGCAACAATAAAATGGCATTCAGAAACACAGGAAGCCTTTACTTAGCATCACATTTAATGAAAAAAACCCCAACTTTTGAAAGTTAGTGTCTTAATTCTAAGTTCAGAAATGTCAGTCAGCTATATCCACGCATTTATATAAGAAGTCCTGAAAAAGAATGTGTTATAAAACATGAATTTTTTTGTCTGCACTTCATTCCCTTTAACAATTCTTCTTTTTCTTCCTCTCTTTGGAAAAGTTAGCTTTACAACATGTAAAACATCAAATTTTATGTTGGAAGGGACCTCTGCAGGTCATCTAGTCAAAGCAGGTCCAACTAGACCAGATTGCTCAGGGCTGTACAGCTGACTAATACTGCCAGGGACAGAGACATACTGAAAACCATAACAGTATGTTCTCAAGCTTTCCAGAATGAGAGAATAAAGGAGACCTCACAAAGGGAAGCTGACTAATAGAGAACTTAATTCATTCAATTACAGTGGTCTAAGCACAATAAAAACATAGGGGCTTAAAAATAAAAGCCCAGTATAAATGGTAAAGGGTCTTTTAACATTCTTTTCATTTTAATAATCTATGGTGCTACCAAGATCAGAGGCATAATAGTTTGTAGGATGTTGCTTGATTTTAAATCAGTTGGGTAATTTTTACTTGAAAACCTAAAGAGGGAAGGGGAAATTAATCTTCACAAATCCTCCTCTCAGGTGTAATGTATTTAGCCTACTAACAAGCACAAGACAAGAAAATTTTGCATAATACACAGTCTTAAACATTTCCAAAAAGAAAAATTACTTGAGATAGCAGTGAGCTACCTTCACAAATACACTTTGGCACTGTAGGTACTGTGAACTGAAATGAACCATCAAGAAAGTTTTTCTTTTAAATTTAGTCTCTGGTGAGCACAATATATGAACCTGAGTTATAGTACAGGGAAAATTCTTTCTAAGCTGTTAAAATGGAAAGAATGAAAAGACTGAAAAGACTTTCTTCCAAATTGGAAAGCTCCAGCTTTCATACTCTGTGGTGCAAATCATACATTTCAGAACTTAGAACAACTTAAGATAAATCCCCCATAAGTGTCTGGGTTTTTTTTCCTGATCAGTTCTTACAAGGACATTGTTGTATTTCTTTATGAATGAGCAAATAACCTAATCTTTACACAGACAATATTTAGCTTTAGTCATTTACATTTATTCACACATCTTGCAAAAAGCTGTTATGCCACATTAATTTGCAAAGGTCTGAATAGTCAGTAGAGCTGAAATCTGTAGGCATCCAGATGTCCATACATGTTTTTCCTATTAACATCCAGGTGTGATCTTAAGTTCTTATAGTCAGGAAACTTTGCAAGTTCAAATTTGTTTCAGTCTTGTTTTTCTATTCTGGAATGAAAAGAATTTGCTAATTGCATATCTGCTAGTCAAGGCAGGTTCAAGGAGAAAAGAAAAGTGAAAAAAAAAATCAGGATTAGAAGACTAGGAAAAGAGTTCTGCCTGTCTCATCCCTTTCCAAAATTAGTTTAAGAAACAAATTGCCAAGTGGTTAAGGGTTCTGGATGAAGTTCTAGTTAGTATATTAGCCCTTGGAACAACAGCATTTTCCCATTACTTCATTAACACATCCTCCTCAGGGAACAAGTGTATTTACTGTGTTTGTTTACAGATGCAGACTGAATTTATTCCATACACCCCATCTACCTGCACAGACACATACTGCTAAAAGCTACCAGAATAAAGCAACACACCACAAGGCTGTAACTTGCAGAGGACTCCACAGTAACTCAGGAGAGAAGCTGGATGTCACAGACATTGAAACAAACAGCTGACCAACAAGTGACCATCCAAAACTCAATGCTCCTATACCTATTGTTACAGCTATGGCCTGTTGCTGCAGCCATGGAGCCACAGCTATGGAGCCACAGCATGGCTTTTCCTGATTGATGCATCTTTATTTTGGTAACAAAGCATTGTACTCCAGAAATTGCTGCTTCACCTACTTTTTAATGGAGCCAAAAAAATCCTAACAATTTCTGGGACAACAGAAAACCAAGTGGCAAATAAGAAAGCTGCCTCTGCAAAGCTACTAGCATCAATGCATGTGTGGGGTTAACTTAATTCCTTTTACTGGCTTCCATCTCATGGAAATTTGTAAATCTGGAAGAACCACCATGGTGTACAGATCAAGCTGTGTTCACACAGCTAACAACTCTGCTCTTGAGCACATTACTGCTATCCTGCAACTCCTCAGTAGCTGCCCCTATGGCAGAGCTGGAATGGGTTCTGTTATCTGTAATAAAGATTTGTCAGCGCTGGGGATTTATTCTGCTAGCATGAGTAGCAGGTACCCAGTTCAATGGGGCAGGGAAGACAACTCCAACTGGCTAATTTAACTGGCAGAAGTCAGTGTGTGCAAGTCTGGACATTTCAGAATACCACCAAGGGAACAGCATTTCTCATCCAGGGCCTATCAGACAACATGATGATGCCTCCAGACTTTGTCTTTGAAAGGATCACACATTGTGGTGAATCTTCTGTTTGAGTCGTAGCTGTCTATGCTGCTCCACTCCTTTTGAAACTTGCTAGATGAACAAACCTATATTTCAGAATAGCTATCAAATTCTATGATCTTTTTTCCCTACAATCCAAAAAGAAGACTTAAGAAGGATAGGTTAGGGAGTTCTTGTTTTCTAGTGATTGTGCCTTCTACAGTCACACACAAAAGACCTCCCAGTAACCACCTGGACTATTTTTAGGAACTCACAACTTTTAGTTTCAGGGATAGGCTGTAGTCACAGGTCTTGTTCCATCTGCAGCTGATATGGGTGAAGCAGCTTATTGTCCCCAACTGCTTAACACCATTCCTTCCCTCTTCTCCACCTTCACAACTGCCACTGTAATTGCTTGTGTAGTCACTCCTCCACACAGTGCATACATCTAATAACAGGTCTCTTCTAATTCTGCTCATTTTGAAAGAGCTAGGTTAGGGAATGGTTACACAAGAGATTACACCAGCAGGTCTAAGACAACAATGACAAGGAGCTGTTGAGACTCTCTTCATCCAACTTAGCTGCAGCCAGAGCAGACCAGATGACACAGTCCTCAAAATAACTTCTGAAGCTGATAAAAATCATGGCTTCACTTTATACTTCTCAGCACTGACCAGTTAGGGCAAAAGCATCACAGTTCTTCAAGCAGTGCCAGCCTTGCATGGATTTTTTTTTTTTTTTTTTAATACCTACTATAGGAGCAAAACAAGTCTGGAATATCCAGATCTGGAATTATCACCCAAACTGTTAGGTGTAAAAGTTATTTTACATGAAGCTACAGGTCTCAGCAATTTGACTCCCATTCCTAGCAGAGACAGTAAGAGAAGCCATCGAGAGAACAAAAATCTGCAGAAGGCAAACAACATTCACCTTACCAGTACACAAAACCACAGCAGTCAGGAGACATGTTTCTATTTCATAAAAATGACCTTTACAGAGACACTGATACAGCTGAAGCCAGCAGAACCATTCTGAGACTAACAGCTGCCAACAAGATCAAAGACAATACAAAAGGACTGGTGTAAATATAGAAGGAATTAATGGTTAAAAACTGTTCCTGACCTGAAGGAAGAATAAATGCTGGGTAATTTCCTGTAATAGTTCCTCTTCTACCTTCTCTGGGTAGAATTTAGCCAAAAAATGAAAGCTAATGGGATCTTCTTTGGGGATTTCTTGATCTAAAACCTGTTTACAGATAAAATAAAATCAGCAACAAAAAATAGTACATAAATGTCTCAAAATAATATTCCAGAGGAAAATCAGAAAGCAGCCAATAATCCACCTAAAGCAGCCTTTCCATATTTTAGAAGGAAGGGCGATGCTGAGTTTTAATCTAATAGCAATCAGTGCATATAGTGGTGATTGGTGTGTGTCATACTTTAGGCCAAATGTGACAGAAGCAATCAAACAAATAACACAATGAACTTTAGTCTTAAAAAAATTATACCACCTAAAATTGAGTTGTCATGTAACACATTCCTTTAGCTCCTGTACTAAAAAAGTCAATCTTTTTATAAGTACAAAATTACTGTGATTCTTTGTTTTCTATACCTTTTTGTCCATCTTTAACCAGGTGCACATTCCTTTTATTGTGTACTGCAAGCCAAAGAACCAAGTCTCCCTTAAACCAAGTGCTCGGCACACCAAGTCAAACAAGTCCTTTCCCTTCCACTTCATCTAAAAGAGAAAAAGAAAATTAAGAAAAACAGGTATGTCTTGAATGAATTTGCTACAATTTAGGCAAGGAAACTAGGCTACCATTTGCCTTTCTCCTATGAATTCTTATTTCACCTTTAGCTTTTCAATGAAATATGGCTACTGCTGTCTACAGCAAAGGTGAAATAGTTACAATGCTCTACCTCCTCTTCCTCTTCTCCAGAGGAATATTCACAGAGCAGCTGTAGTCATTTAACCACAGCATCAAGCACTTTTTGAGCACACAGAACGATGATTGTACTATTGATTTCCTAGGACACAGCAAGGCTTTACTAATATTTGTAAAAATCTTATTCAATAGTTTATACAAATTGGAGAGACTGAAAGAAGGCCAGGGGAAATCAAAGGAGTGTCAGGGCACAGTGCAGAAATGCCAGACAATGAAAGCAAATCCATCTTTCATATACTTCAGCTATTTCAGTGGCACCAAGCCAAGCCTTTATGCTACTCTGATTTAAATGAACAGGAGCCTGTCTTCTAGAGTAATTTAGTAGCCTGGCTCCATAGAGAGCAAACTTTGATTAAAGGTCCCAAAATTCACACACATATGATGCCTCATTTTTTCACTGAAGAGGCTGCACATCTGTTTCTTCTATTGGCTACATGTTAAAAAGATGATTTTGTCTAATTGCATGGGTCAGTCACTAAAAACTTAATGGCAAAAAAAAGTAAATTTTAGGCAATATTTGGATGGAAAGCAGGAAATCATCCCAGCAAAAGAGCAATATTTGGGAAAAAGAGAAAGGTAGCAAAGGAAAGAATACATTAAGCTGGATTTGTTAACAAAGACTCTGATCTCTAAATCAAATTTTCCAAATCTTTTATTTTCACAACTCTGCCTGCAAGTATTCTAGATCAGTAAGTCACAGAAGTGCACTGCTTCTGACTAATCTATTCTGTCTCTGAGGGACCTAGTAAATTAAATACTAAATGCCCCACAAGACAGTCAAGTCTCTCATTAGAATTGCCAGTCCCACTGGACATCACTTTTCTAACTCAAAATAACTGTATGTTTTGTTTGGGGTTTTTTTTGCCTTTGCTGGATGAATAGGAATTAATCAGGCATAGGTCTGTCTCCTCAATAGTGCAGACCAATTCATTTAGCAGTTGACCGCTTGCAATATTAGTTTTCTTCCATATTTTTCTGCAGTCATGATTCCTCTATCCAATTTACTAGATAGCTGTAACAGAAGAAAAAGTTAACTTTTTCACTTGGTCATTTTTCTCTTCTGCCCAAAGATAGAAAACAGCCACTGTAGTTAAAGAAATAAACTGGTGTTTACAAATGGCAAATTTTAAGAGAATGTCCCAGATCAACTGAGCACAAAAGTACCATTTTATAAATTATTTTATAAGCAACGTCTTAGGACCAGCTCTGACCAGACTGCTTTATCCAAGCTGGCAGTGTCTTAAAGAGTTGCATCACTTACAAAAAAAAGAATTTTGTGGAGAAGTAGGTATATGTACAAACAAGCCCTGCATCATGTGCTAGAATGCTTATAAAGAAAGCAAGCCTACTGCTAATTTAGCAGTGTCACAAATGGATTTCATGGAAACAGCTTTAAATTCTGAATAGTCAGAGTTGTTTAACAGAAGAATGCACCTGAGACTATGTAATCCATTGTTTATAAAAATAACAGTTCAGTTTTAAGACCATCCATGAACTGATAATCTGAACTTTTCAAATTTATGTATTGCTAATACAAAGGTTAGTTTCCATCTTTCTAGCATTCTGCTGAGGACTCTTACCTCACAGCTGAACTCCATTTCAGCATCCACTGTTATAATTTTTACTTTAAAAGTCTTTGGTTGTTTCTTCTTCAGGCCTCGGATGGACATATTTTTTAGTTTATGATAGCCACACCTGAAATTGAACATGTATTACATTTAGGGCTGGAAATTCAGTAACATTTTCTTGGCTAGATTCCAAAGTAGGATGACTCCAAACTTGCAGAACAAAATCACCTTTAAATATGCATTTTTGTGTCCAAGACAGTAAGAAAGGAAGTTGAGACAAAAAAATTTAGTTTGACCTTTAAATTTAGTTTGCTCCTTAAAATAAATTGCTCCAAAATGTCATTCCTGTCTTTCCTCAGACCTTGGCAAACATTGGGTTCCTACAGTACTAGAAAGAACATCATTCAGACCTTATATTGCAAGATCCTGCGGCCTGCCTCTCACTACGGCTGAGGACATCTAGGGAACCTCCAATCCAGCCCTCGTGCTCCGTACAATCACCCACGTCCATGCTATTCAGCAGTCTCTTGCAACAAAATTCTGCAATGGATGGATGTTTACAGTTTCATAAAAGTGATAACTGGCTTTTGAATAATGCCAACAGAATTATGACATTGCTCACATATCCAAGCAAAATTCCCTTTCTCAAAGGTCTCTGCAGCATGTACCAACACCAAATGCATCAGTGGAAGCTCCGCTTGTAAAACACACAGTAGAGTGCTACATCATGTAGCAAAACCTTACGATATCAAATTCAACTCAATCCTTTTCCATCAGTTATGGCTCCTTGAGCAACTAACCTATTGAGTTTCTTTACAACATAAGATCTTAACTCCCCGAAATGTTACAAACGCCAAGAACATATGCAGTGAAATTAAGCCAAATTTACCATGTTCTCTTGGGCATACCAACTCACAATGATGAAAGTTATTGAGAACAGAAATTTTCCCAGTGGAGTTCTTGTGAAATGAATTTAATTTTGCAGAAGCCTACAGAAAATTCCTTCACAAATCTTCTATTCTAAATGCAGTTGACTGCATGCCATCAAGAAAATTGAGGATACATGTGCTATTTCCACAGCCACAAGGATTTTGTAGATACCATTCAAACCAAATGTTGAAAGTTGGGGTTAAATGATAGTGTGAATCTGCACTATGCAGTTCTTGGATGTTTATTTCTGAGCACAGGAAATCAGCCTGTAAAGTTTTCTTCTTCTTTTTACTTTATAAAAATAACAGCTCAGCTTACACAACCTAGTTAGTATCTGTGAATTATATAGGTCAAGAAGAGACAAGGGCATTCTTGGTTTCCTACAATATAAGACTATTACAGTGTGGCAGACTTCCAATCTCTCCTTAAGGAATTCCAAAATAAAGTTCTAGTTTCAACTGAAAAGTTCCATTTGTCTGTACCTTCCAGGATTTTATAAAATATCTTGTCCTCTTCTTTGCTTCTGCTGAGCTCTAAATTGACTTGCAAATGTAGCAATTATTTTCCACTTACTTTGTACATGCCCCTCATTCAAAAATTTCAAGTAGCTAAGCAGGAGATAAAATGTATACGGAAGTTTTTCTTTTCAAAGTGTAGGGAAGTTGAGGCAGAGAACAGATGAGTTAGTTACCAAATCATATGGATATCAACAGCAGAGTTGAGAACAAGTACTTCAGACAACTCAGAGTGGGGAAGAAAAGCTCAAGAGGAAATTAATCTTTCTGACACCACCAAGACCAGTTGAGGAGTCCTCTCGCTCCAGTTGGCTCTGGTAAAGCTTCTGCTGAAGTCTTGTTCAGTTTGGGGCAACACACTTCAGGAAAGATAACGGGGTAACTGGAGAGAATCCAAAGGAGAGATCCAAGGGCTAGAAAATATTCTGTGGCAAAATGAAAGTACTGGTTAGTGCAGAGAAGGGACAAGTGTGGTGAGACATTATAATGTCTGCTCTTCATGACCACAATGGTTAGGACAAGGATTAATGGGCTTAAATTGCAGACAGGTTGTGCACTGAGAAAATTCACTAACAATAAGACTATTATGATGCTAGAAAAGCGTGGGATGGAATTCCTATCTTTCTGATCTTCTATCCAAAACAGTGTGACAGTATCTGCTCCCTCCTCAAGACTGGAGGGAACTACACGCCCTCAAAGCACTCTCCCCAAGCTGGTCCTTCTGCTGGTGCCTGCCACCAGTCCCAGGAGAGGCCAATTCACACTACAAGAATCAGTGCAAGCCAGGGTGCTTCACAGA
Organism: Aquila chrysaetos chrysaetos; assembly: GCF_900496995.4. Taxonomy (NCBI): domain Eukaryota; kingdom Metazoa; phylum Chordata; class Aves; order Accipitriformes; family Accipitridae; genus Aquila; species Aquila chrysaetos. The sequence continues at coordinate 36,773,966 of NC_044013.1, forward strand.
TAGGCATATGCAGAACCCAAATCCCATCATCCCCCGGGGTACCCCCTTGTCCTCAGGGAATTTTTTTTAGAGGAATAAAAACAGATCTTGCCACAGAGTGTGTTTCCTCTATAATTTAGGCAACATCTCTGTGCACACTACTGAGCAGACCTTGGGTGTCCTTGCTATTTAGCATAGAAAAGTGTTTTCAATTAAGGGGAAAGGAATATTTAAAAACCAAAAAATGACCATAGTAGTATGGTGTAATGTGACTGCAGTAATACTGACAATAAGAGCATCATATGAAAGCATCCAAAACAGCAGTAATTATTCCAGTAGGTTTTTGATCTCTAATCTGCAAGCTGCAACACAGCTAACAGCAAAATTATATTTTAACCTGTTACATTCCAAAGGTCTTTTCTGTCCAGTTTTCTTCAAAACAGAGAATTACTGTAAATAATTGTACCATTGGATACAGCCGTTAAAGCACAAGAACTACAATACTGGAAACAACCCCTTCTTCTATTAGTTCTAGAAGAAACACCAATGGCTGAAGACAAAGGAGAAAAAAGCTTCATAATTCATTTTTAATATGTAATTTGAAACGGCCAATTGAATTAAACAGGAACTTGGAGTTAGGGCCAGTACAGAACACTCTCAAAAAGTTTCATATGGAAAACGCTGAACAGATAAAATTGAACAACTGCAGAAGAATGTACTAATTTTCTCAAAATATGACAAAAACACCAGAGCCCTTCATTTTGACTTTGAAGTTCCTTCTTTTTTCTTGTATAACCTGGTTGAAATGACAATATAATTTGTTCAACATTTCCAATAGCATTTTTTTTCCTTTCCAGAATTTTTATTCCATGGAAAAGTACATTCTGACTCACAGTGAAAAGGCATTTTTGAATATCAAATTTTCCCAAGAAATGTAAACTGCATTTTAATCAATAGCACTGGTAAAGAAATAGAAAAGGTTTTCACACTGAATACCTTAAATGAATGTCAGATACTGACAACATAAGCAAAAGCACTTAACAGTCAAGTTTTTAGAAAAATAACTTTTTCAAATAAGAGAAATCTTGCCGAATAAGGCAATCTGGGTTTGCAATCTTTGGTTTAAATGCAAAAGCAATCCACTCTCTAGATCCCTGTTAATAACAACATTTAACTGTGAATCATGTGCAACGTGTTTCAAGATAGAGTTTCTGTCACTGAGCTCCAGTGATTTATTTCTGCAGTTGCCACAGGGATCTAAGCTCAAGACCCAGGATCAGAGCATGTCATAACCTTACCAAATAACGCATTAATCCAAAATAGGGCGGGGTGATAAAAGATTCCTGTCCAGCCAGAATCTGGGAACAGATAGTTCAGAAGCTGTGAATGTCCACAGCTTCACCCGCACCTTATGAAAACCAACAGAAAGGTGATAAAAGCTTTACTTGATGAGGGGAACAGAAATGCAGTGATGAGGAATATAATTCGCAGGAACTAAACGCTCCTGACTCTACCTTTTAGCATGTTCATGTCTAAGATGAAAGAACTGATATCCACCAGCTCTGACTGGATCATGGTCTTCTCCCTTCTTGGCAATGAGAAAGTAGTGCCTGAGCAAAACATGGGGGTGCAAGGGAAACTGGGAACAGCAGGCAATAGCAAGAAGAACTGGCAAGGTGACTCTTGCAAGGACTGATGCTTATCTATATCACAGCACTAGATGGGCAGTCATGTTACACCACTATGCTGCACACTTATCAAAATGGGAAATAACCCACACATCAGATGCCACTTACAGTATTAACTGAACAGTACCAAGAGAAAGAAAATGAAGTCACTGTTCCCCCCCAAAAAGCTGAGTAAGTCCACAAGAATTCAGTACATTAGAGGCAGACACAGAGAAATATCTCAATAAACAAGCTGTAATTAACCTTCCCAAGAATGAAAGTACAATTTACTTTCAGTTTAGCATTTCCAAGGTGAACGGATGGTTTGCAGGGCTCTCCACAGGATATAAAGATTTCTCTTCACATGGCACTTGCTCTCAGTGACAACTGTGTGTGAGCTATTACCCTCCAATCACACTTTGGTCAGCCACACTCAAGTGAAAAAGCATCTGTTTTCACACACACACAAAAAGCCAGCGGCACTTTTTAAGGTGAGACCTCCTTAGTCTCAGCTGCAGACAGGATAGGAACTAATGGCAATTGTGAGACCCCTCTCTTATACCCCCACAAGCAGTCTGCCCTTAAGAATCAGCACATGCACAGGGGCAGCAATTGTATCATCTGCTAGCAAAGTCCTTACATGAGCTGGAAATATAAAACCCTCAGGAGTGCAGCATGGTTTAGAGAAACAAGGTTTGGGAAGTACTTTAAGAGCCACCAATAGAAGATGCTTGAAGCATCAACTGCAAAAGTACATTAACATAGTTACTATTACCATTTAAATGTCTCCTGTCATTGCTGAAATATTTACTGCAACTCTTACATCGCAAATCCCCCTGGCTCATTATGTTTCTCCCAGTTCCTGAATTTCTATACTTAAGCTCAGAAATTAACGCAAGCAATTTGAACACAGACAATACAGGAAAGCGTTGTGGGCTTTTTACAGTTGTTGACTCACACTTCTGCCTGTGCTCCCTGCCCTGCCCAAGTAACAATATAAGCAAAGAATTCACTGTTTTAAAATGGATCAGCAATATAAAGGTTTTTCTTACCTCTCAATCTAAAAAGAAGTTATCTAAAAATCACCAGCTGGAATCAAGACTTACCTCACAGATCATTTTCTGAATGAAGATAAGAAAAAAAACTCTTTTTAATCCAAAATTCTGTATTTTTCAGCAGACCTCAATATCCAGCCTTCACAAGTTCTGCCACTAAAATAAAATCCAAGAACAACTTTTATACTTGATTCCCTTTCCTTTGTTTCCTATGAACTGCAGCATGTTAGCGCCCTCTGAAAAATCAAAGAATTGCTTTCCCAGGTGATATGAAAGGCTCTTAACCATTTCCTGCCTGTGCCAGCAAGGCTCCTCCCAACTTCTCCCCACTGTAATTCAAGCAATAAGGCACTAAAATAAGAGAAGCCCATGAATCTTGACTTGGATATCTGTAAGAACTGATAATGAATGTACAGATAACTCCTTTGATAGTATTTGATCAAACTATTTCAACAGTGTCTCCAGCCATACAAAGAATAGCCTATTCTCACCCTACCCAGCCACCTTAAAAAAGGAAGCTGCACAGTGTTGTCCCATTAAGTGAATACGATTCCCTACCTGCCTTCTTCCTGTGGTGAGAGATGATGGGACAATAATGCCTACAGAACAAGCCTGAAAAGTGGGCAGCAGCCAAAATACTTGCCAGTAGAAAAAGATAAATGAACTCATTTAAATAAAAAAAGGGACGGCCTCAGCTTGAAGTCACAGGAAGAGACCACAAGCTCCATGAGCTGCCAGGATCACATCACCTCAAAGGCAATAGCAAAATCAAGACTTTTTTTGCTATTATTCAGTTTGTAAGGTTGGGGGTTTTTTGAACCTTCCTTTTTAGATACATATTTACAGAAACTGAATTTCTACCAGAGTGTGGATAAGCAAGGACAACAGGCCAGCTCTCACTTCATACATGTTACAATTATTCCAGATTTACATGGGAAACCTTCAAGATTTGTCTCATTTACATAACTTAAAAGCAGGTGGAAAAGCACGCTACTTCCCGTGCAAACAACAGACCTCAGTGCCATGCAGCCACAAGAAGAGACTGCGCTGTCAGTCACCTTCATCCCCTGCAATTCCAAGTGTAAAATGGCCCCTCAACTCTCACACCTCTGCCTCCTCACCTCCTTCCAGTACCTCCAGACCAAGGCCTGCTGCAGATTGTGTCCAGCCCTGCAGCACCACACATTGCTGCTGAAATGTAGCACCCACATCAGTTAGTTATACCAAAAACCAGGCTGGATTCGGCTGTGTGAGCCCACAGGGGCCAGAGGTAGGGCAGGTCTCCCCAGAGACAGTGCCTCCCTGAGGAAGCGGGGCCCACAGCCAGCACCCACTCCCCAATCTCCCCAGGCTGCAGGACCCCCAACTCCTTCAGCCCGGGAAAGGAAGAAAACCTCATTTCTATCGGCTTTAGTCTCTCACTGCGCGCTGAGGCTGCCTCAGGGGCAGCAATACACCGAGCCCGCTACCACCCCAGCCCCTCACCCTCTGCTGAGGGGGCCAGGCTGCCTGCCTGCGCCTTTAAATCCTCCCCAGGAGGCTCCTCCCTTCCCCGCCGCTGGCTCCGCCCCGCTGCCGCGCGGCTCTTCCGGCGTCGGCTCCGCCCCTTCCGGCTTCGTTTCTTTAAGGCCCCTGAGGCGCGGCGGTGGGAGCGTTGGCGGTGAGAGGGGTTGAGGGGCGGCTGTGGTGGGGCCCGGGCGAGGGTGCCCGGGCTTGGGGCACTCGCTGGGCTAGAGCTGCTCTCTGGGAGGTGGCTGAGGTGCCGAGCTGAGGGCTGGCGCCTGCGGGACAGGACCTTGCCCCTCAGCCCTGCTGGCAGGGACGTTGCCGAGGCTGGGCCTGGCGCGGAGGGCTGTGGAGACCCGGGGAGGGGGGGCGGGTGGAAGGCTCCCGGTCTGTTTGAACTTCCTCTTTTATCCTCTTCTCGGCTGTGAGAGACGCCCAGCCTAGCTGCCTGGTTCCCGTCTTTCTAGTAGCTCCCTTGTGCTTTGTGGGTGTTGCTTATTTTGTACACGTTTGCCTCTCCCTGGTCTGGTCGCTGTGTGGTCGTTGGTGGTTAGCCCTATTTTATAGGAGGGCATCTCACGCTGACTCCCTCCTCCAGCCCTGTGGGTCACACAGCTGCGTCAAGGACGTTAAAAGCAACCTCGAGTATTGCTGCTGGAAGCATTTCATCCTATGGATGTGTCTCTCTATCCCAGAACTCTTCTTTTGATGTGTTGCAACATCAAAGCAAGTGTCATTTAGTCTTACAAAATGAATAGATGGAGAATTCAACAGGTGTCAGTTGTGCTTAACAGTACATAGCTGGGTGGGAGAGACAAAGGTCTTTAGTCTTCATCAGTTTTAATATTGGTTCAAGTCTTCTAATGCTTCGCTATCTATTTTGCCCATGACTCTTACAAGAGTGGTATAGAAAGCTCTCCCTAATTAAACAGAACAAATAAGGTAATGGAGTATAATTACTTACAGGAAAGAACTAACTCAAAAGTGATTACACTTACTGTAGGTCAGACAACTCTTTGATATGTCATTTATGCTTCGAGAAGCTTATTACCTTTCTTAGGTTTCATCAGCTCAGCTAATAATGAGATACACAGAAGCAAATGACTTTCTGAACAAGTTATAGGCTGCTCCCTGTTTGGCTTAACTCTGGTTATATACAGACCTGATTAACAGGTCTCCAGCAAAAACAGCTGCTGGAGTATGAGTTAAATTCATAATAACTTCCACAGCTATGGTGTATGTGACAAACAGTATGATTCAAAGGAGTTGTGGGATAAGGTCTCATTTTCCTGCTATTATGTCCATTTTTACTGCCATTGTGAAGTAACTTTCCCTGGTAATGGGGACATGTTCATGTCCCTTCTTATACTGTAAAACAAGGCCGAGGTGGTGCAATATATGGAGTTTTGAACTGCATGTATCTACCCTGTTTTTCCAAAAAAATGACCTAATTAAGCAGTTAGACTGAAATGGAAATAATAATTTTGGTATTGATCAGAAACCAGTTATGTTTTTTGTTAAAATAACATGTCTGCTTGCTTGTCGCCAGGCACTGGATGACCATAACTAAACAATGTCTGTACCACGTGGAGCTGTCCATGCAAAATGGATAGTCGGGAAGGTAATAGGAACCAAAATGCAGAAAACTGCCAAAGTGAGAGTGACAAGGCTTGTGCTAGATCCTTACTTACTGAAGGTAAAAGCTGGTTAAGAACTTATCTTGCATGGTAATTTTTGTACTGTGTGGAGGAATGTTTTATTGATTTGACTCTTAGAATTTTTGATAGCTCCTTACAATGCAAACTCCTTAAAGAACTTGCATAATGATTTGGCTGTGGGGATGACTGCAAAGGATGAAAAGCAGTGTGTTGTGAGGACACTTCCTTACCAAATATCTGCTAAACCTATTTCTTTGAAATGCTTTGTTAATATACTTCATTTGATCTCAGTTTTGAAGGTACATTTTTGTTGTTTCACACTTAGATTTAAATGTTCATATTGATTTGGAGTATGCTTTGTTTTGGAAACTTGACATTTTATTAGTCGCTTTTACAATAAATTTTGTAGCAGTTTTTCTGTATACATAATTGTAAGCATACTTAGTATTTGAATCTGTACTGTGATGTGCTATACGAACTTTGTATTTATCACTTCTTGTCAATGCATTTCAAACAGGGAGGTTAAAATTAGTATTGTCTCTATTTTTAGATAGGGAAAGCGTGGTACATGTTGATGCAATAACTTGCCTTTGGTGATCAGGAGGTTAAGGATAGAGTCAGGATTAGATAACGGGTCTTGCGGATCCCAGTCCAATGCTTTATCCAGTAGAAGCACTTGCTAATTTCTTTCTTAAAAGAAAGATTCTGAATTCTGCTGTTCCAATAAGAATAAATACTGAATTTTTATATGAAAGAAAATTGAGCAAGAAAACTCTCGAATGACAGACTTCAAAATACTGATTTCAGGGCTGATGAACTTTAGACATATTACAATGAATAAGAATCAATATCAGTTCTTGTAGCGTGGACTGCACAGGAAAGCCATTCAGCTTGGAAGAGCCAAGGCAGCTGTCTTGCTGGAAGCAGTATTGATGTGAAGCATCCTAAGGAGAGGAAGGGCTAACACAGCAGAACTAGAGAGCAGAGAGGCCAGTGGAAAGTGGTGATGCTAGGAAAGGGAATATGTTAAGTGAAGAGCTTGTGGATACAGGTAAAAATAACGTGTTCGCTATGAACAGCTTTTTGTGCTTGGCTTTTTTTTCCCCATCTCCTTTTCTGCAGGCTCGGCTGGCAACAGTACCCTGACCGGAGAGGCTGTCGGGGAAGGGTAGTGCTGTGCTTTCTTTGGAAAAACAGTAGAGTGCACAGTTGCGTTTCTCTTTGTGATGCAAACTGAATCTCATTAAAAACATAGATAAGACTTTACTTCTCCTTAGTGAAATACAGTTTGGTTTATATTAACTATATATTTGCCAATTGTTTAATTTTGAAATCTAATGCCAAGGTTTCCTTTTTTCCTTCTACAGTTCTTTAACAAACGAAAAACCTATTTTGCCCATGATCCATTGCAGCAGTGTGTTGTTGGAGACATTGTTCTTCTGAAAGCTTTGCCTGAGCGAAGGAGCAAACATGTGAAACACGAACTGGCTGAAATTGTTTTCAAGGTTGGAAATGTCATAGATCCAATAACAGGAAAGCCCTGTGCGGGAACCAGATTCCTTGAAAATCTGTCAGATTCGGAAAATCTGACAGAGGCAGATACTACCTATCTAAGTGAAAAACTTCAGGAACTTAAAGTTTGTTCAACAGACAAATAGTGGAGAAAATATTTAAACAGAAGTCTTTTCAGTTTGTCTCTGTCAGGGATGTTTGGAGCCCTGCTGTTGTATGTTAAATGTTTCAGTGAAATCTGTAGTCAAAATAAATAGTAAAAGTAGTTGCTTATAAGAACAGATGTTACAGATTGATAGGCACCTCAAATCTTTAAATGAAAATACAGAGAATGTGAGTTTAGTATTAACACTTCATTTTGTTGCATGTAGTTTTCCCCAAGCCTTGACAGTTTCAAAAGCCAGCTACTTGCTTGGAATGACTCTTCTGGGTTGAGAGAGACAAGAATATAATTGTATAATGTTTAAGTTTGGTGGGAGGGTCATTACATTATTTGATCTATATTTCAGACAGTCTTTTGTGGTTTGTAGGATTACTTAAGATATTGCTATTAAACCTTTTGAAAGGAAGTGTAGAATTTTAAAACCAGCAACCTGCATGTGTCCTTATTTCCTCTTACAGTCGCTCATACCACATTGCAGTATCTTCTAACTTCCAAAATCTCTAACAAAAACACAGCCACTTGCCTTTATAATGGCAGTAAGGTGAGAATAAAAACTTTGGGTAGCTTCGGCATGGTTGCCTTTGTAACCTGTATGAAGGAAGTATTTAGTTCTGGGAGAGATGGATCTCTGAACTGCCAGCAGGAAATAGAAGCTGATGAGAATATAAAGCCAAAAAAGTAGAAGTAAAGATGGTTAGGTTTAGTCTCATCAGAAAAGCTAATTAAAACACATTTTGGGCGAGATACAGGTACTGATCTGCTATGTACTTTAGTATGAAACTAGAAGGCCATAGCAGTTAATGATTAAAGATCACTTTATCCTGCTACAGCTCTGGGAATCTTGTGTCCTGTCTTCCAGGACATAAACCAAACTAAGAGTGTGCAGCTGTTACAGCAGCCTTGTGTTGCTGACTTTTCATTCAGCTCTAAAGGGGCATCTGCCTCAAAACCCAGCATTTGTGGGTGTGTTCCATGTCCCTGTATGGAGAGGAGAGTGCTATATTAAAGCTATGAGAAATCCTTTTTGAAGTGTCTACCTATGTCATGGGTCTTTGTTTAAGATCAGAAGCTAAACAAGGTGTATCTGAACAGAGTTCCTCTGACCTAAAATATCTTACTTTAAGAAGCTGAGCCAGCTTACACTAGTAAGTTAGAAGTTGTGTTCTGTTCTGTTGTCAGAGTGGTGTAAATCACTTGCCCTTTAACTTCCTTCACCTGCACAAAATCAGTTTCAGCTGCCTGCAAATAGCTGATGAAGTCCACTTGAACTCAGCAAATTATTTGGGCTGGGAAGAATGACTTACATTTTCTTCAGTGCTTCAAACCAAAAAATACTGCTCTTTGAATGCTAGTCCTCAAGTACTGTCCTGCATGTCAGATCAATAAGCTGGGATGTCAAGACATGTTGATGCAAATGTCTCTGTGTAAATCAATAAATGTGAACAGGGTCTCTGACTTTGAGGAAGTGTCTTAAACATATGGCTGTAGGTTATTCTTGTTGATACGTTTGTTGAAGTGGTTTAGGTTTATGTAAATTACTTAGTAACTGTAGCTGGCTGATTAAGGCCCTGATCGAAGTGGAAGGAAACCTGGGCTCTGACTCCTGCTCGAGTGAGTGTAAAATGTGAAACTTCATCCCTAGCAGAGATTGAGAGAAATCAGACCCAGGCTAGAACGTGGCCCTGGGCTGTAGGAGATACACTTAAGTTGTATCCCAGCAGGCAGTAAAGGAACTTGACCCTCAGTACTTGGGATATGAGTGTTCTAATAACTAGACATAGAGGGTTTACAAGAAATAGAAAAAGTTCCCTGTTTGGTTAATGAGTTACATGTACATCTAATTGGGGAAGTAAATCATCTTTCCCCGTGTTTCCTGTGATTTTTCTTGAGTAGCTGTGAAAATGTCGTATTTTTTCTAAGATTGATTTGTGGCAGAAGGTTGTCATTTTTTTTCAGTTTACAGGGAGGCTCTTGGAGGGTTGCTCGAGAACTCAACATGCTGTCAGATCAAAATGGGATTAAATGTACATCGTCTGAAGTGTAACTTGTTTTTAAAAGAATGATGACAATTGTAGGTTAAACTGGTTTTTAAAGAGGCACCAGGAACATTGCACCTGCTAGCCTCTGACTTACTTTCACAGAGTGCTGATATAAAAATCACAAAATGGCAATGGAAATGGCATAGTGAAATGATACAGACTTTGTATGTGCTATGCAGAAAGACAAGGTTTGCTCATTAACTTGTTTTCTGTGTTTATTGGCTAGTTGCTTTTCGAACTGTCCTTTAACTATTAGCCTAATTATGAGTTTATTCTTAAAGTTATTTAAGGATTTGATGCTTAATGTGGGTAGCATGCTTAAGGATGGAAGCATGCACCACCAGTTTGGCCAAATTAAATAATCCTGTAGCTGGAACAGCGTGAAGAAAACATTTCAACTACGTGTGGGTGAAAAATTTATTTGGGGAATAAGAAACAAGGTCTCGCACGTGATTCAAAAAACCGCCTGGCCTCTTTCTTCGTGTTTTTCAGGCGAGATCCCAAACCAGGGCCGGGGTTGCCCCACGAGCTCAGCTGCCGGGGTAGGGGCCCAAGGCTGGGGCAGTCCGCGCATGCGCACCTGTGGCTTTCCCCCCTCCCGGGGGGGGGCGTGGCCGGAGGACCCCCGCCCCGCCGGCGGCGGTGCGCCCCTCGCGTCCGGCGGCGGCGCTGCAACGCTCAGCGCCCCCCACCCCCCCCCCCCCCCCCCTCCTCGCCCGGCCCAGGAGGGAGGCGGCCGGAGCAAGATGGCGGCGCGAGTGCTGCTGCGGCGGAGCCTGGCGGGAGCCAGCGCCGTGCCGGGTCTCCCGCCCGGCGGCGGCCTGGCCCTCAGGTGAGCCCTGAGGGGGTGAGGCGGGCGGGAGAGGGCCGCCGAGGGAGGCTGGAGACGCAGCCGACGCCGCTCGCGCCTCCCCTCGCCCCGCCGCGTAGACCTCCCCCCCCCCCCCCCCCTCTTTTTTCTGACTGGAAATGGCGCCCCGCTCGCCCGGGCAGCTGACGGGCCGGGCCCGCGGCCCTCCCGTGGGGCGGGGAGTGCGACCCGCTCGGGGTGTCCTTCAAGGTCATGGGCCCCAAGGCCAGCCCCTTCCCCTCCCTCCCCCAAGTCCGCCCGTGGGTGGGGATGATGGCCGCGCCGCTGACCCGCCGCGCCGCACCCCTGCCCTGAGCCGCCGGGTCGGGGTGCCCGCCACCCCCCGCTGCCTGTCCCCTGGGGTCAGGCTGCAGGGACTCCCCGCCTCTGCAGGCAACAGGGTGCACAGGCACCCCACGGCCACGTATCGCCGGGTGTCGGGCTGCACTGTCACCCTGCACACGTGTATTTCTTGTTTTGGGGTATATGGATGCTCTGCACCCAAATATCCCTCCAGAATCAGGGTGTACAGCTACTCTACATCCCAGCTCCGCCAGGCAACAGGGTGCACGGTCACCCTGCATCTCATGTCCTCTGGTGTTGGGGTGTGTGGCTGCACACACACCACCAGCCCTTGGTGTCCAGGACACAACAACCACTCCACGGTCACGGTGCCAGGTTGCACCCCTACCCAACATCCATGTTTCCCCCCCGTGCTAGGGTGCGTGGCTGCGCACACCAGCGTCTTCCTCCCTTAGCAATGCACAGCTACACGTGGACCCAGCATCTATGTGCACCCCTTGGGTGTCAGGACACATGGATTCATACTTCCCTTGGGAGCTGGGATGTGTGTGCACATGCAGACAATGTTGGCACATGCACAGACACATCCATCGGGTTTTGGGGTGCACACATTTGCATGCCTACGTGTCTGATCTGTGAAAGGTCAGGCACATGCACGCACCTCCTGGGTGGGAAGGGCGCGCACACACGTACACAGCTCTCAGGGCACAGATGTGCACACAGGTGTCTTGAGTATAGGAAGCAGACACATGCTCCCTGGCTGTTGGAGACACAGAAGCGGTCAAGCTGGGATGGGTCTACGCACATTTTTTCCTCCCTTTCTTTGAAACGGGGAAAGCTGCTGTCTTAAGCCTCAGAATGGGTGGCAGCCCCTGTGCAAGAGTAAGGGCATCACTGCAAGCAGCTGTTTAAAACAGGAATGGGGGAAGTTTTGGAGAGTATATCTTGTGAGATTTTATGTGCATGTTTTGGGTTTTTTTTCTAGTTTCAAATAAACTTGTTCAGGCCACAGATCAAAAAGTGTCAATTATAGACAAGTTGTTTTTCTTTCTCTTCCAGGCAGACATGGGTTACTACAAAATCTAAATACTTGACCTGATATGTCCCACCCAGTTTATATTTTGTGCTAAAGCAGAAGCTAAGTGGGATAGAAGTGTTTTCACCATTGTTTTTAATCTAATATAAACAAGCTCTTCAGTGTTACACTTTTGTGTTCATAGCCCAATCTTTGTAGCAAGAAAGCTAAGCCCATTGTTAACATTTGTAGGATAAGAACTTGCTAGCAAAGTCAAGCAGTGCCTTAAAAGATTGCATGAAAACTCTCTTTAATCAGTATTGTTCCCAGAAAATAAAAAATTGTGAAGTGTGGTGGTAATTCCATGTAGTGTGTCTACATTCATTCTATGTGTATATTCACATTTTCATTAGTGGTATTTGGGGTTTGGAACAATTTGGATCCAATATCTGTTTTACTTGAGACAGGTATTGTAATATTGTGGGGCATAATGCTAAGAAGTTAGTTAAAAGTAGATCTTTTGGATGATGGATTAGTTTTGAACTGATCTGTGGTTGATGCTCACAACTGGCAGTCCAAAGACATTAATTTAGTCCCTACTCTTCCAGAGTAAGTAAAGTATATATTTAGATGGATAGTCATGATTTGTTAGTCATTGTTCATGAGGAACTTAAAATTGCTGGGTAAAAGATTTTACATAAATGTAAAGTATTACTCATTTCATTGTATTGAAAATTAAATATACCTCCAGTTTTAGGTGCAGTTTAACATTCAAGTCATGAGACTCTCCTAATAGCAAAAGAATTTGCTTTTCAGTATTATCCCTGTAACTCCAGCTGCTGATAAAGCTGGTTCACAAAAAAAACCATCATGATTATTTGTCTCTTTCATCTTCAAAGTTCACTGCAAACAATAATCCTCATAGGAGAATGTTCTAAATATTAGTTTTCTAACTCCATTTAATAAAGTGGAGGAAGTGCAAGTAGTTTATGGATCCAAGTTGAAAAAATGAGGACTGCAGGACTGGGATTGAGGTCTGTCGCCTGGAGTCCTGTTGTCCACTGAATATTAGTGCTTACTTTAAGGGAGCTTTTTAAAACAACTTGGATTTATTAGATGAGGTTTACCCCCTATCATCTGGGACAGCTTGTGTTCCTGTGGCACCTGATGTAGATGTGACAACACAACTGCAGTCACCTGTGCCTCGCCTCCTCCAGCTGAGATCAGAGATATGTCTACTCCAGGCAGCTGTGTACCCTCTATTCTAGCAGCAGCCTTATCATGGAATGCCCTTTTAAATGCTTGTACTCAGGAATAGCTGCTTAGCTTTCAGCACAGTAACATGTTTGTGTGTTTGCCTAGGGCCAAAGGCGGCACCATTTTCAATAAATACACCAATAAGATATTTACAAATTACTTCTTAACCTTGAAGGTCATCTCAGCTGCAGTTGTTCTTCTGGTTGTTATTGTTTCTCTGCTATGAAATACATTTCCTTTCTTCCATCCTGCTTCTAGAGGGTGAACCAGTTCATTATGTTATTTTCAGACATTGGGACTAAAAGGTTGATTGTTGAAAAACACTGCTAGTGTGAACTACTTTTGTGTAATACAGACAGGCGTGTTCATGAAGGTATTTCTCCCAAAGGAAGTTGAGATTTTCTTTCCCTATTTTTTTTTCCTCGAATGATTGTCACAAACTTCTGATATCTGGAAGACAGCTGTATAGCTGAAGATTGATAGCTATCTTCTGGATCTTCTAGTCAGTAATTAAGGGTGAAAAATTGACTTCTGAGGCAGGAAAAGGTTTAAATTTCCAGCTGCAGTGCCACGTTTTTTGTATGTCAGAGAAGTATTTTAGTATTTCAGCAGAAACCCTGTATCATAAAGAGGCAAACTGAAGGAAGTGCTTCTTATGAGAAAGAAGAAAAAACACTTGAGCTTGCGGTCCCCTGTCATACATTATAAAGAATCAGTTAATGTATCAGCTTTCTTGTCCTTCTGCACAATTTTTGGTGAGTGAGGGGTCTTCCATCAGCTGGAAGAGAGAAGAATAATTCCTTTAACACATCATTTTAAAAAAGCATAGTTATCAATTGTAATGTTTTGTGTACTCTGTGGTGTAAAAGGAAGTGGTATTATTTTGGAATTGTACTTGCAGAAACTGCATAAAGATTAGATAAAAAAAGACAGTGAAATTCTTCTGTTTCAAAGAAAGAAAAATTGTGAATGCTGTTCAAAGAATGTGGATCTGTACCCCGACATAGTCCAGTTGCCAGAATTTGAAATTGAAGTATTTGCAGGCTGTTTGTTTCCCACCACTCGCAAATTTTCCCAAATTAGACTTTCATCATATTTCTTCTCTTGAAAGATGCACTATTTAACTTTTCCCTGTTTTAGAGCTATATTTAAGCAACATAGGAACATATGGCAGTTACTTTCCTGTTTACACTGTACAAGTTTTTCCTTATTCACAGTTTTTGCTCTTTTTCACTCTTGTCTGTGTACATCAGGACAGACCCAGCCTTTTTGAGCAAAGACACTTGATTAAAAAGAGGATAAATAGGCAGCAACAGCAGCCATCCACCTGTTCGCTGCCATGTGCAAAAAGAATAAAAGTGGATAGCGTATGGTTAACTGCTTAGCTCAGTATCTAGTAAAATGGTTTGTGAGAGGGTTAATCTCAGCGGGGAAAGAACTGCCTTTACCTTGCTAGGAAGTGGCTCAGTGGAAAGTTTTAGTAACAGAGGTATATGTAACTGTGTGTTATGATACTGTTTGCATTGAACTTGGTTGTACCTATCTTCCCTGCGTTGTGGGCATTTTCAAGACACACTCAGTGACAGTATAATGTACTTGTTAATATGTAGGGGGCTGGTATCTTCAGCTAGCAGACCTCGTGAAGACAGTTGGTTAAAATCGCTATTTGTTCGCAAAGTCGATCCAAGGAAAGATGCTCACTCCAACCTTCTAGCCAAAAGAGAGACCAGCAGTCTGTATAAACTACAGAGTGAGTGATATTTTTATATTTAACATTACCATTTCTTTATTCTGTTCCTGCATTTCTCACGTAATGTTGTTGTTTCAGTTCACAATGTAAAACCAGAATGTCTAGAGGCCTACAACAAGCTTTGGTAAGTGTGCGTACTATGTTTTCACATTTTAGACATGTTGATTTGATCACAAGCTGTTCTGAAAATTGGCAAATATCATAATTATTTAGAGGGGAGGTGGAAAAAATCTGGTTTTACTTTCAGGGTATGGTGTTAAATAGATCATGTTATTCTTGGAGAGAGATGGCAAAAGATACTTTACTCAGTTCACCCCCCTGCCTTCCCTCTTGGAAGTATCATTTTCCTCAGCTGCAATTTAGGATGATACCTTTTGTGAAAACATTGGTGACATTTGTTGGAACAGCTCTCCCCCTTCCCTAGTTGGCTTACAATTGCTGGTCCATGCAGGTAGATTCTGGTATGCTAGCGTGTCCCACTCCAGTTGCCATGTAGGTATGTGTTGGGGGTGGTTATTGTGTGCATACAGGAAGGAAAGGGAGAGATTACCGGTAAGTAAAACTCCATGCCAGTATTAAATTGAAGTATAACTTTGAGGAGATTTTAAAAACCCAGGGGCTGACTTTCTCTCAGCTCATCTATATCCTTCTACAAAAGTATTGTTACTGAGATTTACTCCTAAAGAGCTGTGCAAATCCTTGGATAGGATCTTTACGTTGGGGTGATATCCTTCAAAGGGAGCAGTACTGTTAGGGGTTTACCAAAATGTTACAGCTTTATAAAATGTATGAATTAGTAACATTTTAAATCTGCTACTTCAAGGACGAAATTGCAGAAATACTAGTCCTGTTCTGCCTACATAATCACTCCTCTGGAGCCAGAACAACTGCCTTTTCAAGAACTGTATGTTTAAATTTGGAAATGTAGTGAGCCTCACACGTTTCGAAACAGCAGTGCTTTCTCACTGACAATGATCATCTTGTCAGTTAAATAGAACATTCTTAGCATAATGATACTCTACTGCAACCAATTTTTTAAGTGTGGTGTATTGGTGAAAACGCCAGCTGGGCAGGAGGGTGGGGAAGAAGTTCACAACTCCCAGTTTATTTCCTCGACTATTGGTTACCTGTACAACCATGAGGAGGTTGTCTAACATCTCTGTGCTTTCATGTATTTAGCTTTGAAATGGGGCTAGATAACCCAAAACTGTTTTCCTTGCTATACAAACATAGAAATCCACTAGAATAACATTCACTCATAAGGTATTTTTAGCTTTTTTGTTTAAAAAAATAAATACACAGAGAAGCACAATTAGCATTTAGCCAGCTTTCTGTTTAAAAGCTTAATATAAACATGCCCAATTATACAAGACAGGATACCACTTCTCCGCCTTATCTCATGAGCTGCCTAAATGTTGAGTGAAAGCAGAAGCTTTTCTTTTCAAGGAAAGAGACAATAGCAAAGAAAGAAACTGCTGACAGCAGTCAGCTGAATTATGTGTGGTTAGATTTATTCTTCCCAAACCAAAGCAAATTTAAGTATTCCAGGGAAGGAGAAAACTTAGGAATGGAGTAATAAAAAAAAATAAGCCTCTCTGAACTTCCCTCCTTCTTCTCCCTAAATTAAAGATGAACAGGTTAATTCCTTATTCTGTATCAAATCAGCATAAGGATTAGTCATCACGTATTAATAAAGAAATAATACCATGAAGAAAATTATGAGAGTACTTCATGAAACACTGTGGTTAAGGACCCCTTCTGAAGAATTAGGAACAGTTATTTTTAAAAAGGAAAAAGATGGTGTTCATAAGGTATTCTGTGGGTGGTTTTTTTCTGTAATTTGCAACAAAATATATTTTAGGGTTATTGTAATAATGTAACATTCCTGTTTAAAGCTGTCTTTCTAGGATCTCATTATGCTTTGCCAAAATGAACTGATGGTGAAACATCCTTGAAAACATCCTTGGAGAGTCATTCTATCATATTACTTACACTATGTAGTGAGAAATCTTTAGGTACAAATTGGTAATGAGATTTGCTCAAGGTTGTCTAGAAAGTCAGTGGCAGAATCAAGAGGAAAACTCATATCTAATGACTCTCAGCCCCAGACCAGCCTACTTCCTATTACTTGATATTGTGCAAAGACTCATTGCCTATGAGCCAAACTGAGTAAGAGGGGTAATTATTCAGGGAAAAATATTAAAAGGCAAAGTTCAACCGGAGTAATTGACTTATTCATCAAAATACAGTGCAATGAAAGCTGTGGTAACTGAGTCAGCAATCAGTAAAACTTAATTTCTTAATGCTAATGTAGGCCACAAAGTTTGAAAAAATGTTAGAAATACTGGAAATAGTCAAGCAGAAATTGGAGGTATTTTTAAGGCAGTTTCACTGTATGCTTTAATGGGTAAGTTGCCTGAAACTAAGACCACTTTCTGAAATGGTAGAAAGCAGTAAGGCTGCATACTGTGAAGTACAGTCGTCACTTGATCTACCAAAATACTTGTTTTTATTCATTCAGCTCAACAGAATTAATAGTGTTGTAACTGGTACAGAAGACTGTCCTTTCCTATTTTTGTGTATTCTACTTCCCTTGATAAGGAAAAGCTTTTCCTAAAGCAAATCACCCATGTAGTTAAGCTGCATTTTCTGTGAGACATCCTGATATTTATTTTCCTCATGTGTTGGATAACCCTTTAGGTGATAGACATAATTTATTGCATTGAAAGAATTCTACCATGCTGTGTATTTGTCATACAGTCTAAGAAATGGTAACACTTACCTTAATTTTTCATAGTGTTGTAGCTATCTTCCCCCTGTATAGCAGATTTTTGTATTTCAGCTTTCTCTTCTGAAAAGTACAGCTTGTGAATTTTCATACCATAATGATAAACGTGTGGTAATGTATTATACATATCAACTGTAGCCTCCCTGAAGGAAATGCAACATAGTGTCTGTATTCCTTGTTTTCAAGTCAAGAGGTGCTGCCAAAGATTCATGAAGAAAAACACTACCCATGTGCACTGGTGGGGACTTGGAACACGTGGTACGGAGAGCAAGATCAGGCTGGTAGGAGATAGAAGTACAACAGAATGTAAAACCATACAAGTGAAACGTGTGCTTGGCAGGTTTCTTCTCTTTAAATCATCTCTGTTGACAGTAAACCTTTAGCAATGTATATAGTGAGGGTGTGTGTGCATCAATTATCAGTAGTCATTAACATTTACAGTGCTTGCTTTTTGTCTTGTTGAGTTTGACGGTAAAGCATTAATTCCTAAAATTTGTCCTATTGTTAATACACTTTCATGTTTTCCAGGTAGTAGATTAACAGTTTTGGGAAATGCTTGTAAAATGTGGTCCTGTAATATTTTGCGGGCACAGGTTACGTTCCTGAATATTTAGGATAAAGGCAAAGGCTTACAAAGACAGAGTTTATCTTGCATTGGCCAGTATAAAAGCTTTACTCAGACTTTCATGCTGTAATTGCTGTATGATAATGAAATGCAAATCATTCACACCATCTGAAAAAATGATTGCATTGTAAACTCAGCAATAAGCTAGGCCTTTATGGGAGAAAAGTAAAAATATTTCTGTTCATGTTCATGTAAGGATGCTGCCTAACTATGCAGATGGAAAATATATTGGAACTAGAAATTACTGAAGAGCTGCTACAGGGGTAACTTACAAAGAGTCTAGTATAGAGAGAAAACCTGAAAAATTTCCTAGACTCTGGGAAATTGAAGGAATGGGAAGCCACGAATACAGAGTGGTGTACTGATATTTGTTATGTAGTTTGTTATGTAGCTCCATTGTTAGAGCTATGCCAATATCAATGTCATTGCTTTGTTATTGAAAAATATGTACACATTAATTTTTCCTGCATTCACAACATATTGCAATATTGGCACTAAACAAATGTGAAGAAGTAACAGTAGAGAAAACAAACAATGTCTGAGAAAGAATTCTGAAAGTTGAAGGGAAATTGGGGAATGAAGACAATTGAAGTGAGAGTATCTTAGCCAAGTCTCATTCGTTGCTTCTGTAACGTATTAACACAGACCGTATCTGTAATTGCATCCATAGCCTGCCTTGAAAATGTTATTGCAACAGTTCTAGCAGTGTAATAAAGCAGATTATGGGGTTTTGACTTGTTTAGTACATGTGCCCAGACTGTGTTAATATTAGGTGGATATATCAAAAGTGCCCTGGGGATAAGACAGCAGAAGCAGGCGCACTGGATGAATCTGCTATCATGAAGTGCCTTATATTAGTCTCCAGTTTGCTCTCCTGGAAAAGACACAGGACTGCTTTAGAGGAGAGAAAATAGCTTTTGTGACTCTTTGAGGTGAAATATTGTTGCCTTGCTATATTAAGTGCTTGTAAATAAATCTTGTTATGATTTATTAAAGGGGTTTTTTATGATTTATTAAAGAGAGAATGCTTTGAAATAACTCAGATGTAGATACCTGTTCTGAAATCATTTTTATGGGGAAAATCCTAGCAAATGTAACATTTCTAGCATGTTCAGATATCTTCTGCTTTTTTTTAATGTAATGTTTACCTCAGAAATAACATTTGCATCATTTTTCATGTCCTACAGAATGTGTGTTGCTCTCTGTGCTTGAGTAATTTACTGAACTAAAAAGTCTACCCCTCTACTGCTCTTAAATGAAATTGGTATAAAACACATTTTTGGAATTAAGTCATCCTCTTAAATTGAATATCAATTTCAACTACAGTCATGTAAAGTCATCACATCTTACTAGCATGGCAACAAAAAGTCGTTTCAGAAATTTCCCTGTTATCTTCAGAGTAGATTGCAAAGTTCTCCAAGAGAACCCTTTTCAAAAAGCAGATGATTCCTTCCATTACTCTTAAAATGTTCAAATGTGTAGTGCTTTCTTTAGTGAAAATCTATTTTTAAACCTGTTACCTGATTTCTATTTTTGTATAATTCTGTAATATGAAGAGCATTTTATACTGTGATATTCCATAAGATTTAGCACTGGTCTGTGACATCCCTGAAAAAGCTTCCTTTTTTCTGTTTCAGTTCATCTGTGGAGATATGAGGGAGGCTATCCAGCTCTCAATGAGGTCATGAGTAAACTCCGTCAAAATAAGGTAAAATGCATTGATTTTGTTAGAATTGGTTATTTTACTCAGAAGAGAACAAAGAATAGAGCAAAGAGCTGCCCATTTGGATACCCACTTCAATATCTCATCACTTCCTATACAAACTTAGAAACCTCTTTGGAAAAGGGTTTATTCTCATATTCAGAAATACTGAAGTTTAACACGTGAATACTTTATGAAACACACTTAGTGTTGTGTAAACATGCCACTTGAAATTTTCAAATATGCCAGGGGAATTTAGAAGCCTTTACAATTTAAAGGATTTCAATGTCCTAAACCCCCAAGATAGCATTAAAAAAAAAAATTATCTAACCCACCATACGGTATACTGTTTTTTGTTGTTGAAACATAATACATAGTTTGACAGTGATCACACTGTTTTTTAGGAATTCACAGAGTTTCGCAAAGAAAGAGGTAACATGCTTCTCTCGCGCAAGAACCAATTATTGCTGGAGTTTAGTTTCTGGAATGAACCTGTTCCCAGAGAGGGGCCTAATATTTATGAACTGAGATCCTATCAACTTAGAGTAAGTTTAAATTTTTCTTTTTATTTTTTAAACTCCATGCTGTTGTAAAATGTTCAAAGCATGTTTATACAATGTAGATGAAAAACAGATCTCATCTTAAAAATCTGGTTCTTATCAAAGCTGTGTCTGAGTCATTGTTGCTCTCAAAGTGTGGGGTCCAAAATGGAGGCAGGCTCCAACAAGGTACTAATATCTGCAGGGCTGAAAACCCTGTGTTTTCATTTGAAGGAAACTTCAGGCAAATGACTAATAAGTAATATAGTAAGTAAACAGAGTAATTACTGATTATTATAATATGCTTATCACTTGAAGGAAGTGATTTTGTTAATACATAGTGTTTTCCATATGCAAATGTTGTGAAAACTGTCCAAATATTCTAACTTTCTTTAAACTACAGTTTTAACAGTCTGTTTTGGTTTTGTAGCCCGGAACAATGATTGAGTGGGGAAATTACTGGTAAGTATTGCTTTAGCACTTGTCTTCTCCTGTTTGAGAGATGTATGTTTAAAAATCATGAAGTGGAGGTACCAAAGCGTTTCAGTCACCCAGTTAATGGCCTGCTTCTGTACTTTTGCAACTTGTAAGATAGATCTTTGACCCTTCATTTATCCTTTGAGGAAAGAAAGAAGAATTCTGTGTGCAAACAACATTGTGGGCTCTGTGGTTTGGCTTTCTTTCACATAACCCTTTTAGTTTGCTGTAATATAGCAGAAACCATTTATTTTCAGCAGAAAGCACTGCTTAGTGAAGGGTGGCGGTTAATTCCTTGAGACTTTGTTGATCTTTCACAAGACCACTAGAAGCTGACTTTTAGTTTAAATGGGCTAAATCTTGACTCTTTTAATCTTTAAAGTCAAGTTGCTTCTTGAAAAGCTATTGAGCGGCACATTTGTATTTTAATACATAGGTTAAAAGCATTTGAGACAGTCTTCTGTTGAATATATGCTTCTGATTTTGTCTTATTTAAAACCAGTGTAAGTTTCTTTCCATTTACATTCACTGTCCTTGCAATTCTAATAGTTGATAGTTAAACAGTTTGGAGTATTTTCAATTATTTTGACAAAGGTGAGGACTTGGATTTTTAGACATGTCATTGTCATTGATGTGATTTACTTAATTACAGTAATTTGAATAAAGTAAATTGAATTTAGAATTTTTATAAACTAGGCATTTCCATAGCGGTAGCCAATCTGTTTTGGAAGATGCAGCAGATTTATAGTTAAGAGAAATATTGATCTTATTTACACAACAAATCATGGAGTATTGCATAGGCAGCTGCATAGCAAAGGTCTGTGTGAATAAAAAAGTTGTATTCATTACCATAAAATCTGCGGTGAATGAGTGTGGCAAAGACGACATGACTGAAAGTCAAGGATTTAGTTTTAGAAGAACCTGCTGTAAAAATGGCTCGCCACTTTACACTGTTCCAGCAGTTGTCTTTATACTGAATCTAACATTAAAGCATGGTTAATGCACAGTCTAGTGAAACTCTTGGCCTCCCAATTTTAACTCATTCTAACAAGATATATGGATACATTTTAATTACTTAGACCTGAAAATCAGTGTATTGCAGATTTTTTTCTTATTTTTAATTGCTGAAGTGTAGTGCAAGTGCTGTTTAACATTTCGGCTTCCTTTCAACTCTGTTTTCCTTTCATTTATCACTTATTTCCTACCCAGATCGCTGTTTTTAATGGCTGCTTTGCTCTTCTGTAGGGCTCGTGCAATTCGTTTCCGACAGGATAACAATGAAGCAGTTGGAGGATTTTTCTCGCAAATTGGACAGCTATATATGGTTCATCACCTTTGGGGTAAATTTGTGTTCTCTGCTTTTTTCTCACTGAATCAGCCCCTAACAGACTGTTGACTTTGCCCAGGAGACAAGGTTTTTACAAAAGGCAAAGGAATGTCTTAAAATGGTTTTTTTGTTTTACATCAACAGTGTTGATTTTCTTAATTTTTGTGTAGGTAACTTTATTCTTCAAACAAGCAAGCAGAAGTGAACATTTCATGTTTTGTTCTATTTCCATCAAGAGTTTCTCATGGCCCTTTCTTATTAGGGACTACTTGTTTGCTTTCAATAACATAAACATGACAAGCCGTGTCCTACCATCTCTTTTCTCCATCCCCGTTCATCCTAAAGTCAGGTTTTTACAGTTTAGCTTCAAGTATCACATATACCACACCTACAAAAAGGAAAGTCAAGCATTATTTACGTTACTACATCATGGTGTTTTGGCTTTCTCTGTGTGTTAGTCTCCACAAATGCTTAGCTGCTTTTCACGTGTCAGGATTGTTTCAACTTGAAGAAACTCATTGTCTAATACTTATTTTAGAAAATATGTAGTATTATCTTCATATCTCGACAATTCAGAATATTATATTCCAGCATTAGAAATCTGACACCAGTCATGTAGAACTGTACTCTGTTGCATTATCTGTCTTACCTGTGTCTAAGACATTCTCTCTCTTCCCCAGTTCCTCCTGTTTGCGTTGGTTTGGGAGCTTTTCCTTTTTGTGGAGAACTTCTGACTTTTTCCTTCCCAGTGTTTGCAGCCTCCTAATTACACACTAGAATACTTATAAGGGAGCTATTCATGTGTAGAAGGAAAAGGGAGTTACTTCTAAGCTTTGTGCTTGTTGTTTTCCCTCACCAGCTTACAAAGATCTCCAAACCAGAGAAGATATAAGGAATGCTGCGTGGCATAAACCTGGCTGGGATGAACTAGTCTATTACACAGGTAACCTATTAACTTCACTGGAATGCTGGAGGTAGACTTTTGTGCATGCCATCATTTTTGTTCTTCAGTACATTGCACAATGATAAAAAGCTTTGCATCTCGGGGCGGGGGGGGCAGTCTGTGTTAGTTTTTCTGCTGTAGGGGAAAGGAGGGACATTTCGCTAAGCTGCAAAGTGAATTTTGCAGTTGATCATGCAAACTCAAAAAAGTTGCCTAATTGCTAAGAAATTGCTACATTAGTAGTAAATTTTTATACAGGCACCTCTCCTGTAGAAGAACAGATTTGTGTAAATGCTTAAGTTTGTGTCCAAAAATTTAGGGAGCCAATAGTGAAATTTATCTTAAATTATTACCTCTAATATTTCATGAAATACGGGAGCCTTGTTAAATGCGTTCCTTTGAAAAGGGAATTTAGACTTTGGAACTAGAGGCCAGGAGATCTTTGAGATCAAAGATAGCTTTCATAACAAAACTCACAAAAGTATGCTAAGCATGTCAGATTTTGGTTCCATAGGGTACATTTCAAAGGAAGTATACCAGAAGAATGTAAGGTAACTTTCATTATGGTGAAAAGGAATAGAAATATTTGTCTTCAAAGGAGCAGACAGATTATATTAAAAGAATCACTTGTTCTCAAAACTACTATGCTTCAGTTACAGGAATGCTTGTGGTTACTGATGACTTGGCATGCTCTAGCTAGGAGAGTCATTTGAAGACAATGGTATCTGTTCAAACCAAGTGTGCAGAACTGCTAATGATCTCTGTTAGTAAAATTGAACTCTGTCTCAATTTTTTTCAGTGCCCCTTATTCAGGAAATGGAGTCCAGAATCATGATACCATTGAAGATTTCTCCGCTTCAGTAAAGTCACTGATTTACTTGTGCCTACATAGATAAAGTGACAAGTATTTGTCTTAAATTAATTTATGGTATACATTGTATATCATAGTCTGAAATATAAAAGTACTGTATTGAGCTTATAAAAGAGACCTCTTTTCTTCAGAATCTAATGACCTTTTGCTCTTAGGATTGTACCAGGAAAAAAAGAAATATAGGACTGTAATTAAAAGGTTGGTTAATTGAAAACAAGTACAAAGACATATATGAGTTCATCCATGAGACAGCTCCTCAGGTTAAGTATGGCATACAGTATTTAATATCTTTTGCTACATAGACAATGCCCAGTGTTCAGTAACAGCATCAGAATGGAGCGTTACAGGTGCTGTGGCCTTTGTGTAGTGTTATAATGACTGCAGATTTTAAAAACAAATGGGGGAGTTCTGAAATTAGAAGCTCTGAAGCCCTCAGACAGCTCTGAAATACACCTAGCTGTTCTAGCAGGCCTCAAATCAGTAAGTGGCTCTTAATTTACAAGTAGGAGGTCATTAATTGAGAATAATACTGTTTGTCAGGTGATAGCTTATGGACAGAGAATAGGGCATTCTCTTTTGCAAGGACTCTGAAGCCTGTGGAAACTAATCGCACATTTGTGTAGATATCTACACCTGAAATTAACTTTGTGATGTATGACCTACGGTTTTCAAAGAGATGCTGACAAGACATGGTTGTCTGAACATTCTGCAGGGAATCAAGTTCAGTTAAATACATTTATCTCTACAAATGGCCTGGAAGTCTAGGAAAAGGGGTTTAATTTAATAAGCAATCATGACTTCAGACATATGCTTGGTCGGGTGTTTCACTAACTGTACAGTAGGTACTTATGAATTGATGTGTGAAACGCGCATGTTGAGTCAATAGGATTGGCATAAAGCAGTGTACCATTATGTCCAGTTCTATTTTGGTTTCACTTTTAGACTAGAATGTATCAACACTTTTGGTGTCTGCAATGATGTGAACATCCTGTAAGTGAAAATAATACTCTCTCTTTAAAGTGGCTACAAGAATCAGTGTAACATACAGAATGTACAAATCAGTTACTGAATGTCCAGTTTGTACATTTCAATGAGTTTTCAGGAAGAACATATCAGTCAATAAAATCCTTTTAATTTTCACATTTTACTGGCACCTTATATGTATTGCACCACCTGTGTTTTCTCTCATCTTGCAGTGTTTGTTATGGAAAATTTTAATAATTGCATAGTATATTTCAGCTTAGTTAGCCAATATCACTTCTCTGTGTCAGGGACAGCATTTTCCAGTATTCTGCTCTCCTTCTCCGAAATGAATTTACTGTATCTCCATTACATCCCATTTTGCTAAGTATTCTAGAGGTCCTAAGTGCTGTGGTGATAAATACAAAATATTTCTCCTTTCGATTTTTCTCCACAAATTATGCTTAATTTTTCAGGTCTGATTTCTTCTTTTCTTCCCATGTGAAATACATGGCACTCTTGCCTTCGCTCGAATTTCATCTTGTCTGTTTTCATATTTTCTTCCTGTTGTCAATTGATGATGGGATTTTACTAAGTAAAATTCTGTACTGTATTAGCTTAAAGTTCTCAGCTTGGCTTACTCAGTGGGCCAAGTACATCATTTCAGCTGTTCCTTCTTGTAAATCAGTCACAAGCAGTGCTATCAACTGGGACTGTCATTTTTCCAGACTTTTGGGACTACTGTTTAGCTGCAAAAGGAAAATAAGGATGACAATATCAGCTTCCAGTCCTTGTTATTTCTCCCAGTATCCTCCCATATTTCTTGTTGCTAGAGAACTGTCCTTGTAACTTACCCCTCATAACCAGCAATCTCAGTCAGAGACAAAAGGCGAAAAACATTTTCAGAGTTACAGGATTTTGTGGGTTCTGATGCAATCCATATTTCTTACCTTCTGCCAGGAGCACTAGGAATTAAATTCAGTCAGGCAGAGCTCTTATTGTTTAAGGACCATGAAGTTTTGCAGGAATAAGAAATCTAAGGAGTGACTGGGTGTTCTGTGGGGTGATGTCATAGAGCACAAGTCTCTTCACTACCTGAGATCTGAATTCCCACTAGTGGCGTTGTAATGTATTATGAATGTGCCGCTTCTTGTTCTGAGCTTCAAACTCATGCTCTGGCTGTCATCAGAGAGAGATTAGTTCCTGTTATTTTAGTTACAGATAACCATGTAAACTCAATGAATGTAACACAGTAGATAAATAAGTAATGCCAATCTTTTCTTGCTTCCCTTTGCCTGAGCCCTTTCTGAAGTTGGTTTTCCCCTGTTATGAACACTGTTGTGATTTTCCCTCTTAATTTCGTGGCCAAGTCTGCCTTCTTCCTTTGACTAGCAATACTTCGGCATTTCTTAGAGCAGAATTTGTAGAGTTCAGAACTGAAGTCACTTTCCAGTGGTTGGAAAGTGGGGAGCAGTGCCTGGAAGGGTCTCTGGTAATGATCAATTCTTGTTCCACTGTAATAAAGACACAACTGAAACTTGACTTTAGTTGTCCTGTAGTCTTCCTAGAAAAGACTGCAAACTGTTCTTTTAAGAAGTCCCCTCATGCAAATATACAACTTAAAGCCTCACTGCCTCACTGAATAATCGCACTAAAATAAAAGGCTTTATATGAAGGGGTGTGCCTCGCCATGCTCTTAGGAGACCCACCTGAAGACCAGATATTACTTGCGACATGTGCTACTCTCCAGACTTTGCTCTACTGTGATGGGATATGTTCAGGTAAATTGGTAGCTTGGTTGTAACATTGAAACTTCCCTCAGGCTGCTTTATTCCTTCCTATTTTTTTTCCAGTATTTTACAGACAAAAGAGCTTAGCCACTCACTAACCTAAGTAATCCTTTCGGTACCTCCTGGACTAGAGGTCAGGCTTGGTATTTGCCCAGTGGAAGGGGGGTGGTATTTTTCTTCAAACCAGTCAGACCTAAAGAGCTCTTGTGAAATCGTTGGCACAATGCCATGTTTCCATAGCACTCCAACTGGCAGAAGATACTGCTGTGAATGTTAACATCTCTGTGGCACAGAGCCTCCTGCACGGTCTTCTGACTGTGTTGTTAGTAAAATTACAGATACTTGAAGTGAAGCATGTCACAGTGTTTGTAGGATCAGGGCCTGTAGTTATAGCTGATTACCTGGATGTTAGATTTTATTTTTTTTAGTAGCCTTTTAATTCAATAGAAAACTGCAGCAAACAAACGCTTCTGCATCATAACTGTAGAATTGCAGAGGAACACACTGAGTGAGGGCAGAAAGTGTTTATACTTGTTCTACTCATGCGGTCTTGACTAAACAAAAGCATGATTGTACATGAGCTGCCCTTGGAGCTGGCTGAGATTTTTCTCAGAAAGAATTTAAAAGAGATCATCTTTAATACTCCCAGAAGAGTTCTGGTGAGCAGCCTGGCAACTATTGTCTGTCTTGGCTTTTGTGAAGTTTTTTAAACTGTATACAGATACTCAGTATAGCTGTTTATATGTCTGCCTTTCTCTAAAAAGCCATTAAAAGTTTGTTTCTGGATTTGTTCTCTTCTAACCCTTCTACTTCTCTAGTATTTAAATGCTGTTGTAACTTCAAGCAATTATTGCCTCAGGTTTTTTGCCAAAAACATTAGATGGCATCACTGAGAGCTGCCATTCATCACTCTCTGGGGCTTTGTAAATGCCTCTTTCCCCTATATCCTTTCAGATGATGTTGCAGAATGGACAGAACCAGTATTTGTTTTAATTGTTGGTGATGCTTAAACAATTGGACAGGAGCTCTCTCACTGTACCTTGATTTAATCTTACTAAATTAAGGAAATCCAGTGCAAATTGTGAAAAACCTGTGATTATTTTGTGGAGACAGTGTGAGATTCTGGAAGGTAGGCACTTCACTTATTTCTCTTCCTATCTATGAAATATGTGGTGGGATGAAAAAGAATTAGCGCACTCAGCCTAATCTTCAGTTTCCAGAAGTATACTGGCACTATTTGTAAGCACCCAGAAGGTAAGAACCTGTCTAGATGTTTTTTCTAGGCCAAATCATGTCATATCTACCCATCTTTCTCCTGTGATGGTATTATGTGGATGGAAGGAAGTGGAAGATGTGACATATATTTTAACATTGGTAAAGCTTTTCACATTATCAGAGGTGAGATTCTTACAAGTCAGGGAAATAAAAGTACCATGATGCATCAGCAAAGCTGGTTAAAAAGACGTACTCAGAAGAGTTGTCAGGAAGTTACTGACGAAAAGACAGCATTTATCAAGCATGTTCTATATAAGGACCCTCTTGGATCAGACACTGCAGCCACAAAAGAGAAATCCTTAAGAAACTATGATTCGTTAGCTGAAACTCGGAGAACTACTTAGAACAGGTTAGACTTATTTCTAGCACAAACAGTTTAAGGGTGGTTGACCCACACTTGAGGCAGAGGAAGAGACTAGATAAGTTACGTGGTATTTTCTTAATCAGTAGACCATTTTTTTTAAAGGTTGATGAATAAGCTTCCATCCAGTTATAGGTTGATGGGAGTGGATTGTTAAATAAATAAAACAGTTAAGTAAACAGTGTGACCATTTTACAAAATCACCATTTTGGAGTTTAGTTTAAAGTATTTTAATGAAGTATGGGAACCACTGTATCACTCGCCTTAAAATATGCTTCTTGGACACTGATGAATATTGCATGTATCTCAGATTTGCGTGCACCTCTTGTCTTTCAGACTATAGGTTGAGTAACAGTGATGTTGAGTAACAGATGACATCTTGGGTTCTCCTGTAGCCATATTTTAATGAAATCAGAGATACTTAGTAATGTTTCCTACCTATCTGTTCACTGTTTAACCTAGTTCTGAGATTCTTTGGACTGGAAAGCACTACCATACTGTCTACCTTTTAGAGGAGGAGGAGGAGGAGGAGGATGATTATTATTATTATTATCATCATCATTATCATTATTATCATTATTATCATTAATTTAGACAGACTTCTCATTTGTGGCCCCCTTCTTCTTTTGCCACCCAAAATAAGTAGAGGTATTAGCTTCAATGATTCTGAAACAACAGATATGTAATATTGACCAGGGGCTAATCCATTAAGGTATTTTTAACTTGCTGATAATTTCCTACCTTTGGTCTTCACTTGTGAGTGAATAATCAACTGACTTCTTCCACCTTGGAAAAGATGCTTAAAAAATCTTACATTTTCATTACAAAATATTTGAGTAGAATGGTGTCATTTGCAACATGAGTTTCAGGCCAGAGATGAAGGTACCCAACACCCAGAATCATTAAAAAATCAAGAACACAACTTTGCAAACAAATATGTTTAATTGCATTGTATAATGGACTTATAGTTGTTAAATATATTATTTTACTGTATAATTTATCGTTCTTCCAGTTCCTTTAGCAGCTCATCAAAGTGAGTAATGTACCATTTAGCTTTCTCCTTTACTTGCTTTCTGATTACATTTCCTCCAAATCCAATGAAGCAGTCCTGGCAAAACAGAAAGAATGGGCACGTTTATTCTTGCAGTCTGATGTAAGGAATGGAGCTTCTCAGCAATTAAGTTTGGTTTTAAGATTGGATTTTAAAATTACAGTATTCCTGCCTCTTCCCCTATTTTACTTTGCATGTTCATTTTTCAAATTTATTAACAAGAACTTCATTAACATTTAATTTTGCACCACTTTGGTTATTAGAGTTTTGTTCCAGGAGGAAGGTTGTGTCTCAGTGCCTCGTAACTTCAAGATTGTTCAGGTCTGAGATTTTACTGAAAATGCGCTGTAACTGTGATGAAACATAAGGCCTTACTAATCAAGAATGAGTTAACATTTGAACGTGCATGCAGCATCTCACAATTATCCCTATACTGTTTATCTTAACTCTGTTTACCTCATTTGATAGATAGCAGAAGTAAACATTAACCATGTCTTCAATCATTAACCAGGAACAATCTTCATTTCTACATCTTAGAAAACCATCTGCAGTGAAAGTGCAGTGTTTAAAATTTCCACTGCTGCTTTTTTGCCTTTAGGTAGAAAGCATTAACCAAATACTAAGCTGGTTTGGTCATGCACATATTTAACAGTAAGGGACCAGCTGTCATAACTTGCATCAGCAGTAGCTCTGAGTTTGTTCCTGAGGATTTCCATGCACTGGGATATCTGTCCCTCACCATTGGCAAAGAAGGGGTATTGGAGTACTTTTATGTAGAGAAAGGTGCTAAAGGGGAGACAAAATTAAGGTCTTTCCTCTGTGAAATGACCGTTATAAAAGTTGTCTTTCTATTTTCACCCTGTCAGGGCTGATATCTTCAAAAGTATCATTACTGCACAGTGAGATGAACCCTCCTGCTAGGCCAGTATCAGGTAAATGTGCACCAGATCTACACCAGACCTTCATGCTAAGCACTGTTAGTCAGTGTTCAGAACCAGGATCATGGTAGGGTAAGACCTCTGCACAGAAGCAAGCACTTACTGTGAGGACATAGAGGGGAAAGGCAGACATGATAATACCAGCTTGATTTGAGACAGGTTGCTAGACTTACACAGTCCTGCTAGACCCAGCCAGCATCCTGGCTTAATGGGCGACACCCTTACTGAGATGTCTGAACTGAGAGAAATCAACCATTGCATGATGCAGGCTTTCTAGAGGGAAACTACCTGCACAGATCTCTTTTAAGCTGTGGGACGTGCTAAAGATCTTCCCTGAAGTCCTACGAAGAATTCAGACTTGGGGGGGGGGGGGGGATGCATCCCAAAGGATTTGCTCAAAAGGAGTTTAGAATTCCTGTTCTTTAATACTTACAGCAGGGGGACAGGCTTCCATGTCTGTAGCTCCATCTCCAATCATAACTACTTTCTTAAAGTGGAACTGTTCCTTCAGATGAGTAATAACCTTTCCTTTCCCCCCTGATTCAGCTGTTGGTTGTGTTTCATCAAATCCTGCGTATTCTCCTAGAACACAGTGGAAGGACAAGTTAGACACATAGCATATTTTCTTGTAAATGAAGAAAGATATATGCCTATGGTCTTTACTTCAGAAAACAGCTAATTACATGCAGTCCTGTAAGCCTCACAATATCAGCATCCCAAAAAAGTAATTAGAAGGTAAGCGTAAAAACTGGGATTTGACCCAAGTCTTCAGTGGGGATATTTTCAAAGAGCTGAAATGCTAACACAAAAGTAGAAACCCTGTATCAGTGGTGTTACAAATCCATTCCCAGTCACTCTGGTCCAGTCATTCTGGTGTAAACATTTCAAAACCAGCATCCAGTATGATGTATAGACAGTGTATGAAATACTGAGTAAGAAACAACCTCACTAACTACAGTTCTGCTTGATTACACTAGCTTAAAGTCCAGAGCAGCTCAACTAAAGTACATCAGTCTCCATACATACCTCAAAGTCACTGAAAATCAAGTTTGCCTCTGAAAGCAGGTGAGTGTAATAAACTCTTTTAACTTTAAGGAGCAAGAGAAAATGAAACTTTGCTGTCAGCAACTGTAACATGTTTTACCTTTGGCACCACTTGCAATTAAAAAGTAACTACAGCTCTATTTCATGTCTGGAAAATGACCTGAATTCATGTTTTTGGTAAGGTCTTGCAATTTGCCGGCTTGGAGCTAGCTGGATTGGTAACAAGGTCATGTAGGCTGGACGGTTATCTGTAGCCCAGTATCTGACAGTTTGAACCAAAAAAGTGGCATTAATTAGGAGAGAAAAGAGACTTTAAGGGAATCTCACCATTAAAGTAAAACTTCAGCCTGTTGGCAAAGACATTTGCTGTTGGAATGTTCAGCTGCAAGGCTACGTGCTCCACGATGCTCTGAAACCCCCCAGAGACCAAGAAGACCTGGACCCCTCGTTGTTGAAGCCTGCTCACCAGCTCCCTGAGAAGAAAGAGCAGTCACCAAGCGTGAGTGCCTGGCAGCATCTAGGGATAACAAGAAAGCCAAAATACCTCTTTCCTATACAAGGCTGCCCATGCTTTGTGTTATTCCAGTTCAGTTAGGATGTGTGCTGCTTTCCAGCTCCATCCATCTCTGCTGCCCAAAGCTTTTCCTTCTTTCCCTTGCAAGTTTGTGCATACCCCTTGCTTGAAAAGAGCTGAACGAAACCATCACGTCTAGAGACAAACAGGTATTTAGTTGCTCAGAAACAAGCACTTCCTAGAAATGTTGTCTTTACACTTTCATACTGTTCATATTAGTTCCCTTGAACTAAATGAGAGCAGATCCAGTTCAGATTTTTTTTCTGAAGTAAAACAACAGCAAGAAAATGAATCTATAATGCATAAAAAAGTAGGGAATGTGGGAGAGAGAAAGCCACTGCACCAAAATGCAAAAGTGGGCTGAAAGGTGTGCAAAGTGCACACGTTTTCTAACTTGGAGTTGGTTCCCCAGATGCTGGACATCGATGCTGTCTTTGGAAGAGGGCACTAGCTACAGAAAAGGAATCAAAAAAAGTAGAAGTTTTCAGACCCAGTTAATGTCAAAGGGGCTTGAAGGCAGCTAAAAGTTTTACAGGATTTGGCTCAGAAGCAGTAAGATCAGCATGCATCAATGCTGAGCAGTTGAAGTGGTAGCAGTAACAGCAGAAATGCTAAATACTAAAAAGCAAAGTGGAGGCTTAAAGCAGGCTACACAGAAGAGGAAGAAAGGGAAGGAATGAAAAGGAAAATCACGTGATTCTAAACAAGGAAACAATGTTCTCTTTGTATTTACATCTAGCTATGCCTTCTATGGGAAAAGCTGAGCATGTGCTTCATTTCAAGGAGAAAATACAAGCACAATATAATCTAAAACTACTGTATGTGCTAAAAATATTTTAAACTTAGAGCTATGGCCAGATTTTGTAGTAAAGAAATTATTCTCAATTGTTTGAAACAATTTGAATAGGAAAAAAAACCCATTTAAATAGTTAATGTTTATTCTAAATCCAAAGTTGAATGAATACACACATATATATGTATTTCCCCTTAATGATTTTTTAATACTTTTTTTAGGGACTTCAGTACATAATGGGTAGCTCTGAACAATGGATCCCCTAAACTGAGTCCAGGGGTGTGACTGCACACGGAAGTGTAAGAGAGGTAATATAATTGCAGAATAGACCAAGCCAGTAGTTTATACTGGGTATTAAATCTCCTCCCAGTTCCATCACCCGTCAAAAAGCAGATGTGATTGAACAGATTATTTTCCATGCCAGTTTAATCCTCGAACCAGAATTTGAGCTTGCCAGCCAAAACACCAGTTAATACCTAAGACTGTTTTCTTTTTACATGGATGCTTAGCCACTTGACAGGGACTCAGGCCGTTATAAGCTCCTGATGTAAGCTTTGTACACAACATGGAAATGGAGTAGGAAGGCAATCTAAACCAGCTCGATGGTCTTACAGCCTCACTAATGTCACAGAATTTTGTTGATTTATGCCATGTGCTTTTGGAAGACTTTTTCGTTAGATCATTTGAAATTATTCTTACCTTATTCCTGGTGTTAGCTGAGGTGGATTGTCGGATATTAATTTCTGCACTTGCTCATAGGAGGGACGTATGAGACCTAGTCGTGCCGTTAAAGCTGCTTTGAATGTCACAGTGCCACCCATAGCTCTGCGGGTCCTAAATGGTGATCCAAAGAAAGCAAATCAGTGACGCTTTTTGTCAAGTTGAGGGTTCTCCCAAGAACAGTTAGTTAAAGAAGCACAACAAGGAACAAGGTAAGAGACCATAGGTTCCAAGTTATACCATATCAATGTGGTAAAGGAGAAGATTGGTAGCAACCACCAGTAGAAGATCTCCACAGATCGGAGCTCTTGTGAGAACCAGTGAGGCAAAGGAAAACTGCTTCATTCCCTCTGTGAGTGCATCTGAGCCACTGGACCAGTATTCCTAAACTGCAGCTCAGGTGCCGTTCTCTGAAATTAACAGAATTTTTGCTACAAGCTTCAGTGGAAACAACAACAGCCTCAGATGAGTGTTTAGAGAGTTGTCTCCTCTCCTCCATCTCGTAATAAGGTTTGCTAGTGCTTAGCCGAGTTTAATGATGAGGTCTGATCTTAGTCTATTGAAGAAAATTATATTAGAGAATTTACGTCAGTATAGTTTTGTTGAGTGGCTTTGCAATTCCAAAAGAAGTTACTTCGTTATGCATTAATTCCCCTTATTATTCCTAAAGTCCTTTTAAAACTGTAATAATCTCCTATGACAGGGTTGAATCAATCCCTATGGTAAATTCATTGTCACAGATTAACCTTACCCTTGCTTATTTTTTACTACTATTCCTATGAAGTAAACAGCAAATATACATACATCTCTGCGACGGCATCTCCAACTCCACAGAACTTCGCAAGCTCATCAATGCCTTCTTCCCTGATGACTGTACTGTCCACATCAAAGCATACTGCATCAGCATTGCGGAAGATTTCTTTCAGCTCCAAGAGGGATGCCATCCTTTTAGGAACCTTCTTACTGTGAGGGGACAAGATAAAGTCTTTCTCTGAATGACAGTACTGCACTCTGTCTTGAGCCATTGGCGCAACTGGTCTGGTTCTTGCGAGTAGGGACGAGCACAGCCTGGTAGCCAGCTTTTATCAAAGAGTGTGAGCGGTGGTGGAGGTCTGGCTCAGTTGCTGATTTGCTCTCTGCTGTTACTGCCTACTGATGTTCAATTTACGTTATAGGTGGGCCGTGGAGCTTTGGTCAGTTGCTGATTTGCTCTCTGCAGGCTCGGCCCATTGATGTTCACATGGGGTTCAAGGTTGTAATACTTGGCATTTGCTGAACCATGAGACTGCCAACTGCTGTGTGGGACTTGCAGTTCTCTGTCTCATCTTGCCCTCACTGCTCAAACGGATCTTCATTTCTCATCAGACCCAGTCTAGTGTGTCAAATTAGTTGCTCCAGGAGATAGTAAAAGACACCCAGCCCTTAAGGATTTGCTTGATCGCAGTAGACATAACTATCTTAAACCTATCAGTGAGTGGTTATCCCTAAATCATGAAGGTTTAGATCCTTTTCTATGTCCTGATTAATATAAACTAAATATTCTCATCATCTGTGAATGCATAGAAGATTTGGCCATTAGCATTGGGAATTAAAGTCTTGGGCTTTGAGAACTTCACTCAACTCATTAACATACCACATCGTGACACAACTTTTTCCACAACAATGCCTGACAAAAGTTTTTCTTCCCTTTTATATCTGTCCACTTAAATAAGTTGAGCACTTCTTCTGCGGATCAGAAGCACGAGGTGTTAATCAAGTATTTTCTTACTCTACCATACTCATCTTGTGCTTCACCCTTTCGTAAGGGAATTCAGTGTGGACTTTACCAATCTGTACATTTAGACAGAAATAACAGCTTTCTATCTATCACACTTCCCAGATTTTTGTAAAAGCTTTTGTTTGGTTGGTCTTCTAATCTCTTAGACGTCTCTCAGGACACGTCTTGTATAATTGATCTGGGTAGCAGGTTCTCTCTTTTTCTGGGATAGGGAAAAAAATACCATCAAACAGCATGTTATATACCTTCACTGTGTTACATACCTTCATCTTTTGTCTTCCTCTCACTACACTAATTTATTTTTCTCCGATATATCATGTGAATTTTTATGGTGAGAGGTCTTAGATACACAAGTTCCCACAAAACATTTATTTTTTGCCCTTTTTGGGCAAACTTTGCACCCACAGATACGAAAGACATCCAGTGAAGATGGAGAAGGTCATCACTAGGTACCTTGCTGTGGAAAAGCACAGGAGCTGATCGGTACTGACATAGCTCACCGCCAGACAGGAGTCATCCAGGGATCACACATGGTAAGCACCAGTGCTGCTTCCTGAGGTGACTTCTGTGTGCTCACCTAGAGATCACAGCTAAATAGTTAATGGCCGAAGCAGGAACAGGAACCTTTGGTTTTATTCCCACCATATGGTGAATACTGGGATACAAAAGGCTTTATGGAAAATTACCATAATCACTGAAAAATTGTACAGAACACACACTCATCTTTTATCTGTTCATGTGTATAGAATAAAAGAGAATACTCCAGTCCTTCATTGAAAGGTAAAAGTCTGTATAAATGAAGCCACCAAACCTAAGTGGTGAAACCTGTTGTGAACTGCTAAAAGCCATATTTGTAAGAGAGAATCTCTGTTTAACAGGTAGATATAAAATAGCAAGAAACAGAGAAAGCAAGTCACATTAAAGGCAAAGCTATCCAAAGGCAGCCATGAAAGAGTACTGCTTAAGAGGGTCGTTCTAGCTATTATTCATTTTTTTGGTGTGAACACACTACTATAGTAACCAAAGTGGGTTCATGGCTTTTGTACAAGGCTGAGAAGGTGACACAGCAGCTTCCTCGGTGCTCATCTGCATCGCGGGTGTGAGTGAGAATGGGAGAGCAGGTATCACCCAGCCCATACTTCCTGTGCATTTGGTTTAGGTGTGGGAAAGTAGGACAGAGCCTGGGCTCAACCTCCCCAGTGTGTCAGAAAGCAAAGGTGAGTGGGTACGCAGTAAAGGGGAGGTATTCCAGAAAAGGGCTTTTACAACCTCGAGCTCTGGGAAGGGCAGAAACAAGGACTGAACCGTAGTTTGACAGGCCTCCGCTCTTGTGCATCAGAGCTGTTCCGTGCAGACATACTGTAAAACTCTGGTCTAGCGTTAGAAGCATCACAAGAATTATTTGCTACAGAAAGCACATGTTTTTTATATTTTTCTATAAAGACTGCACTGTACATATAAGAAATACAGTCATATGCCATCAGCATGGCACGTAAGAGAAACCTCTCTCTCTGAAGTGGCCACGGGCATAAAAATTTCCCTCTGACAGAGACTGGTTCTGAGCTAAGACTTGGCAGTGGGTGGACAGGTGACACGTGAATTCCACGTTTACTTTGTGTTAGCCTTGACTTGACATTGGCTCCACAGCACTGTGTTTGTATTTTCAGTGGAAGATTTTGATTTTCTGAGCAGGAGGGCTTTATCTTTAGGGCGGGCCTTGACAGCTAGATATATTTGTGCAGTGGAATTAAAAAAAAAAATCCACTAAAATTTTTTAAATGGCAGGGCATTAATTTTTTCCAGCCTACTAGTAATTATAGAGTCTGCCAAAAATTCCACCATGGGTTTGGTGCCAATTTCAAAGATTTGCTCTACTGAACAAACTTGTTGCATCACTGTGGCATGACATTTGCGTCACAGTGTTCCAACACTGATTCCTTATTATGCAAAGCCATCACATTGCCTCATGCTAACCTGAGGCTGCGCTGCAACATTACCTCATTATGATGCAATGTCACTGTGTGGGAACACCGCACCGTGATGTGATTTCTTGGTGAGAACCTGAAATATATTTCTGGATACAGGTCTTCAAAATTTTAATCTCTCTGAGAAAAATGTTCTCGCTAGAAACACACATTGGGAGCAGGAAGGAAGAGACATTTAACTTTTCCTTCTCCCTGGTATCCACATTTCCCATACTCCTTTCCCTTCTGGATGATCCTTACAATGATGAGACCACCGTTGTGGTGGACTTTGCACTTTGATGGACAAACAGACAAGTTAGAGGAAGAATTACAGATACCAGTTGTGAAGCCATGGTTGGAAATAACCCTGTCCTCTCTTTGTTCCACGCAATAACTCCTTCAAAAGAGTTTCAAGCTGTGGTTTATAATGCCTAAAAATGACAAATTGGAAGGGAAGAATTGTGTTTTGAAATGCAGAAATCTTCAGTAGTTCCTGATCTCCCTTGGCCTGTAACCTCCTAAAATCTTTCCACTTCCTGCTATAGCTGGGCACTGAGTCCTGGAAAACACAGACCTGGTTTTGGCTGATGTATCATCACACATGTTGGCGAACTTGTGATGAACTGTAAAGTAGGGAAGCTCATACAGGAGCAAAGAGGAGAACCTGTGAAGGAAGCTTCAGCTATTGCAGGGAGTCTTGATGGTGGGAAAAGCAAATTTTAGGAGTTAAAGGTGGTTCACCTGGGTGAAATAAGGTTCTTCTGCCCTTGTTGGCAGAGCTGCAGGGGTCACCATCAGCTCCAGAGGCTGATAAATGCCATTCCAAATGGTAATGTGCCAATTTCAGTAACTTGTGAAATTTCTTCCCTGGCCCTAAACGTAGATGAGAGCATAAGGCAAGGCTATTAGTGATAGAGTAATGGGCAACAGGGGTGGGGGAAAGTACAAGCAGGAGAGGTTCTGCTACTTCCCTTATTTTCAAAATTTTCACTGGGCCATCCTGGCATGTTGTCCACCAAGAAACTGCCTACAATTCGCCTCTGGGTAAGCGTGCATAAGAAATAAGGACAGACACAGTAGCTTGTCCACAAGTAGGTGCCAGTTGGAAACATGAGCAAAAAGAATTGAAGATGTGTAAAACCTTTCTATGGACAAATCTAACAGCTGTAGTAAGGGAACAGCAGTTTTTTATTCCAGAGTGGTATAGGCCTCTACAGTTGGCAGAGATTAATTACTCTGAAATACAGGGCATCTGATTGCTTAAATGTGTAAATGTTTTAATGAGATGGTAAGAAAAAAGAAATTCCCACAAATAATGAGTTCTGTCCCCATATGAAAAACATGGGTAGAAAATCTCTGATCTTTCTGCCATTGAATTTCAGATAGGTAATCTATTCCTATCCTATTATTTGCATGCTGGAAAAGCATCCAAGCAGCAAGCATTTCAACAGGTCTAGTAATAAAATATTGGGGGAAAAAGCTGAAAAGAAGAAAATGGGGAAGAGAAGAAGCAATGGGCAAAGTGACTAGAGAAGACATAAGAGTGACAGAGGGAGAGAGAGAGGGTGAAATCTGAGATAAAGATGGAGAGAAAGGAAATCACAAGGGTAAAGTGGAATTCCCATGAGATCTCCTTGCCTCCAGACTATGAAGTACTTCATTAGACCATTGGGGAAAAAAACCTGGCATTTCCAGAAGAAATAGTTCTGTTTTGTAACAGAGAGGGTGGAGTCACAGAAGCAAGCACAGGAATTATGTAAGACCACATGTCAAAGGAAAACACCTGAAATCTTTTCTGTTTGCTGACCCTTCAAAGAAGGGCACTTGCTGCACTGTGAAAAACTGAAACATCTGCAGTATCTGCTACATAAAATGCAAAAGGAACAAGTAAGTGGTACTCAGAACTCCGGGTGTTCTGGGGCTGCTATACTTTGACGAGATCTTGATGAGATCTCAAAATCCTCATTGTGACTAGACTTCACTTGTTATCATATTTCAGCTTTCAGAAGGGCTGCCATGCTGCCACTTTGCATTATGTTCACATTTACTGCTGTGAAAAAATGAAGATTAAGTGAATCTCAATGAAATATTACCTAAAATATCTTTTTAAACAGATCACTCGGGAATATCCTAGTTTGCAAACAGTTTCCGGTGTTTCTGATTCACTTTCCCATTTAACAAGGTGAGAGTGATGACTGAGAGACACTCCGAGATACATTCCCGCAGCAGAATAAGATTGCATTGAATGTGCAGTGAGATTAACAGAAATGTAACCGCATTAAACTGCTTCTGTTGCATTGAAGGGGAACTGCTGCTTAGAGTAAGGGATTTGGAGAAAATAGTTCTTGAAACTTTTCTCAGGACCTATTCACACTACAGGAGTGGTCCTGCTTGTAAGAATGTTCACAGGAGTGTTTCCATGGTATGAGTTCAAACAAACCACTTAATCCTCATTGCTTCTAGTCCTATGTCTGCAAAATAGGAATAATATAGTGATACAGCTTTTCTATGCTGACATTTAATTCTCAGTATTAGCAATATGTTTTGAAAGCTTTAGAGGAAAGGGGATACAGTTAAGCAGATCAGTTATAGTTAAGCAAATTGTGACTGTTTATATCCCTGCAAGTACTACTCTTTAAAAGTTCAACCCATTCATCCATAATTGTGAGTTTCTATGGTTTTCAGTGTGAGAACAGAAAGATTCAGTCCTTAACCTCACTAAGCTTGCCTCACGCTTCCTGGTTTTCTGTTCAGTTTTTAAAGGTAGTAATACAAACCTGTACGCAAGTCAAGAGATTAACTGTTTGCAGCTGTACGCTAATATCTGAACAGCAGTGCCTAACAGTGTATTTATTTAAGCACCTTTTAAAAAGTAGTTGAAAAGGGGTAGAAGGAACCCGGTGGATGTTGACATACACCTCCCAACTCTCCAATCCCCTCCTGCCTGACCTGACAAAATGATGATGCTTCCCCCCGCATGATTGCATCATTCATTCATGCTGCTGTTATAAAACAGGCACCACACTGTTCCTGCATCTTGCAGGGCAGTACAGTTGCAGCCCCAGCAGAAGACACTCTTCCTTTTCTATGCTAGAAAAATATGCTAAGTGTTACGGATCTGATACGCCAAACGCCAACCCCTTCCAAACTGAGAGAAAAAAACGTTCCCAGTGACTTACAGTATTGTACTGGCCGTGGCTGTTGCTGCTGCTGCAAACCTCTTGGCTGCACGAGAAAAGAAGGGATCAGCTGAGACCTTCGGTCACATAAGTACAACGGCACGGGCTGATCTGGAAGAAAGCTGCATTTTGTAAATCACTCTTTTATAATCTGCTGAGTAAGCCAGCCTG
Source organism: Aquila chrysaetos chrysaetos (assembly GCF_900496995.4). Lineage (NCBI taxonomy): Eukaryota > Metazoa > Chordata > Aves > Accipitriformes > Accipitridae > Aquila > Aquila chrysaetos. Next base: position 36,814,589 of record NC_044013.1, read on the forward strand.
GATGTTTTTTTTAAATGGTTGCACACATGTAACCAGAGAAGTCCAGCTGTTCGCTGACAGGCGTAGGGAAGAGAGGTGTAACCTTGCCTACGTCGGGGGAGGAGCCGCTCGGGCCCAGTTTGGGGAGCTCCCAGCTTGGGTAGGCATGGCTTGGCAGGGAGCAGACCCTGCACAAGATGATGGGGAGCTCGCTCGCCCCTCAGCCAGCCTGTGCCACAGGCATGGAGAACAAGACGGGTCTTGGCAAACTCGCCTCGGTCCACGCAGAGCGCCAGCGCAGGAGAGCGAGGGACGAGAGCCGAGGAGGGGCTTGGACAAGCAGCAGTCAGGAGTTTCTCTTGGCGTGAAGTCAGAGGCGAGGCAGGGACACGGTTTTCTTTTGCTGTGGATGAGATGGAAGGTTTTGTGGGTTAAGATTGCAATATCACATTTTGGCTCAAGCTGTTACTTGGTGCATCGGGGTGTGCAATGTTACACACACACAAAAATCAGATCAAAATTCATCAAAAACTTTGAAGCGAAATTAAAACTTCTGCTTATGAGAAGGCTCTGTTTTGTTTCCTCAAATGCAATGTTGTCAAAAGCAACGGAAAAATTGCAAAACCTGTCTGTGCTCGTGTTTTGGCGTCCCACAGAAGAGCTTCCCTCAGACATCACTGTGGATGTCAGGTAGGAAACAGGACATTGCCAACCCAGAACTATGAAGCTGGTGGTTTGGTTCAAGGTCAGGAAAGCCTGATTTAGCTGATTTAGCTTCTTTCATTCACTTGTGATAGGAGTCTTATGACTGCTGCCTGTCTTGAAAGACTGTTCTGCACCACTGGATCCACCAGTCACATTCTGTGCATGATCTCTTTTGCCATTCTGGCAGTATTACCCCTCAAAATTACATGCATTAATTAAAATCAATAGCCTTCTGTGCCTCTCCTCCCATGTCTTCCTTTATGTTTTTTCAGAAGTTCTCAGTACATGACCATTTGTCAACATGAAGTTCTCAGTACATGACCATTTGTCAACATGAGCATCTATTAGTAACTTTTTGTGTTAGGAAAAGCTGGTAGCAAGCCCCTTTGCTCCAGAACTGGTGACATGGTTCACTGTTCAGTCTGGTCCTGTTTGTTGGTTTTATTGTGGCAGGACAATATGTTTTTAAAACAGATTTAGAAATCATTTCTGTGAATAAGGTTAAATGAAAACAGATCTTGATAAAGATGAAAGAAAACTGCTTTTACTGAGAATCTCAGAGGGTTTTTTGCCAAGATAAGCAGTGCGTGATTTGACTAAGAGAGTTGCTGCTGAATATTTCATGAAGGATATTCCCTTTATTTGGCTTAGTTTAACAGACATATTGGTTTTAATTCAGTTAAATATTTAGATTCTAATCTGGTGTAATTCATTGTAAATCCGTTGATTTTAAAGGACAATTTAGGCCTAGTGAGCATCTGCCCTGTATTTTTACTATGCATTAAAAACAAATATGCAGAACAGTTCAACAGCCACAGCCAAGACCTGAAAAATGAAGAAAAGCTTGTCCTGATGTCTGAAAAATGCTGCAAAATGGGGATTTAATGTGAAAATGGTAATGAGAAATGTTACTATACCATAAAATAACTATCCTCAGACACGTGATCCAGCAAAGAAACACAAAGAGGTCTGCCTGGAAGCTTTGAGAGCATGTTCAGGAGTGAAAAGCACAGCTCATGTGGATGTGTGACTATCGATATAAGCACAGCACCTAACTTTTGTATGTGACTATGAAACCTCTCCATTTGTACAAAAAGCAGAGACCACGTCTGAAAATGGCTTTCCTTTTTTCTCTTTTTCGACCAAAAAAACCCCATCTAAAATTCAAACTAAATTTTCCCAGAATAACTGTTTTATTTTCCTACAGTAATAATTCCCCTCACAAACCTGAACCTGCTTGGGGAATGGCCATACCACTGTTAGCACCCAGCCCCACACGTTGCAGGTGTTTAGGATGGATGATTCCTGCCTTTCCACGGGACATCACCCACTCGGGTCACAGAACAGCAGCAAGGAAAACATAAAATACAGTGTGCTTGCTGGTACGAGTATGGGTTTGACAAGGCTGCCCTCTAGTGAGAACAGCCCCGAGAGAGAGGATCAAGGCAAAAAAATTACAAACCAGAGAAGCAAGAATAGCAAAATATTTGTGTGTGACCTGTTGGCTACAGAATCCAGGGCAGAGCTGGGGATTCAGGTGTTTTAACAGGGCATTGCATCTAGGCACCTCAAATATTAGCACTGCAGCCTCTCAGGGCTGGGTTGGCGTGTTTTGTTTTGTTTTGTTATGGTTTCAGCAGGCCGGTAGCATCCCAACAGAAGTGAAGACTAAACATTAACAGAGTTCCAGAGCCAATTATGAAATGCCAAGTGTAATTTCCTGCATTTTGCAATGTTTAATGTTTATTTCTAATAATTACAGTAACAGAACAGAAAGCCCAGCCACTATACTAAAGAGTCAGCATTAAAATATTTCACAAGACATATGCACTGCTCAGCTAAACAAAAGGGCTCCAAACTTGTATTATGTTCAAACACCAACTCCATCTAAAATGTTTAAAAAACAGAAACCCAAGCATTAGCAGCTGTCCCCTCCAGACCTGCCAAGTCAGACTGACAGACCATGCATGGGAGTCCTCCTGCACAACATGGCGTTTTGCCCAGAAACCTGAGATCCTCACCCAAAGCAGCGGAGTCACAGCAGGTGCCATAGCCTACTGCCAAAACCAGCGAGGCTGCTGAGTCTACCCTGACACTTGACACTCACTGACTGTTTCAGTCAAGCTCCCCCAAAACGCAACAAAATTGTACCCAACAGCAAGCTTAGACTTTACTACTGGAACTGACGGGATAACACAAACAGCCCATTGCATTGCTGCTCAGTGCCACTACAGTGGGTTGCTGAAGCCTAGCATCCAGGGCTGCATCCAGCGCTCCCGGCTGCGAACAGTGGGATGGAGTGGGGGAGATTTACCCTGCACCATCCTCATGCCTGGTGGATGAGCGTTGGGGGAGGCTGTCTTTCTTCTCTGTACCAAATACTGAGGAATCCTGGTCTCCGGGCCAGTTGTCCCTGTTTGCTGGGGGTTAGCACCCTCTGGAGCAGATGGGCTGCAGGAACACCAAAACCGCTTGGCCTGGATCTCCCTGGCACACTTCTGCAGCTATGGGCCGTGATTATTCTGGGGATGGTCCTTATGAAATACTTGAAATAACAAGAGAGTTGTGTCACACCTGGTATTCCCAGTTGCTCAGGTTTAGCAGATGGGTGTTTGGGGGTACAAGCCCAGATGGGGCAACGCAGGAGCCAAACTTGGTGCAATCTGTGCCCACGGTGTGTGTAAGGGACCACGGCAGGAGCTCTCTTCTCAAGCTCCTCTCAAAGGAAACTGTCAATTGTCCTCCATTTTGGAGCCCAAGGCCGGTAAGACGCAAATGTTTCACAGCCTCAAGGCCTGGGCCCTGACTGGCCACGTAGACCAAACACTTCCAGCACCCATCAATGTCGCCTTGACTTCAATAATATTTCTGTTTTTCTTCCACAGGCCTCACGGGAATCCTCTGCGTGTCCTTGGGAGAGATCATTCCCCGTGCCTAGAAAGCCTTGTGAAGGGTTCAGGCCCAGAACAGCCTGGGCATGCAGGCCCCGGCGGCCCACACAGCAGCCTCTGGATTAAGAGAAGATGAGTTTTGATTAACCTCAACTCCGAATTTTTACCAAGAACCATTCTGATTATTAATCCCGTCCGCTTAACTATTAATTCTATCGATCTAATGTTAAATCACCGGGTTTAATTATTTATTCTCACCGTTCTACGAACCTGCCGGGGGGGTGTCTGTCACGGGAGCGGATAGGACTAACGACCGAGCGACCCCGCCCGTTCAAAGGCCTCGTTCACAGACCCGCCGGCCCCCGCCGCCCTCTCCCCCTCAGCAGCCCGCGCTCCCCGGTAACCACGGCGCCGGCGCCACGCAAAGGCGCCTCAGCGGCGGGGCGGGAACGGGCCGGCGGAGCGACAGGCACCGCAGCCAATGGGAATGCGGCCGGCTCGCCGGCGGGCCAATGGGCGCGCCCGCGCCCCGGAGTGTTCTAGAAGGGGCGGGCGGGGAGGCGCGGCCTGCCCCGTCCCCGCCCCTCGTCGCGGCGGTCGCCTCGCCCCGCCCGGCCCGGCCTAGGCCCAGCGCGGAGCGGAGCGGCGGCCATGGCGGTGAAGGCCCTCAACCCCAAGGCGGAGGTAGCCCGTGCTCAGGCCGCGCTGGCGGTGAACATCAGCGCGGCCCGCGGGCTCCAGGACGTGCTGAGGACCAACCTGGGCCCTAAGGGCACCATGAAGATGTGAGGAAACCTCCCGGCGCGGTTTGGCGGGGGTGGGGGGGGAAGGCAGGCGCCTCAGCGCGCGGGCGGCCGTTACAGCCTGAGGGGAAGCGTGAGGAGAGAGGCGGGGGGGGCTCGTGTGAGGCCGGGACGCCGTTCCTACCGCCGGCATACGGGGGGGGGGGAACAAAGGCGGAGGCCGCCCGGCCGGGTGGGGCTGAATGAATAGAGAATGAATCGGTGCGGGCCTACGGCCGGACACGTGTGGCGGGGCCGGGGAGCGGGGTGTGTGTGCTGATGACCCGCCTCATGTCGCCCGCAGGCTGGTGTCGGGGGCTGGAGACATCAAGCTGACCAAAGATGGCAACGTGCTGCTGCAGGAAATGGTGAGCTGGTTCTTGCCTTCGCGGGGGTGGGCATCTGGGGGAGCCGGGGGGGGGGGGGGCTTAGGCAGGAGCCTGCTGGTATTGGCCTTGAGTGCCTGTGGCGGAGAGGGGACCGCGTCCACTACTGCCCTCGGCCTGCATTTCTGTGGTATTTACCCCTGTGCGTTGAGGGCAAAATGTCCCTTGGGAGAAAGGTAAAGAAGTAAGTGCAGCTTGGTGGACGTCGAATGAATTTTGTGTGCTAATTTGGCAACTTAAAAGGAAACACGAACTGTTGAAATAATGGTATCGGCACTTTTGTCGCCTTCAGTTTTTGCTTACGGAAAGCATGCTTCTGTTGTACTTGGAGCAGGCCTAAGACAGCAGGGTTCACCGTGGGTGCGTGGCCCGGGAAGTGTTTAAATCCGGGTGATGGATGCAGCTCATATTGCTTTTCCATCGCATCTGGAGTTGTATCACAGTTCCCCCACCGTGGGGGTGAAGATTACACGAGGTGTGGTGCCATCCTGCCGCTGGCCCCACGGCGTCTCCTGTGCCGGGGGCTGACAGTGAGGCCAGGGCCACCGTGGGCCCTGGGTCCCAGGGCTGGCGGGTTGCAATGTGCCCCTATCCCCTGGCTGAACACGGCCTGTTAGTGCATATGGAGTATTACACTCTACTAGCTGTCTGTTGTAATTCAGCATAAAGTACTGAAGTTGATATACACAGGGATCTGGCAGATGGGAAAAATCATTAAATCAGTTCTTACACGCTAGAGGTAGTACTTTAAAAGAAATAATGATAAAAAGCTAAACAACAGTATAAACGGTCCTGCTGGTTTTTATCTCTCTCTAGTACAGTTACTAAGCACAACCTTTTTGGATGTGGACCTTGTTCTGTAGGTTCATAGGCTTCAACCTATGTTAAAATACTTTTCAGTCAGCCATTGGAGATACTAAGTGATGCATGTGTTCCTTATATTAAAAGGTTGACTTCTGTAAGGAACCTAAGGCCACGTGTGGTGGTTGTGAAGTTTGGCCAGGCAGACATGATGCTCCTAGCTGGAAAACCAAATGTACTACTTAGCAGAGGAACTGGCAAGAAACTAACTAATTGAATGTTCTTCAGTTTCATAAGAATGAGTAAAATAAACTGCCAAAGGAATAGCAGACCGGTTAGTGTACGTAGAGCACTGATCGTGCAGAGATTCGTAAATTAGCTCTAAACCTGCTGGTTTTAGTGCCAGTAACAGTCTAGTTGTGATGGGGCATCCTTTGCCTACAGGAGAAAAGGGCTCTGTCAAGCTCATAATGAGTTGAGGACTAGTTTGGCTCTTGGCGCTCAACATTTTTGTGTATAGATGCATAATCTGAGGGGGGAAATAGCGTTACGTGGATTGATTCAATCAGCTTATTGTCAAAGTGACTGTTGTTGTTAATTGGTGTTACTTGTTGAAACCTGCTGAATTGACGTGAATCACAAAAACATCAATATTTTGGTTAGCTGATTTCAGATTGCTTGCTTCCTGTACCAGTGCAGAAAGACTTACAGCTCAGCTTCTTATTTTTGTTTAGCAAATACAACACCCCACAGCCTCCTTGATAGCAAAAGTAGCAACAGCACAAGATGACATCACTGGAGATGGTACCACTTCAAATGTCTTGATCATTGGAGAACTCCTAAAGCAGGCAGATCTCTATATTTCTGAGGTATGTATGCAGTATTTCTTTTATAGGTGGACAAGTTAAAAGCTTCATCTGAGACCATTCAGCTTGTTTTGTTTAATGCTTAATACTCATAAGTCAAACACAAAAATGAATATATTTCTGCTTAAAATGAGTGCATCACAGAACTTGTAAAATGGGGAAAAGCTGGAGAGTAGAACTTAAGACTTGTTCAAAATCAAAACCACTTACTGTGGATACTGTAGCTTTTAATAAGGTTTTGTCCAATACCTGTTGTCACTTCTGTTTGCTCTGTGAGTTAAAACGCTTTTTACTTGTATGTTAACAAGGAGATCCTCCCTGATGGTAGGTATTTTGGATATTGCAAATTACAGAATAGGCGTTCATACTGCACAGTGAACACCCAAGTGTGCTTTGTAGTTCCCTTGGTTTCAATTCTGTGCTAGAATAATCTGTACTTTTCCTCTGCATTGAAGGGATTTGCATTCCTTTTATATGTATTCAGAAGGACAGTACATTTTCTTGTCTTTGTAGGGTGCATATTCCCTATGTTTTGACATTACATGGAATGTTGAAACAACAGGTTCTATTTGTGAAAAAGAACCTATTGTCTAATTCTATTGTCTAATGATTTCCCTTCTTTCCTTGCATTAGGGTTTGCACCCTAGAATAGTAGCAGAAGGATTTGAGATTGCAAAGGAAAAAGCACTTGAAGTTTTGGAGCAGGTCAAGGTAACCAAGGAAATGGACAGGGAGACCCTTATAGATGTTGCCAGAACATCCCTCCGTACTAAAGTTCATGCCGAGCTTGCTGACATCCTAACAGAGGTAAGTGTACATCTCTCTTCTGCCTCTTTTTGTGTGGAGAGATCCAGGTTCAAAGTGCTGTGATTATTACTTATGTGAAGGGTGGATGGAAAGATGTGAGCTTGCGCTTTGGAAGCCTAATGGTCATTTGGGGGCTTTTTTTCTCTCCCCTCTATTCCAGGCTGTAGTTGATTCTGTTTTGACAGTCAGAAAACCAGATGAGCCTATTGACCTCCACATGGTAGAGATTATGGAGATGAAGCACAAATCAGAAACTGACACAACGTAAGTAATGAATATCCTTGAGCTTCAGTTTAATGGTGCCCTGATATTTGAGTAGTCTGTGGTGTTTTGTTTTCTTTTTAGAAGAACTTGGGTGTCCTAAAGCTACCACCAGAAAAGTCATTAGGGAAGGGGTGAAAGAAAGGCAGAAATACAGATTTCAGTCATAAATTATTTAGACAGCAGAAGTTGTCCAGTCACTGAACTTGATTCCCTGACAAGAGATTTTTGAATAGTAAAGAGTAACACTGGCTTAGGCTTTTACATAACAGTGTCAAGTAATTACTTTTTTTTTCCTTAGTAATAGTGTCTGTGGCTCAATTATGGTTTAGGCTCGTATCTGTTCATTACAAGTACAAAATAGCATTTGATTAATGGAAACTGGATTGTAGTCATCTAGTTGGATATTCCATAGGCTTTATATTTACCTTGGTGGCATGGACGAATTCTGCACTAGCTTCCCTCAGTAGCTAATGCAGTCAGACACTATGCCAGAATAAATTCCTTTTTCACACTGATTGGTATGCTTTTTTTATGAGAATGGGCATGCCTTTGGAAGTGGGATACATAATCATTGTTTACTCCCAACACAAGTGCACAGGGAGTTTGTGTTGGACCAGTTGCGCTGTGAATTCTCTTGACTACTCTGCACTTCCACGAAATGCATATCTTCTGTATATGTATGTTGACACACAAAATGGTTTTTAATCTTTCAGGCTGATTAGGGGGCTGGTTTTGGATCATGGTGCTCGTCATCCTGACATGAAGAAAAGAGTGGAAGATGCTTATGTTCTTACTTGTAACGTATCTCTAGAATATGAGAAAACGTAAGTACACAGCACAAGGTGAGGAGCAGAAAATGCTCCTGTCTTAAAAAATTTTTAATGAAGGTGTGCTTAAATAAGAACTGAAGGGACCACATAGACTCTTCTAGAGCGAGGCAGGTAGTGTAGAAGATGGAATGGAAGAGGCGATGCTCCTTCTGCAGCTCTTTTTTGGGAAGGGGAAGCTGGTGGCTGTGAAAATGTCTGAGAGGCAGAGCTTCGTAGTGGTTTTTACTTTGTTGGTTCATTGAAGAAAGGCTGGAAGCCCTTCCTTTCTTGGGCGTAATTTTATATTGTAGAGTGAACATCTAAGTATACTTCAGGGTTCGCTCAGTTTCAAATGTGTGCCTTATTTCTTGCAATGGAAAAGGTCTGAACTGGAAGGCAGGAACAGGTGTATGTTGCATGCTGGTTTGGGGGGTGGTATCTTGGTTTGTTTTGATTTCTTTACAATGTTGTTGAGAAGATTGATTCCTTACGCTTAAGTTTATTTCTACAGCAGAGAGGATAGTTTGCTTACTGCTTTTTGGGGGGTTTTTTGTCTCCTTCAGAGAGGTGAGCTCTGGATTCTTCTATAAAAGTGCTGAAGAGAGAGAGAAGCTAGTGAAAGCAGAAAGAAAGTTCATTGAAGACAGAGTGAACAAAATCATAGACTTGAAAAGAAGAGTCTGTGGCGATTCAGATAAAGGATTTATTGTGATCAACCAGAAGGTGAGATGAAGGGTGTAACTAACTAGAAAAATTAATTTGAAATGTTGGCTTTCTCGGCAAGCTGTGTGCAGTTTGACTTGCTTTGTACAGTTCTTCAGATAGAAATAGCTAAATTTAGGCTGATGTGCTTTCGAATATATGCATAGAGTTCCTGCTTGAGATCTTTTTTTGAGTCCAGAGGAAGAAGTTACTCATTAGTGTCAGACAGAGAGAGGGTATTTTTAGCTTTTTCTTTATCCCGATGGTCACTTTCTTTGTTTCTAGGGAATTGACCCATTTTCCTTGGATGCACTTGCAAAAGAAGGAATAGTTGCTTTGCGGAGAGCTAAAAGGAGGAACATGGAAAGGTCAGTTCCTGGGGAGAGAAGAGGGTAAAATAACTTGCTCTTCCAAACTCAAACAGTGAGTTGAGTCTGGCTTGAATCCACCTGTAAGGACTTGCTCTAGAAAGTCCACTTCAATCTGTCCAGCTCTTACTGGTGTAACTTAGGGTAGTTTGTACAAACCATAGAAGCATCAGTTCAGCACACTGGGTGGTGTAGGAATTCGAGCTATCAATATGCTTCAAATGTAGACACCTGTAGAGGAGACTTAATTCTACAAGCTTATTTTTGTGAACAGAAGCAAACTGTTCCAGGCCTAGGAACTGGGGTGTTCTGCATGCTGAAATACTGTTACGTCAGTGACTTCAGATTTTACTTAATATAAAGCAAGTGCTAAACTGTACACGTTCTCTCTCAGACTGACCCTTGCATGTGGCGGTACTGCCATGAACTCTGTGGAGGATCTCACTCCTGACTGTCTGGGACACGCAGGGCTTGTCTATGAGTATACACTGGTAAGTACGACTAAGCTTTCAGCTGAAGGCAGGTTAAATATGCCTCACTTGATGCCAGCTTTTCTTTTGTCTTCCTGTCTGTGCATGGATTTTTCTTAAGTGTTTTAAGAGCTATACTGGAAATTGAGAAAATGGAAATAAGGTTCTGCTGCTTCTCATAGCTTCTTGAAGTGCTGTTAGTCCAAAACTGAATCCAAAAGTGTCTGTTCATTTTTTTTATGTGTATACATTGATTAAGCAAATGTATGACACAAATACATAACCCTGTTTTTTATAGGGTGAAGAGAAATACACCTTTATTGAGAAATGTGACAACCCCCGCTCTGTTACCCTGTTGATCAGGGGACCAAATAAGCATACGCTAACACAAATCAAGGATGCAGTAAGAGACGGTCTGCGTGCCGTTAAAAACGCCATTGAGGATGGTAAGTCTGTGCTCTGTTTAGTGATGTTAAGGATCTTCTGTTGAAATTCACTTCAAAATTAGTGAATTTTGCATCGGCTTCCTTGGTATCTGATGCAGTCGGACACCAAGCTGAGTGTATTTCAGTGCTTTTAGTTACTGTTCTGTTCTTACGGCTCGTATTTTACAAGTAGTTGATAACTGTGTAAGTACTTAGCTAATCAGATGCAAGCTGTCTTTTTAAGGGTGAGGGAAGAGATCAAATGACACTAAAAAGTAACTGTTTAAATTGGAATAGGTGCTTACTGTGAAGTCTCAGTATCAAGTTTTCCCTTGCAGGATGTGTGGTTCCAGGAGCAGGTGCACTAGAAGTGGCAGTAGCTAATGCTCTTGTGAAGCATAAACCTAATGTAAAAGGAAGAGCCCAGCTTGGAGTTCAAGCTTTTGCTGATGCCCTGCTCATCATTCCTAAGGTATCAGGAACTACTGAATAGAGTGGCCTTAAAGCACCCTGAGACCCATTGCTTTTTCTCCTGGAGGTCTCTTTTAATTAACAACATGAAATAATATCTCTGTTCTCTCAAAGGTTCTCGCTCAGAACTCTGGTTACGATCCCCAGGAAACACTAGTGAAGGTTCAGACAGAGCATGCAGAATCGGGGCAACTCACTGGAGTTGATCTGAACACTGGTGAGAACTTTATAACATAGTTTGTAACATAGCTCTAGTGAGAAACTGTCGTGACTCAGCTCCACAAATAATAAAGTTGCTCTGAATGCAGAAAGCTGTACCTTTTTTCATAAAAAGCTATGCCAAATGCCTTGGCAAGTGTCCTGATGCTGCAGTCAGTCTTGGCGTGCTGTAGTACTTAAATACATTCTGTTTAAGTTTTTTGTGAAGATAAAGCACACCATAACACTGTGTTGGATGTAGCAAGTAGTATCAGATGTTAGTGAAAAGTCTTACTTGGAATTATGTGAGCTGGTTATTTAAAGACTGTTACACTTCTTTTGTAGGTGAACCAATGGTAGCTGCAGCAGCGGGAATCTGGGATAATTATAACGTCAAAAAGCAACTGCTTCATTCATGGTAAATGTTAAAGTATTTTCACTTTCAATAGCAATGGGTGTTTGGTCATTGAAATTGGTAGGGTAATGTGGAATCGAGGGTTCCCGCATAGAGGAAGCTGTCTTGAAAGGCAGAAACGAAGCCGAGTCTTCTTTGACCTGTGTCAGAATGGCTAGTCTAACAATATTTATTTAATCTTTCTAGCACGGTCATCGCTAGCAACATTCTCTTGGTGGATGAAATTATGCGAGCTGGAATGTCCTCTCTTAAAGGCTGAGTTGGATCTGCTCTTGTCGATGGTGGTCAGCTCCCATCATGCCCCATGGAATGTCTTTAAGAAATCCACCCGAAGGCGCTCTTTTCTTAGCTGTAGTGGATTTTCTCAGCAATGGAAATTACTCTGCTGTAACGAGCAGCCCCTCTTTGTAAACATGGCCACTCAAAAATGTTAGCAACTATTCAAATATTTGGCTCTAAAAATCAGTTATTTATTTTTAATTTCACTGAAGTATACAACTGAAGTTGCTTTCCTTTTTACCCAATAAACTGTTATGTTCTGTGCTTTATGTGTGTTGGTTATTTAAAACTTTACCTTCCTTGGGCCAAGGTCTTGGAACGTTCTGCTTACCGCCCTCGTGAGCAGTCGCGGGCTACAGGCCTTTGTCTGCGGTTTCTGACTGTGTTACCGGTGGCGATACCTGCCCTGTCCGTGCGTCCCTGCTCCCGGGGGGCTGTGGAAATACTGCTGGAGGGTCTGCTGTGGGAGTAGTGCGGGTTCAGACCTGGGATTTGTTCAGTCCCCCACAAAGCTGCATTAAGCCCATCGCTTCATAGTTTTGTACTTGTTTACAACTAAAACTGAGTTACTCTGGAGTGGTTTGAAGTGCATGTTGAAAGACGTGTTCCGTGTTGTCATAACGCGCTGGGAGATTTTTCACGCTGTTCCTGCTGCAATAAAGCATTTATGGACAAGGAGCGCTGTACCAGATCCAGGCAGAACTGCGCCCTTAGCTCAAGGCCACCAGGGTTGGGGGGAAACAGGCTGCTGCCCTCCGACAGGATTTTCCCTAATCCTACCTGTGTTTTGTTATGTTGATGGACAGGAACCTCCTTCCCTAGTCCCAGCTGGCTGGCTGAATGACTATAAAAGCTAAACCAAAAAAAAACCTTTTTTGCATATGAAATACTTAACTGAATCGGGGGGGGGGGGGGCAGGTTTTGTTGCTGGCCTGGGTAGCAGGCGGCTTTTCATGTACGGAAGCGAAATGCTTTTCAACCTTGGCGTGTAATGGCCGTGTTATGAAAGCGTCCCTTTCCTTAAAAAAAACAAACAGCCGCCCGGTAACCGCGCAGCGCCCACGCGTGATCCCGCGGGCCGGACCCGGGGAAAGGCTTGCCCGCCCTCCCGTGGACGAAGGGCCCGGAAACACTTCTCCCCCGAGCCGGCAGCTCTTCTGGGTCAAAACGGCGGCGGTTCCGGGCGGTGATTGCCTTTCCTCTTCCCGGAGCGGGTGCCGCTGCCCGGCATGGCTGCCGGCGGAGCGGGGCTGGCTCTGCTGGCGTGCTGCTGGGCGCTGGGCAGCAGCCGGGCTCTGCGGGGTGAGGGCGGGAGCTGCTGCTGCTTTTGGCCGGGCCTTCTGCCTTGGCTCCTTGTAAGGGAAGCCGTAAAAAATCCCTTTGCTTCGCCCTGCATAGCTTCCCCCCCTTTTTTTTTTTTTCTAATAGTCTGAAGGAGCTGCCTTGCTGGTTTCACCTGACTGGAGCCGTTCCTTTCCTAAGAGAGCCACTGAAAATGTGACTTAAAGTATTTTAAGCATCTTAGCAAAAAAAAAATGCAGACCTAGTGCTACTTGTAGTCGCTTACCATATTGCACCCCCCCTCCAGTATACAAAGTGACTTTCTGGCAAATAATGCATGCTGTCCTGCACGGTCGTGTTCAAAAATGAAAAGTTCTCGTACTGAATTTCTTCATGTTTAGCTTTTGGAAAGGATGAAAACATGGTGCAGCTGCCTGGGGGGAAGTTTCAGATGGGATCCAGTTACCTAGAGAAGAGGAATGAAGAAGGGCCCGTCAGGGAGGTGACGGTGAAGCCGTTTGCTGTCGACAAATATCCCGTCACAAACAGGGATTTCAGGTAAGAGCGAAGGTTTGGGTCCACGTGGCTCACAGGGGCTCAGTAGCTCGGCCAGCTGCGGGGAGGACGTGGGTGTTGGTGCCGGGTCTTTTGGGGCTGGTTCCCAGGGTCTGAAAGCCAACGCTTGGATGCTCCCAGCAGTTTCATTAGAACAAAAAAAACGTGTCCATGGGTAATAAATCATCTCTATGGCTGCAAGCTGAAGCATCTTACCAGTGTAGCTTGCAAACATGCTTCCTCTCCTCCCTTCTTTGTCTTCCCTTCCCTCCTTTCTCCTCCCTTCTCTCTTTTTTCCTTGCAAACATGCTTTTTTGTTTGTGTGTCTTTTTCCTACTAATAGGGCTGTACTGCTTCAGATTTCAGGTTCCTGTAGGTTCAATTTCCATTTGTAAACACCGGACCACTCCATGTATTTTATAGAAGCCCTTGTACAGAGCACTAATAAATGCAGTGGGGGAAAATGCCTTTATTTGCCTGGCTGAGCCTGTGTTGGTTAAAAAGAGCCAACACTTCCAGCAACACACCGTAATGGCAATCACTGCAACTTAGGTAACGGGGAAACAAATGGGACAGAAGCAGGGTGAGATTATTCAGCAGTATGTGACATTTTTTTGCATTTGGGGACATTTAACTAACAGCAGCCATAGATTTTAATGGCTTTTAAGGGATTTTTGATCTGTGCAACTGTTCCATTTTGTGGAAGACCAGAGTGCAGGGTGAGTTTACCTGCACAGGTAACACAAAAACTATCAGATCTATGAGCAGATGCAAATGGGACTGTCTCATCTGTTAAATCTGTATCAAAGCAACTGGAGCTGTGCCTGGGAGGAGCCAGGACTCTCCGCCGATGGGGTGTCTGTAGGTCGTGTACATTTTGCCTTGCCCTGAACTTATTGCATGTGGTGCGACTCTTGAAGAACTCTTACCCAGATGCCTAAGCGTGTTGTATTTATGCCAGGGAGTTTGTTAGACAAAAGAAATACAAAACGGAAGCAGAAGCATTTGGCTGGAGCTTTGTCTTTGAGGATTTCGTATCCGAAGAGCTGAAAAAAAAAGTCACCCAAAAACTGGAGGTAAATCTAACTCCCTCGAGGGATGAGTTTCAGTGATGATGATGGAGATGGTATTTCTGATCACATCTCTGTCTGACCTCTCTGTTTTAAGTAAAAAAAAAACGAACCAGGAGGGGAGACCCTTGCCAGTATTGCTTTTCCACTGAGTAGCAGCTGCCTCTCAGTGCAGAGCCTGGCCATTCTCAAGGGTTTTTATTTAGTCTTGGGTTGTTTTGCTTTTGAAACTAACAGCAGGGTTGAGCCTGGGTTGATTTATGGTGCTCCTCTGTTTATATCCTCTCCAAACACTGTCAGACTGGACTCATGAGATGCTCCAGTAAGCTGGGAGAGAGCAAAGCGCATTTCAAAGGTTTATTAATCAAACCTTAAAATAGAAAAACTAAACAGCATGGGCTTCTTGGTCTATTTTCACTTTTAAAAGCGAATGCCTCTACTCGTTGGAAAGCGCTATCAAAATGCCTGTGATAACCCAGCTCAAACTGCAGCATTTAACCATTTCCAGACTAACAAGCGCTCTTTCTTTACACACACTGCTCTAGGATGGTGTTTGGGGGGGTGGGGGTGGGGGGTGATGTTGCCAGTTCACCATTAATCTGGTGTTGTTTCTTTTCCCAGTCTGCCCCTTGGTGGCTGCCCATTGAGAAGGCTTTTTGGCGACAGGCAAGTAAAAAAGTCCGGTGCAGTGAGTCCTCTCTGTGCTGGGTGTGTGCATGTGTTAGGGTGTGCTGAACCTTATCGACCGAAAATGGGGAAAAAAAGAGCATTTCTGGTTGCTGGATGTTCCCTGCCTTGTCCTGTTCTGTCCTTTAGTCCCTTTTTAATTGAAAAGCTTATAAAATCAATTAAAATCTGTTTGATGCAATTCCTCCCAGCCCTCGGGTCCTGGCTCCGGCATAAAGGACAGGCTGGATTACCCGGTGCTGCACGTGAGCTGGAACGATGCGCAGGCATTCTGCGCCTGGAAAGGGAAGAGGCTCCCGGCGGAGGAGGAGTGGGAATTTGCTGCCAGGGGAGGACTGGAGCGTACGTACCACAAGCTCTGACCTTTTTCCAAACTGAGGCATTGAGTAACGTTAGTTCCACGAGATTCAAACTTCCATCCAGGGATGTTTTCAGAGGTTAATCTGGGGGGCTGAACCACCTCTTTTAGCCTGGGACTCAATATAATAATAATAATAATAATAATAATAATAATAATAATAATAATGTAGGAAGAAGTGACTTATCCATGGTCTTTTTGTATCTTCCTACACAAAGCATTTCTGCCAGCTAAAAATACCATTTCTTTGGTTTGGGGCAAGCAGTGACCCACCTGTTCCCACACACTTATGGTGGTATAAAGCAGCTGCTGGGATCACTGGGGAGACCGCAGGACTCCCTGGTGCAAGCAATGGTTTGTAAATGGAAAGCTGTTGCTGATTCCCATCTCTCCTCATCTCCTCGGCAGTGTCTGTAGGGATTAGACTGACAAGCCCCGTTCATATAACCTGTCTTGGTGTCCTGAGCTGAGCAGAAAAGGACGGTCATAAAATCCTGGTTAAAAATAGGCAAATGCAGAGGCTGGAGTGACACAGGGGTAACGGGTGTCTCTTCCTTTTTGGCAGAAAGGGTGTATCCCTGGGGAAACAAGTTTCAGCCGAACCGTACAAATCTGTGGCAGGTAAGATGGTAAAAATGATCCTGTCTACGCTGAGCTCTTCTGAGGGTGGTGTTTAACCTGACCACAGAGTGCGCGTGGCTGCCTGAGCAGGCTGTGTGGTCCTGGGAAGCAATGCAGACCTACCTGCAGAGGACTGAAATTCAGCTCCTGGTGGGTTATCCGAAATACCCTTACAGGGAGCAAACTCAGCCCAGCTTCCCTGGGAAATCAGGATTTCAGTGCTTCCAAAAATTCACACATAAATTTGTCTGAAAAGGAGGTTGTCTTTGGAGAACTTCAGGTGGTTGATCTCCTCTCTCGGTCAGAAATGCTGCACAGAGTTAATTTACCACAGAGAGTTATTTCCATTATTTAAGTGTAACACAGTCCTGTGAAGAGCAGGACTTCACGTTGTCTCCGTGGTGGGTCTTTGCTTGGAGTGATCTTTCTTCCCACAGGGTGACTTCCCGAGGGTTGACACAGCTGAAGACGGTTATCACGGCGTCTCACCGGTGGCAGCGTTTCCTCCTCAGAACAACTATGGTATGGAGCAGGCATCCCCACCCTGGTTTTGGGAATGGCATCTGCTTCCTAAATTAACACTAATTATAAAATCCTGTAGTTGTGGCAGAGTTTCAGATATGAAGTGGGATCACGTCAGCATCTTGATAGAATAATGGAGCCCAGCAAAAGCATTGATGGTTGTTACTGAAGTTGGCCGATGTGCACCTGGTGCACTTCAATGCACCCAACCATCCCCCGCTTTTAATTAGAAGTCAGTTATTTTGCAGTTCAGTGTGATTTACCTGAAAATCCCGAGCATGTTGTTTTGAGGGCAGCAGATGCCATGCCCTTGCACAGATGCAAAACGATGAGACACATTACAAGTCCAGTTGTAAACTGGGGCCAGTTTGAAATACAGTGAAGAGCTTCTGATTCCCAGTCCCACCATTAAACCACGCTCTTGCAGTGATGCTTTGAATGTCACACACCCTCCCATACACCAAAGTGCTTTTGCAGCCTTTGCAAATGTGCTCTCATCATCCTGATGCAAACCCCTCCGTGTCTCAGGGCTCTACGACCTGCTGGGAAACACCTGGGAGTGGACCGCGTCGGAGTATCTGACTCCGGGGCTGTCATCCAGGCAGCGCGCTCAGAACATGCGGGTCCTGAGAGGTGCCTCCTGGATTGACACTGCAGATGGGTCTGCAAATCATAAAGCTCGTGTTACTACCAGGTAGGTCTGGGCAATGCCCAGGCACTGTTTTGCAGCGATTTCTTCTTGCTTGGTCGTAGAAGGAGGGGCGGTTATTTTAAAAGACATTTGTCTCTTCCTACTCAGTTTTTCTGAGAAGCAGTTAGGAAAACATACTGCAAATACTGCTAAAAAATTTCCTGCTATGAATACGTTCCTAATTGCTTCTCAAATAGTGTATTTTCTATCAATTATTTAGAATTAAATGCTTTTCTTGAAGTTATTCAAGGGAAGTGGAAGATGTTTCTATTCTGTTACAGAGGGTCACGTTAAATGATCTAAGCATTAACTAGGAAGGATCCCTAATGTTGGGTCTCTTTTTTTTCCCCGTGAGAATGGGGAACACGCCAGACTCGGCCTCCGACAACCTCAGCTTCCGCTGCGCTGCCGACATCCCGCCTGTCATGGCTGAGAAAAGCCAGACCAAACCCGAGCTCTGAGGAGGTCACTCGGGAAGACCTGAAGGCATTTTCTCCTGTGGAGATG
This sequence comes from Aquila chrysaetos chrysaetos, assembly GCF_900496995.4. Taxonomy (NCBI): domain Eukaryota; kingdom Metazoa; phylum Chordata; class Aves; order Accipitriformes; family Accipitridae; genus Aquila; species Aquila chrysaetos. The sequence goes on from NC_044013.1 coordinate 36,832,499, forward strand.
AACAAACAGTAACCCCCAGCAGTCACTTTCATTAAACCCAGTTTTAAAAATTAAAAATAAATCCTTTCAGCTAAAACTCCTTTCTGCACTGGGATGTCTGGGTACAAGCAGTGATTGGGAATGGCAAGCAGGGTGGTTTGTCTTTAATGTCCTTTTGGGGGGGTAGGTATTACAGTTCTCCTTTTGGTGTCCCTTTTACATAAAGAGAGGGGTGCATGTGTGGGACGGGGCCACAGCTGCTCTGACCTGCAGCCCCCAGCCGGAGCAAGCAAACACCCGCAGCCCCCCCACGACCACCAGCATGGAGCTGCCATGAGGGGCGGCAGTGGGGGGAAGCAATGGGGACACATCTGTGGAAGGGGGACTCGCACATCAGTCCCCATCTCCTCGGGAAGTCCCAGCTTCATACCAGACACCCAGCCTTCCCTGAAGTGAAACAAGGCACCTTTATTGACCCTTAAAGAGTGACAAAATGACACGTGTCCTCATTTCTAAGTGCATGGATGACACAAACCAGTGACCCACCTCTCCCAGGTGCTACAACCAGCATAAAGGCTACAAACCAGCTGTACAAGAGCTCTGCCACCAAGTCTGATGGGACCAGGAGCCCTGAGCATGTGGGTGGGCGAGGACACCCCTCCAGGCACTGCTCATCCCTCCTCCACCTGCAACTGCCCCAAAAGGGTCCCGCTCTGGTGCCCGGGCTGTGCCCAGGGCTGAGCCTTCCCCATTGGGAGCTGCAGCTGGTTACGGCTCTTTTAGAGGCAGCTTCTCCAAACCCATCCCTTACAGCGGGACAAATCCCGGGGGCAAATTGCAGCCATCTGCTGGGTTTGCATTTTCACCTGACCCGAGGCCAGCCGTATCTCTAAGAAAAAGCAAAAGAAATCACCAGTTGGTTTTCAAAGATTTTACTCGCCTTAACTCTGAGCAAACTCATCGGCTTACGCAGCAGCGATCAAAACAGCCCTTCCTCGGCTGCCAGGGTCAGCAAAATGGCCTTGCAGGTGTTCTCGAAGAGGGCAGCTCTGTTCTGCGCCTCTCCCTTCTTCACCCAGTGCCGGTAGGTCCTGAAGGCGCAGGCATCGATCAGCTTGCGGATGGGCTTCAGGGCGTACGGGTCCCGCACCACCAGCTCCCTGGTGACCGACTTGACCAGCCGGTACTGGTAGTAAATACGGACCGACGCCAGGACGGTCAGGCAGATCACCTGCAGCATGGGGGGAACAGGCTGGAATTAGTGGCCAGTTCTACAATGGGACCGGATTGGCCCCAACGCATTCCACGTGGCTGCTATCCATGTGGAGGAGTCGGGAGGGAGCCCGGCTCCTGGCACAGGTATTTACTCTGTGTGAGTGGTACGGGCTTTTTCCAAGTGTGCCCTTAAGGTCAGAACTGCAGGTCAGTCCTAAATGTGTCACCTAATGCCACTTCAGGTACCTTTGCACTGCCCTAACGGCTGGCTATAGGGAAGGGAAAGGAAAGGATTCCTCTGTTTTATCAACTTGTGCATCATTTGATGCACCATGTGATGTCAGCCTCATCAATTTCCCCTTAGAAGTGATCTTTTTCAGTGCCTTTTTTCTGGGGGGCTGGGAGGCAGGTTTTTCCCCTCCTCTTATTTAATTCCCTTTTGTGAAAAAGCCCTTAGGAAGTACCAGAAAGTAAGCACAATATTGCTTGGAGAAGGGTCTCCACCCAGGCTGCAGCATCCTGCCAAAGCCCAGGTCCATCGGCCTTGCCCAACTCCCGGTTTCTCCCAGCTCAGCTGGAAAACCCATCCCACCACTTGGCTCCTGCAGCTCCCAGGCGCAGGGTCGGGGTGCTGTGACACCCCCATACCCAACCTCACCTTGAATTTCCGGAAGGGGCTGAAATGCCGGACCTCCTCCACGTCATACTGCTGGAAGAAGGGGTGGGCCAGCGCCTCACCGGCCGTGTACCGCTGCCGCGGGTCCACCACCAGGAACCGGGAGATCTGCACGAGGGCACCGGATCAACCCAGGGTGTCCCAGGTGTTTGCAAAACTCCCCTCCAAAAGGCTTTCCCATCCCCGAGCACCTACCAGGTCCTTGACGGTGTCCGAGCGGTCGTCCCACTCTGGGGAGCCGAACTGGTAGTCCCCGTTCATGATCATCCGCAGCATCAGCATCTGCTTGCGGTGCCAGAAGGGAGGCGAGCCGGCCAGCAAGGTGTACATGATCACCCCGGTGCTCCACCTGCGGGCAGCCCAGCCGGACCCTCCAGCCTCGGGTGGCACCCCAGGGGCACCCGGCCGGATCCGCGCCCCAGGGGTGGCTTGGTGCCTCCCCCCAAGCGGGACATGCGGAGCTACGTGTGGTTTTGCCTCCCTGGAAAACCAGGAGGAAACGGCCCTCCGCGGTGTCCGATGAGGGAGGCTGTGCTCGCTGCTGAGGCTCATTAGCCCTGATGGGTAATAGGGAGCAGGGGCTGCCCTGCTGTTGGGTAGGGGTTTGGGCTTTTTGAGTTCAGTTGATAGGGAGCTGCTCGCCTGGATGCTGCAGGAGGAAGCCGAGTTGGAGGTATTTGCTTCTCTTGTTTTTTTCTTGGGGTTTTTAGGGGAGGGAGAGGGTGTGGGAGGGTGGGTCATGGTGGTGCCAGCAAGGCTGGATGCTCTGGGGCTGTCTCAGCTCAGGCTGTGGTGTGCAAAGTGTCCTGGCATGGGAGTTAACAGAGGTATTTAAACTGAAAAGGGGCTGAAATGCCCCAGTGTGTTTCAAGTGGTTGGTTACAGCTCTGACCACTGCAGACCTGAGTCTGAAGCCACCAGAGATGGTGGTAAAGTCCCTGCAGGGCTCTGACAGGCTTTCCTGAGCTGGCTACTCTCTCAGGGGCTGCCTCAGGTTCATGTCTTGCTATGGGGTGTGTTTAAAAAGTCCCATGTCTTGAAGCCCAGCCTGAGTTGTTTTTTATGAACAGAAAGTGTTGCTTTCCCTCCTCCATAACAGGGCAAAGTGGGGAGATGGGCTCGTCCCCAGGCTGCTTCTCCCCCAGCTCTGTGCCAGAGCCCCCTGGTCACCAGGACAACCCCTCGCAGCCCCCGAGGTTGTCTTTTGGTGCATCATTTAATTTCTTCTGAACACTCAAATGGGCGTCCATCTGCACAACTCTTGCTGTGCCTTCAACCACGCATGTTTTGGGAGCAGCCCAAGGGGTGAGGCAGGAAGGCAGGAGTTTCACTCACATATCGACCTCCTTCCCGTAGCCTTGGTGCTCATCATCCATGGAGCACTGCAGGATCTCCGGAGCCAGGTAGCCAGGCGTGCCGCAGATCTCTGTGAAGACAGGGCAGAGTATCCCCCTGAGACACCCAGGAGGGTTTGTGCCATCCCCACCACCCCCGAGCAGTCCATGAGGGGGGCCTGGATTCCAGGTGGGGTCTTTGCAGTGACGGCGCTCGCAGGGAGTAACTGCAACTCGTGTGCATCTCGCTGGTGACTTTCCTTGGTGAATTACAGTGGCTAAAAAGTGAGCGAAGAGAGCACTGGGGATGCTGGTGGGAGGGGATGCCTGTTGTTGGATATGTGGCTCTTTGCAGGGTGGGAGTTGGGAAAAGACCTTAATGTTAAGCAGTAAATGGATGGGGTAGCGAGGATCAACTTGAGGAAAAAAGAAGTGGAAAGAATAGGATGGTTTTCCTAACGGGCAGCAACTCCGTCATGGCAAGGAGTGTGGTGGGGAGGCCATGCACAGGTAGAAGGGCACCCCAAGCCAATAGGCACCAATTTGCACCCACAGCAGTGAGACTGGCCCAAAGGAGACAGTGGGGTTGGAGAGACTCCACCAACTTGCCACGGGCCGGCCCGGCATCACCCCCGCCTTGCCGTGCTCCTACCTTTGAGCTTCTCGTTCTCGTGCAGCTGGCAGGAAAAGCCAAAGTCCGTCAGCTTAATGTTCATGTCGTCATCCAGGAGGATGTTCTCCGGCTTCAGGTCCCGGTGGACGATGTTGATGGAGTGGAGGTACTGGATCACTTCCAACAGTGCACGCATGATCTTCCTGGGGATGGGTGACAGCAACTCTCCTAGCCCGAACGCCCACCAGCACCACACTCCCGGGGATAGGGACAGGGACAGGGACAGGGATCGTGCAGCTCAGCCCCTATGTCTGAGCACAGGGGCTCAGCCCAGGGTGCTATTTTGCCTGTGGGTGCCATGCTGGCTGCAAGGTCATCCTTTGAACCCACGCTCTGCTTTTGCAACATGATTTTCAGCCATCTGCATCTGGCCTTACCTGGTTTCCTTCTCACTCAAGGTGACTTTCTCAGTGAGGTAGTCAAAGAGCTCCCCTCTCTTCATCCTGCATGTGGGAGGAAAAACGGAGGCAGGCAGCGGCTGAGCTGCAACAGCAAACTGGCCGCGAGCCCCTGGGGAGGATCGCCCGGGGGTCGCTGCCCCCTAACAGCCCAGGGCACACGTTGCACAAAATCACAAGCCGACTTGTTCATAAAAAGGGGTAAAAATGCATCTATACTGCTGCAAAACATCAGGCAAGAGGAGGAAAGGCTGTCCCCAGAGAGGGCAGGTTTCGGATGGGACAGGGCTCTCCCTGTGCCATCCCCCTCTGCTGACGTCCATCGTGCTGCCCCAGCGTCAGGAGTCATGGCGTCACGCGCGCCCTGGTCCCGCTGGGCATATAAATAACCCGCAGGGATGCATGACAGCTCCCACCAAAGGTTAAGGGGAAACCTGAGCAGTGTTGAGCCGCTGACGGAGGGGAAACACTGCCGGTGGCAAGGCTGCAACAAGCTGGCTCACAGCAATCGAGGCTTGTTTATACCTTAAGCAAGAGCTGGTCGTCCCCCCACTTTGCGCTGTTTGGGCCATAAAAAGCTGGGGCGAGTGTTGGCTAGTGGCCATCTGCAGAGCAGGAATAAGCTTGGGGAGATGGTGCTGGGGTGGCAGGCAAGCTGGTACTTACAGGTCAAACACCAAGAAGAAGAAGGTGCTGGATTCATAGCTGTCCTTCAGCTGGACTGCAAAAAAACCACAGGGGCTGTGAGCACAGTGTATAGCATGTTCCTGTCCGTTAATAGACTAAAAATTGCTGATCGAATTGCTAACTGAATTAATGAGGAGTTGATCTTCATTAGTGTTTTGGTTGGGAGACAGCCTGCGGCCCCACTGGCATGAGCGCGGAAGTAGAGCAAACGATGCTCTGAGCAGGCACCCTGCATCACGTTAGGACCTTCGGAAGTCTGACCCTCCAAGGATATCACCCCAAAAACCCTTCCTGGGGACACCCCAAAGAATAAATGGGGCAGAAAACCCCCTTGCCCTGATGCTCAGAGCCTGACTTACTGACGTTGGGATGGCCTGCGACTTTCCGGAGAATGTCGATCTCTTTAGCAGTGGCTTCTCGCAGTTCCTGCACCTCCTTGGGGGTTATGTTACCGGCTGTGATATCAATAATCTTCACGGCATATTCCTGCCGGGTTGTTTTGTGAATGCACCGACGGACAACACTGCTCACCCCCCTGCCAGGGACAACACAGACAAGGGTTTCCATTCCTCCCCGTCCAGCCCGACTTCGCAGCCGTGCCATTGGCACCTGGGCTGGCTGGCTGGTATTTTCATGTATGAGTGGGTTTTGCTGTTACCCTGTCTTGGTGAGACAGAAGATTTTGAGCTGATGGGAAGTGCTGCTTCATGCTATTTTTAACCCCATGCTACTATCGGCCCTGTTCATATCAGATTCCCACAGGACGCTCTTCCTATCAGGTACTGGAGTAGGTGAAACAACAGTTTGCCGAAAACAAGCTTTACCTGCCCAAAACTTCCTTCGGCTCATATTTTTCATAAAACTCCTTGGATGAGCTCCAGTCTGGTAGTTCTTCTTCCTTGGTCATCTCTGGCTCCCGCCTGGCGGCACTCTGGGCTCGTCTGCCAGCGGAAAGGGGCTGCAAGGGGAAAAGAGCAAGGATGGGTGCTTCCTGCACCCAGGGCAGGAGCAGGGACCTGCCCCATCCCCGATCCCCCCCAGAGGCAAAAACATGGAGCTGGAGGAGATAGGAGGAGGAAGAGGAGGAGGAGCATGATGATCCTGGACCACAGATCAAAGGGGATATTTTGCTGGTTGAGAAAAGCACAGCTTTGCCCCTGAGACCCCATGGGGATCCCATTAAGAGGAGAAATCCCACTGGATCCCCCACAGCCTGGCTGGGGCCAAGGCTTTGGGAAGCGCTGCAGCACCTCAAAACCTTGTCCCTTCCTGCAGAGCACCCACACCCAGCTCACAGGGCATCATCCTCCAGCTCCTACCATGTGCCAAGGGCTATGCCACGCTTCCCCTTGTTCCTCTCACCTGGGAAAGCAATTTAATTTTTTTTTTGGAGACTCCCACTGGATTGCACGGGGACAGCACTGGCGAGGGAGGCAGGGGGTGAGCTGCACCTTAAGCTCGCAAAGGCACACAGTAGCAAGGCGATGCTGGCACGGCAAGACCAAAGGTCCCTAGCAGCAAGAAACATCATCCCACGCTGACACCACCCAAAGACCCCTGCAAAGTACTGAAATCTGCCTTACCTTTTTTTTTTCTTCTTTTTTTTCCTGATTATTTTTAAGACGACAAAGTTGTGCGGAACGGTTTGGCTGAGAACAAGGAAGAAAAAAACAGTGTTTAAAGTGAAGGGAAAAGGACTAAAGAGGGAAAATGGGTGGCAAGGGTCAATGAAGCAGCTTGGGGGGCTCAGCAGGTCAGGGTGCAGGCAGGGGACTGGGTGTCTGAGGACAGCCAGCGCTGTGTGGGGTCAGGCAGGGCCGAGCCAGCCTGAGGACAGCGGGTGACCGAGCTTCCTCGGCCACACACGTACAGCTGCCAGCAGCCTCCAAAACTTCTGAAAGGCTTTTGTCCCATTTCTTGTTTCCTGTTTGTGGGGTTTTTTTTTGGGGGGGGGTATGTGCTGCCATTGCTGGAGTAGTATGAAGGTATTTTGGTAAAGGGGGGAGAAATAATCGCTAGTCCTGATCCCTAATTTTCACCAGCGTTTCCCTTTAAGCCCTGGGAACTGGATGTCCTCAGCTTGTTCCTGCACCAGGCATTGCTGAAATCCCAATTGTCCAGGTCCAGCTCCTCCACAAGCGTACATGGAGACCAAGCAGTTAGTGTGGAAAGCAGCTCTTATAAGCTTGTGCAGCAAAATTGTCACTTTAGGGTAACAGTTTGTCGCTGGGGGAGGGACAACAGGTGGGCAGGAGAGCCCCGATACTGCAGGTTTTCCTTTCCTTTTGCCCTTCCCTCCGAGGTGGCAATAACTCTGCCAGAACCCTCCCAGGCAGGTTTGCATCTCTAAGTACATTTAAATCTTATTATCAAAGTGTATCTGTCCTGACCTGGTTATAAGGACTGATGCTGTGTTTTAGGTGTCTGTCCGCTGCTGCTGCTGGGAGGGATGTCTAACGAGGGCTGGAGCATTTCTAAACAGCCACAAGTTTGATTTAATTTATAAAATTTTAGCTGTTGGAAATATTGTGAGCAATGCCGAACCAAGTCAGGGCTGAAATTATAAATGAGAGGCAGGATCAGGGAGTAGGGAAAAAAAAAAATATCTCTGAGGTGGGGGAGAACCAACAACTTTGATTTTTTTTTTTTTTTGAAGCTGAAAATCAAAGTCCTGGGGGTTGGTGTTGAAGGGCTGGAGGCTGGGGAGCATCTGCAGAGCGCTGCCAGGAGAAGCCCGGGGTCTGTGCACCTTCTTCTGGGAGGAAAGAGCCCAGGAGTTTGTTTAAAACATCCTGCTATTATACAAGCAGCCGGTACAGAGCACTAACAGGGTAAGCCGGTTTTATTTTCAGAGCTGTAAGAGCTCCATGGGAGTGCAAGGTGGGGGGGAAAAAGGAGGGTCGGGACGAGGGGAAAGAAGTTTCTGTCTTGAGGCAGAGATGGAGGAATGCTAACGGAGCCGGCGCTGGACATTGCCACCCGGCGTATGCCCGGCCCGCTGCTGTGAAACAACGCTTTAAATGTTTGCCTTGCTAAATATTCAATAACATGCAAACATTTATTGAGATCAATCAGTAAAGCCCAAGCTAAAGGCAGCTTTTAAGGCAGCACGGCAGTGCCCCCCCCCCCCCCGCCCCGTCCGGGCCCCCTGCCCCGCAGCAGCCCCCACAGCCCCCGGAGAACCCCAACTCCCCCCCCCGAGGGTGTTTCTGCCCCAAAACCTCCCGCTTCGGCGAGGGCAAGCGAGCAAGCAGCCGCTGCAGCCCCCGGGGAACCAGGCGTGCATAGCAAATAAGAGAAAAAATAATAATAATAATGCTTAAAGTAACACCGAAAGCAAGCTTTCTGAGGTAACTACCCCCCCCCGCCGGCTCCGCAACCCTCCCCGCCCCTAAAGCACCGTCTCCTGAAGCCGGTTTTCTTCCAAAAAAACGGGTTTCCCGGCTGGGCGCCTCGCCGCCGGCCTCACCTCGCTGCAGGCAGCCTGGGTCCGCCAATCGCCCCCTCACACACAGACAAACCCCCCCCCCCCCCCAACGTCCCCGGCCCTCGGGCGGGCGATGGCGGGCGAAGGGCAGCGGCCGGGGTGGGCCCAAGGCCTGGGCGCTGCCGCCCGCTGCCCCCCTCAGGGCAGCCCGCCGCCGAGCCAAAAATAAAGCGTTGGCAGGCGCGGCCGGCGGGCGGGCGTGTTGGGCCGCGGCTGGAGGGGAGGGAAGGGGCTCTGCGGCTGGGGAAAGGCCGTAACCCCCCGCCCACGTCCTCTGCCCTCCTCGGGGAAGGGAGAGGAGGTGCCGGCTGCCGCGGAGGGGAGCGGAAGACCCGCGGAGGTTCGGGGACTGCCTCCGGAGGGCCGCCAGCCTTAACCCTTCCCTGCGCGGGGCTGCGCTCGGGAAAGGGCGTTTTAGGGATGTCTGCTGGAAACCGGGCACCAGCCCGGTGCAGGCGTTTCTGGCCCAAACTGGGTGGTGGGGCTTGTTTTGGTTTTTTTTTTTTTTTCTTCTTTTCACCGGGACGGTGAAACACCTGGGAACTGGGGCGCGAGGTCGATCAGCAGAAGCGAAGCTTCTCGGGTCACCAGGAAGGGTAGTCGTGTCCTCGTCCCCCACGTTTGAGGTAACCCTTCCCCTTTTTGAATACCGATTTTAACTTTTCACTTCCAGGAACTGCAGATCACAGACGAAAGGCTTTGAGGAACAGGCAGAACGCCCAACAGCGTAAAAACAGGTCAGGAAAAACAGGTCGTGCTACGGAAGTATTTTTAACAGGAATCGCCCTTTTGGGCGCGAGGTTTTTCCCCGCCGCGCTCCCCCCGTGAGAGCACAGCTCCCCGGTACTCCAGTCCTCCCTCCGCGGCGCAGGGCTTACAACACAGCTGAAGTGGAGGAGGCCGTTTCTCTCCGCAGGCTCCAGGGATTTTAGCAGGGCATGAGCTGGCTGCTCCCTCTGATGGAAAAACGGGGGTCTGCACTTTGCATCCGTAAATACTTGTTAAATGGAGATTGATTTTTTTTTTTTTTTTCCTTCATGTTGCAGCAGGAGCTTTGTCACTTGCCCAAGGCCACACCACCCACAGGCAGCTGGGCCACCTTCTCATGTTTCGGTCCACGGCTCCTGCCACAAGGTGGGGGAAGAAAATACCTACAGCCTCATCTTGTGTTACTGGAAACTGCGTGTGTGATGTAAGACTGTATTATATTAGAAGCATACAGCTGCTTGATAGCACATAAGCTTGCTTAGGTAATGGTCTACCACTGAGATTCTCTGAGCAGAAGGAAGATATTTCTCAGAATCTCCTGAATCTGAATGTAGAGCTTGTTTTTAAAAGTATGATAGGATGCCCTTGGGGAACCAAGACCTGCTGCATGCACAGTAGTGTGGAGTCAGACACAGCCTGCCCTGTCACTACCTATTTCAGTCAGCCGAAGTTGCCTGTGGGGTTCAAATGCTGAAGTAGGAGATGTCTGGCAAGCACACCTAACCGCTGAGCTACCAGCGGTGCTGAACTCCTGCAGCTCCAGCCCTTCAGGCACCATTGCTGGCAAGTAGGCAGAAGCCTGCCAAAATCAGGTCTCACCTGCTCACCCTTGAGACTGAACTCCCAAGCCCACTAAAGCAAGGTACTTCTAGAGAGAGAGAAGTTTATTTATACACCATAACACTTACATTCAACACAACAATCAGCAAACCAGTTAACCCAAATTAGCTCATTCCACTTTATTGTTTATTCTTCCATTTTGTGCTAAATTAATTTGCGGCTGTAAGTTGTATCACATCTGTAGCGGCTATGGCAGGAATCAAGCCACAGGGAGGACGACAGTGTGGATCTATGAACTGACAACGTATCAGACAGCTTTAGACTTTATTACTGAAGCTTTTTTTCATTCATAGGTCAGTTCTTGTAAGATGGTCTTCAGCAACCTTGTTCTGAAGGCTTAGGCTAAACCTGAAAGGTAAGAAGTTATCACGGTTAATTGCATGAAGTTTTGAATCCCTAAACGGCAGGTGGTCTTCCTCGCTATACATAAGGCAGAACAGATGTATGTTTGGGTATTCCCTCTCCCCTCATCTGTTTGCTGGGACGCGTTGAACTGCAGACTCCAGCAGTGCGCACCCGGGCACCAGTGTTCCGCAGTCTCCTTTCTCCCAGGTCAGGATGGTTTGTCAGTTGTGCTGAACAGGCACTTGCTACACGCCAGCAATGCTACGCTGATTCTCCAAGCGTGCTGCCACCAGCCTCCTAAAGAGTTAGCTTCAATCCATGCGCCAGCCCAGAAGCTTCAGGAATTCATACTCTCTCCACCCCATCACCTCCAGCTACATGTATGGGACCAAAACAGGAAGCCAAACAGAACAGCAACTTGCTTTAACTGACTTCGGTGTATGTGGTCTGTATCAATCCCCATTCTTTACCGTATGGATTGAAAAAAACAGGATATTCCCATGATAATTTTACTGATTAGCTCATTTAGTCTGATAGCACTGTCTACTTACCATTAGCAAACCTGCACTGCTTCAGTACTTCACTGAAGCCCTCGCACAGCTTGAGGTCAGTCTGGTTCTGCGCGCACTCCAGGAATTGTTTCATTTCATACTGGCAAGGAGCAAACTGCGACTGCTGCTGCTGCTGGTAGGCAGGCTGAGCTGCCTGCGGCTCCTGAAATGGCAGACACCTCTGTAAGCACCCTTACAACAGCTCCAGCCTATGGAGCCAATCCACCCCAAGCACTGCTTGCTGTGTATTCCTTCCCTGCGTTTTAGTCAAAATGTTGTGTTACTTTTTAAATGGAAAACAAATCATGGGCTGAAGTACAAAATAAGTTTCCAGCAGCGGCATGACACATTCTGAACAGTTTTGTAAGTTACAAACACTTGGGTAACTTTAGATACACTCAGGTAACTCTGGATAGCATCTGGGCAAGGTAACAGCATTATTTTCATGTTTGCACAGCACAAAAACGTCTTTCAATAGATCTTACCATCACCAGACCTGGAACATTCAGAGGGGTACTACAGTAGGAAAAACAACACTAATACTCTACCACAAGCACGTATCACTCATGCATCCCTTTGAACTACTTTTAAGATACTCATGGTGATTGTGCTAGCTACCTTGGAGACTGAGTCACTAAAGTTACCCCAGCTTTCCCAGCCATGATTTGTGTGGTCTTTATGTCTATAGCAATTACATCAGCCCACAATGTCCCAAGTTAACTGTGCCTCATCAGCTGGCAGCCAGTTGGGCTCTCTCTTACCTGATACGTAATATCAGGCCTTGCAGCTTCAGAGCCACTTCCTCCACCAAATCCTCCTGTAAGCGCATGACCTATGGTATGGCCTACAGCAGAGCCTACAGCAACTCCGGCAGCGGTGGTAGCCATCTGTGCCATCAGACCAGGCTGCTTTGGTGCAGGAGCAGCCACAGCAGAAGCCGGTGGCGCTGCTGGGACAGGTGCCCGAGCAGCAGGTGCTGGTGATGCAGCTCTCATTTGTGGTGCCCGACTGCAAGGACATAAAGAGAAACAGCACATCATCACTCCAAACTCACACCGGGCAGAGGCCACCTGGTTGCAATTCCTCCTTGTTACACCCCTCATGTTGACGTCAGGAACACAATGTTCTAGTGAGTGATTTATGCACAATAGGGTAAGGTTTACAGGCTGCTTTTTGGCTGTGTTTTAAAGACTAGCTGCACCCCCACAACCCAAAGGACAGTGCTATTTTTAGGGAAATGAGATAGAACCCAGAAGGGGCCGATTAAATAGGACCTTAATGCTCAGGCACTGGACGGCCAGGCCCTGCCGCCGAGCGAGCGCTGAGAAGATCCACTTCCATCCCCGCAAAGCGCCTAACCCCGCTCCGCTAACCGAGCTGAAAGCAGCCGGGCCACACACACCCCATCCCCATTCCCGTTAACCCCCATCCCGGTGCGCCACCCAACCTCGGAATGGCGGAAAGGCCTTTGCCGCCTGCGGCCTACACAGGGGCGGGGAAGAAGAAGAAGAAGAAAAGGAGGAGGGAAGGGGCCCAGCGGCCCTCACCTGGCGGGGGGCGCCACGCGGGACGTGCGGCTCCGGCCGCCCCTCGGCATCGCGGCGGAGGAGGCGAGGTTCGCTGAGGTGAGGTGAGCTAAGGAGAAGCGAGAGGACGCGACGCCACACCGGCCGCCGCCTCTGAAGGTCACCCGACACCCGCCGCGCGCGCCTGCGTCACTGCCGTAACGCCGCGCGGCGGGTGGGGAGGGGAGGCGGGGCTCACGCCGGCCCCGCCCCCTCCGCCGCCCGCCTGAGGCGCTGCCCCGGAGCGGGAAACGGAGGTCTGAGGGAGGGCTGGCGGCGGATCCCGCTGTGAAAATAAAACACTTAAATCGCGTTTAAACGCGCGCCTGCCCTGTGAGAATCGCCGTCTCTGGAGAAGCCCAGAGGTGGCACACGCGTCCCCGTGAAGGACACTCCAAAAGCCCTTCAGCCTCTCACAGGATTGCTGAGTTTCCCCCAAAAGTCTGCGGTTTATCGCCAACCGCCCCAAAAAGGAGCGAGGGCACCCCCTGCCCCCCTCCGCCACATGCACAAGAGCATCGGCACGGGCTGGTATGCACTTATTGGGTTTGCCTTTCAAAACACTGTCCATATTTTGAGGGATGTCTTCTTAAAATTTATTGATTTATTAATTAATTTATTAGTCACTGTATCAATTTTATACACAGCAGCTCTAACGCGGGATACATCATGACAGCACCATGGTCGCCGGTGGCTCCAGCAAGGCCTGACCCCCTCTCGGCTGTCCTTGCGGGTTGAAGGGTCTGCACACCTGAATCAGGGTTTGGAAGGTGGCTGCTTTTTTTTAAAAAAAAGAAAAAAAAAAGAAAAAAGGCTGGGAAGTTTGGAGGCAGGTGGTTGACGATGGCTTGAAAAGAGCGGTACTGCATAGTCTAGGGAGGGGAACACAATAAAAAAAAGCAAATGGAAGAGAATACATAAAAGTCAGGCCTTCTACTGTGTAGTCATGATACTGGATCTAGAGCTGTTACAATAAAGTGAAGGAATGGCACAGCACTTACTTCGTTAAAGAGAGGGAGTTTCTTAGACAAACACAGATGATTTCTGGAATATGTCATGAGTTATTAGCCTTAGCAGACCTTTAGGAAAGAATGAATCATTTAATAAGGAGAAAGACACAAGTTATGTCATATAACTTGGAATAAAATTAAAATATAGTCCCTAGAGTTTACTACATAAGTCCAGCTATACCACAGGTAAAACTGTTCTGCCAAAATCTGATCTCTACTTACTCAGTTAATATAGCACACAAGTTGTTTGGTTTCATTCTTGATCTAAAACCCATTGAAAATAATGAAAAGAGTCCAGATGACTAACATACACAGGATTAGACCTAATGAGTTAATAAACTCTCAAATTAGGCTCAACAGAAAGTGACGTTTCAAACAACCCCATTTCCCATTATAAGCAAGCACCTTGCTTTTTATCCTTAGAGTACCGATATACACATTCATCCCCAAAATGCGATTGCTGCCCTGCAACATTATCACTTCATTAGAAAGCCGTTGTCATGACAAAAAATTGCTTGTTCACAGTTTCTTCAGTTGTGAGGGAGGTAGCTGTGTCAGACCAGTCATTCCAACATCTTGTATGTAAGGGGATGTTACTACTGTCTGATGACGGAAGCGTGAATATTGTGAGTTTGTATAGCTATGGTAATCCAAAAGCAAGGCTTCGGTCAGAAAAGCAGTTGCTGTTAATGTCAAAATTATTAGGACATAAATATAAACAATATATCAGGTTCAGAACAGCAGCATCCACACAAGTTCAGGCTGCTGGCATTACTGCAGGAGTTTGTCTCTGCACGCTTCTTCTCTCTGGTTCTTTTACTCTTGATCTCTCTCCATTTTGTCTGCTTCCTCAGCAGCTCCGGGTCTGGGGTTTTGTCAAACGCCTGTGAAGCATTATGAGTTTTGCACTCCAGACAGACAGTAAGTAATTCACTTCAGATTTGGCACTTTCTCTCCTGTGGTTGGCCTGGTGGATAGCTCCCAGGGCAAGGCAGGATGGCTCAGAACCCGGCAGGGCAGGGCAGAGCTCAGCCCCACTCCTCCATCCACTGCTTCCAGCCTGAGCGGTGCTTCCAGGGCCCAACATCCCATGGTGTCCATTTGGTTGGCAAAAAGGAAAAGCTTGGAGCAGACCTCATCTTATTTAAAGGCCAAGCTATAAACATATGAGATAGGGTGATTTCTTTTCCTGCAGCTTTAGTATATCTGTTATTTTTTTGGTTGCCCCTTCTATCTTGGTCATCTCTGCTCCTTTCCCATTGTCCCTCTCCTCTTGTTCCCACTGATAGCAGAAGGCACAGTGTAAAGAGCAGGAGCTTTTTAATTTAGTTTATACTCTAGCTAGAGTTCAAAAACCTCATTTCTTAATGAATGGTTTTCTCAACTCTTTTTAATTAATAGTTGTCAATTTCCCTTATTCGCTGGCAGAGGGATTCCTTCTTGTTGCTGAAGTCATTTTGCAACATGTCTTTGAATTTGTTTTGTTTTGCAGAACAATGAAGGCACGGATGGCATAACTGGCGGTATGAATGCTGCCATTGTGTTTTGTCCTCCTGCCTTCCTTGGGAAAACTCACAGAGCTTCATTTTGTACTGACTCGCTCTCCCATCTGCTAATGCCTATCAATAATGTGCGTGCAAGGAAATGGGGAAGGGAAAGAGAACAAATAGCCAGTGCTCAAAATAAAGCAATAATGGTGGTTATGGTGGGTGTTTACAGTAAGCACAGATTGTTTCTTTTCAGCTACTAGATGACTTTTGTGTTGGTAGACCAGAGATGTTAGCTGGTTCTTAAACTACAGCCAGAGAAGTATTGATGCTACTTTTGATAGAAACCAGAGATGTACAAAAGAAAGAAGATGCAGCCCTGATTGCCTTTGGTTTATCTGTCTAATTCTGCCTAGTGCTATCGACTCACAGGTCTGCCAGCTATATTTAGAGGTGTGATACGAATGTGATCCTAGATCTGGGAAACAGATGACGAATTCCCGTTGCTCAAGTGCAAAGCATATTTGTCCAAAGATAAGGCTGAGCAAGGCTTGGGGAAATCCATTGACAGCTGCTCCAGAGCGAGGCAGAGCACCAGGCTATGGTGTGCGCTAGAAAAACCAAACTTTTAATGCGCTTTTTGCATCACTTGTCCAAATTACACATCCCGGAAGGCCTCAAGGTGAACTTTGGGAGCGTAACAGGCCCTCAAGAAGGTCCCTCTGCACAGGAGACAGCAGCTGGGCTTTGTGTGGCTGCAGGCTGCGGCGGTTTGGCTCATTCTCTGCAAAATCATGGAAAAAACCTGGAGCGCTCACTGGAGAACCTGCCTAAGAGACCAGCATGGCCTTAGCTATAGTGAAGCGGCACATCAGCCCTGAGGGTCACGTCAGCCGTGCCGGCTTTCGTAGCACTCCCCGGAAAAAGCCCAGATTCCCCCCCGCGGCCCAGATCTGAGGAAAAAGGGGGAAAAAACCTCATTTTCTTGCTGAAACCGGGGCGGGCGGGGGGGGGCAGCCCGGGCCGCGGGGGGGCCGCCCTGCAGTGCCGGCTGATGGCCGCCAGGCGGCGCCATAACGGCCCCAGCCGCGCCACGCCCCCCTCCCCTCCCCGCCTTGGCCTGACGTGACGTCGTCGCGGAGCGCCACGTCCGGCGCGATCGGCGGGGTGGGGCGGGAGAGGCGCGCCCGCCCAGCGAGCCAATGGGGTGTGGGCGCGCGTGCGCGGCTCGTCGGCGCCGGGCGCGCGTCGCGGGCTGAGGCGGAGGGAGGGGGTAAGATGGCGGCGCCCGTCCTGCTGCGAGTGTCGGTGCCGCGCTGGGAGCGGGTGGCCCGCTCCGCGGTGTGCGCGGCCGGCATCCTGCTCTCCCTCTACGCCTGCCACCTGGAGCGGGAGAAGGGCCGCGACCTCCACTACCAGGCCCTGTGCGACCTCAGCGAGCGGGTCCGCTGCTCCGCCGCCATCACCTCCAGGTGAGGCGGAGATGGGACCTGCCGCCGCCTCAGGCCGCCGCGGGGAGAAGGGGCTGGGGGCACGGGGAGCGGCGGGGCCGGGCCCTGGAGAGCGCTGCGTCCGGTGCCTCGGGGGCTAAGGCGGGGGCTGCTGGGAGTCCGGGCCGGTTCTGTGAGGGGGGCGGCGGCGGCGGTGGCGGAGGGCTTGGCCGATCGTGCGGGCGGCAGGAGCCTGCGGCTGCGGGCCGGGGCTCGTCCCGGGGAGGGCTTGCCTGGGGCACGGAGGGGGCTGGGCAGCTGGGCCTGTGCTGGGGGCCACAGGGCGGGCAGGCCGAGGAGGGGGGTGTCGGGGCTCCCGGTTTAGGCAGCCCCTTCGCTGGAGGGCTGGTGTGGGAACGGCTTTTTTTCGGGATCGCTACAGGCCGGAGGGTGAGGCACCTGCAATTTCTGTGTTGTAATCAATGGCAATTAGCTAGAGTGACAGGCACTTTAGTGGCAAATGCAGGTTAGAGTAAAATGCTGTAGGTGTGACTAGTGGTTGAGGCCAATGTAAACACGTACAATTGTAGGTGATTGGCTTTGGGTTGTTTTAATCGGAGTATCTGAATTGCATTTTCATTGTAATGTCACCTGGCAGCAAAGAAGATTGCGTTCGTGATACAGAGGAAGTGCTTACTTCAAGAGAGATTTGTATGCCTCGGCAGCAAGAGCCCAGTCCAAATCCTGATTTATTTTACAGGCTTCCTGTCAGTAATTACTTTACCACTTGTTTTCTAAAGGCCAGTGTTTCTTATTCCTGTTAGGAGAGTCGATGTATAAATTTTAATATGCTGCTAGCTTAACTCATTGTCAAGTAACTAGTTGATTGAATTACAATAATGAAAAGACTTAATCTGCTGTATAGTTAGAAGTTCTACCAGTATAAACATGGTACAGGAAATACTTTCAGGTGTATTTTGGCCAAGAAACTCTCCTAAAAGCGTATTCTCAAGTATTTCAACTAAAGAAATAAGATTATTTGTCCAGTAGTCTCAAAACTGCTCTGTGCACATATATATGTATGTACGTGTCTGCGTATGCATATATATTTGTGTGTGTGTATATATATAGGCATATAAAGACATATGCAAAGGCATCCACAAGTAAGGAGCTGGGAAGGGGAGGGGTTTGGTTCTTCAGCAAATGTAGGTGTTAAATGCTTCCTTTTTTTTAATGAGAATTTTGTTATTATCATGTTAGTGCCTTCACCTGAATGAGTACTTGAGATTCCACCCCCCCACCCCCTCTTCAGTGTAACCTGCATAAAAGCTGTCACAGTTTTTATAAAGGTACTTGCTGTATTGTCATAACAAGCCAGTGGCGGAGAATATGCCCATACTCTGTCAAGGTGGAAGCTGGTGAAATTGTTTAGGCAAAACATACAGGGAACTCTTATTCTTAAAACCACTTCTGAGGTGACAGAAGTGGGATTGTGTTATGTTACAAAGAGATGTGTATCTGTGGGTGTCTGAAAGGAGGCTCTTGTGATTGAATGAGGGCTTTAACTCTGCTTTTCTGTCTGTCACCAGGTAATCTTTAGTTTGTGAAGGTGCTTGTTCATGTCTCTATTTGAGAAATGTCCCAAAATGAGAAGACTCAATCTAAACAGGAAGAAGGCTTTTATAATCTTGCCAGATAACTTAAATTTATAAATTAAAATTATGCATAGGCTACTGAGATTAAACCATGTGAGTATTGTCAGTAATATAAGTTTTACCACAGCTATAGAGGCAAAAAGAGAATAACAGGGATTTAAGCACCTAAGTAGCCTCTGTAGTAGTCTGTTCCTGTATAGAATTGGTCCTTCATTAGCTTTTTATTGTTACTGCAAATGCTGCTATTGAGACTGGGAATTTGAAGTAATAGTTTTAATGCATGTTTACTAAATGCTTTGAAGAAGTAAAATAATTCCAATTATATCTTTAAGTACTTCTAATTATGGAATAATGCTTGGTAATTATAGTGTTCATTAGTTATGCTGCAGCTGAAACCTTGAGTATGCCATGGTAAGACCTGTGAACATTTTACTGCAGGAATTCTCTATAATAATATGGACAGTTAGGGATAAAAATCAACTAAAAGCTCACTAGCAGTTGCTAGGAGAATCATGCTTAAAGACTGAAGTATTGCAGATGTCAGGATAGCTCATGGTAATTACAGCAGGTGGTAAAAGGAGTTTGTGGGAAAGGAGTGTGCAAGTTCTGTTCAGTCAAACCATATTTGGAGAAGAATGTGCTTTTAGCGCTGTACAGGACACAGACTAAAAAGGAGTATTGCTTTAAAACTAAGACAAGAGGGCAAGCTATTAAACTTTGAAGTAAGAATAACATTGAAAGAAATTAATCTTATTTCCATGTTGCCACAGCTCCCTATCCATCAGTCATTCTCTCTGTTCAATTGAATATTCCTTGTTACTACCATGTATCACCAAAGTTTCTCTGAAACTTGATTTCTGAAAGGAACTTTTAACTACTGTTTAGATTTCTCCAAGATAGCAGGTTTCAAATATGGTATTCCAGCATTTTCACATGTAATGCAGATTCTTTTCTCATTAAGCTGTTATACTGGCAATCACAAATTATTTGATTTAGCTGATTAGCAGAGTTAACTCTACGGAGTTAAATGGGTGACAAACTTGTACTTTGTGGCTTTTACTGGCTTCTAGAGTGTTCATTTGGTTGTGTGACTTTTTATTT
The DNA here is from genome assembly GCF_900496995.4 of Aquila chrysaetos chrysaetos. Lineage (NCBI taxonomy): Eukaryota > Metazoa > Chordata > Aves > Accipitriformes > Accipitridae > Aquila > Aquila chrysaetos. Next base: position 36,851,700 of record NC_044013.1, read on the forward strand.
AGGCTAGATTTACTAACAGAACTTGGAATGTAATGATCTTAACATCTCAAGTGTTGCCGCTAGCAGTGGACTGAAAAGCACATCGCAGTGTTGAGATTAATTTTAACTGTATAGAATAATTAGAATAAATTAGTGTATTCTTCCCTGAGCCGAGTTACTTTGGAACCAAGTTCTGGTCTTTGGGGAGGATTTTTTTCCCTAATAAGCTGTTAGTATTTCCAAATCTTGCTTTTAAGCCAAATCTGGTATTGGCACAACAATGAGAACAGAAATGTTGTAAAGATTACCAGCATGCAGAGGGAGGAGTGTGGAAAAATCTTGTATCAGAGACTGACTCATCCAGAAGATTATGTTGGAGAGATATCTTCCTAGTATCCCTTATTCAAAATATTAATGGTCAGCACGTTTCAAGCTTTTATCATGGGGAAAGTTCACTAGATAGTTTAGAAAGAAAAACAGCTAAGGACTGTATAATGACCACTGTCATTTTCCAAGAAGAAATAAGGGAAGGTATTAGGGAAATAATTGGCAATTGCTCTAGGTGTTTTAAGTGAATTGCTCTCTTGTATTTGAGAATAATTAAGTGCCAAGAATGGCTTTATTTATAATAAAACTGGCTAATAGCAGTTCCTAAAAAATCTTTTAGGTTTTGCTGTTATAATAGTTTCACAGAGGGAATTAAACTAATAGACAAGTTTCAAGTCATATGGATAGTGCTATGGTTTGAAACAAAATGTGGTATTTAAGTAGTAATGCAGAGACCCAGAGCTTTTTGCTTTGTTCTTTTGTGTGCCCTGGGAGACTTTTGAGTCTTCTGATGTGTTTCTACTTTCTGTCTTGATTAATTTAAGGTTCCTGCAGAGCAGATTAGTGGATGGCTCTTTTTGAAGGAAGTTTTGTAGCCTGGCATGTGTCAATGCTGTCACAACTTTAATACAGACTTAAGATAGCTGGCATGAATGACCAAAGGGCACATGTCACTGTATCTTTAGCAATATTTGTAGCTTTTGGCCAGCTGCATAAGTCAAGAGGTTTGGAAATAGTCAATATTGATCTATGTTAACATCTCCAGCTGACTTACTGAAGAAGTCCTAGAGTCAAAATAGGATTTTAAGAATCTGTGTTCTTCTGGATATAATTTGATACATGACACATTTTAGGGATTCCCTGTTCTGAACTTCATGCTAATGTGCAAGGATTGTCATCCTGTATTTGAGCCACTCTTCCTGTTCTGAAAAATGCCTGTCTGCCTTACATCTTCTAGTGGATGCATCAAAGTAATCATCTGGTAGTCCTTGAAAATGTACATCTGTATAATTTTGCGTGTGTTGTGGACAGATCTGTGCAGACATGCAGTTGTTTTACTGGATTTGCCAAGCGTGGCCTGTGACAACTGTAGTGTTATTGTATTGTTCTGCTCACCTTTGTAAATCATTTTAAGCAGTGAGTTTAGACCTGTGTAAAAGTTAGTTTAAATTTCTCAGTCTTGTGACATAGTACTTCAGCGCCATGTTGTGTGAGTGTAATCATGCTGGTGTAGAGCTTACTCCTCTGCAGAATGGGCATGCAATTATGCTATAAGATATTGCAGTTAAAACTTTGACCAGTGCTGTTTCTTCAGTGAAGCACACCTTGCTAGAACTATTGATCTGGTGCATCTTTATAGAGCGCAGACCATGACAGAGATCAAGTTGACAAGAACAACCCCATTATCTAGGAAAGTGGGACATGGAAGAAAACTTCTTTGACCTCCTCCCTAACCTGATGTTTATGTTGCAGGTTCCCATTCAGTTCTGTTGTGGGGCAGTTCCTGTAAACTTGATGTCTGTCAAGTTTGCTTGATTCCAGGTTAAGAACATTTTATAGCAGTTATCTTTCATATTAATGGTAAGTTCCTGATGTCGTAGCATTTTTTATTTTATTGCTGTACCTGCAAGCAAGCATTCAGATATGTTTGACGTTGACAGCTGCAATTGTTAGTGACTGATGTAAGGTGAGAAATGGTAAAAGTAACTTTATGCAGGTAGTGGGAAAAGCTTGTCTAGTCTCTTCTTGTGAACCAGTGCACACAGATGAGGCCCATGTGCTTTTTTTGAAATTTTACTAGTTTTGCAAGTCTCTGCTCTTTTCTAGTCAGTAATATCTTTAACCTGAGCCAAGTTAATTGTTTTTGTTAGGCATTTTCGATTCTGCATAGAAAAAGGTAAAAGTTTAGTCAAACTGCTGAAGGGCAGTGTGTGGAGCAGCTGGTGGTCATACAACAGGAATCATATTTGTGGTTCTTAGGCTACTGAAATAGTTTACATGAAAATGTTGCCTCCTGAGACTCAGCTATAATCTGTAATTTAATATCAGTGGTTGTTTATTTCCAAGGTCTGCAAATTGTTAGAGAGCAGGTGTAACGGTGCTTCTTCAGTTATTCTGTAGCAAGGATTCATTGTTTTTGCTGTCTGAGGGAAGGTTTGAAGATCTCTGGTTAGTTGATTGGGCAGGGGGAAATTGGTGTAGACAGAATCCATCTAGTACGTCAAGCGCATTGGTTCAGCAGGATTTGGAGTGCTGCAGGTTCAAGATGATGGTGAATTGGCATAGCTGTAGATACTTAAGTGTGATAGAAGTTTTACAGCTAAGGAAACTGAGCCAAAAAAGCGCAAACAACTTGAGGCCAAGATAGGTTGTATTATTCTGCTTTTTTAGCCTGGTTTCTAGAGAAGATTTTGCCTTTGTGTGTTGTGTATTAATAATTTATTTTATAATTTTTCAATTTTTTTAATGGCAAAATTTAACAAAGGATACAAGTTACTGAAGTTTTGTAGAAACAGATTTGGTGCCAAAGGCGAGGGGAGAGACGCTCAAAAGTAACACCTCTGCTGAAGGGAAAAAAAACAAACCTACTGTGTGAGCTAAGGTTATCTGTCCCATTTGGTCTGCCAGCCAGCACATGTGCAAACAGAACTCGGACAGAACTGATAGGTAATGGACTTGACTGGGGAGGCAGGGTGCTGGAGGGTGTGAGCTGAGAGGGATCTGGAAGTTATTCCGTGTGCTGGGGAAGGAAGGTGTTTCAGGAACCTTTGTAGAAAACCAGCTTCATTAGTTCTGAAGCAAGTTGTTCCCAAAGCAGCAGAAGCTGATAGTTCAAGCAATTTTTGTCTCGTCTTTTTAACAGAAGACTGATGGCTTAATACTTCAGACTGATATAATATATAGTGGCTGAGGCACAACTTTTATAAAATACAGGAGTACCCTAGCTACGTGAGTCTTTTTTTTTTTTTTTTTTTCCCCCAACCTTATGGTATATACATGAACATGTGTATTTTTGCTTTTCATAAATAATAATATTTCTAGCTTGGCTGGAATTTTCAATAGGGCTGAGAATTATTTTGCCTGATGCAAAGTAAATTTAACAAACTGCCTATAGTTCAAATTTGGGCTTCGTTTATGATAGCTTCATAGAAGAGATTATGTGGAAGGAATACAATGCAGTTGGCTTGTAGCTTGAATAACCAGTGCTTCTGTAAAGACTGCTATAAAATAATTAACCACTGTCTGCTTGAGATTTTGCTGATCTAGACACTGCGATTTTTTTCAGACTGTTTCTGAGGTAGAGCTGGAGGATATATAGAACAAAATTGCATTTGTTTATGGTAAATACTGCTAATAGATTTAAACATGAAATTAAGTGTATCAAAATTTTTGAGCACTCTTGGCAAGTTTACAAATGGGAATTTTTAATCTCCTTTCTTTCTCATGGCTTCTAATTGAAGGCTTTTACTTAATTTATTAAAACTGTTAGAGTAGCCTAAGCAACCTTGTAACAATGAACTAGGTTTAATCCAAAATCCTCTAGTGAAGCTGTAAAGAAGCTGCAGCTGAAGTTTCTTAACATTGCTAAGTATTAACATGCTCCAGATCCTTTGACCTTTACATGAGCTTTTCACTGAAGGCAACGCGTAAGCATAGGCCAGCTTTACTCCCCTCCTGAGAACTTTCATTCTGTACTGTGACTTATATCAGAAGTCAGATGACACTTAAGGAAATGTGCATATCACTTGTCAAGTGTAAGTGTTTTTTATTTTATTTATTGTTTCCTCAGGGTTACAAAGTGGTAAATGGTGCTTGCTGTTGATAACAAAATAATTCTTATGGGATGAAAAATAATCCTGAAATGAGGGCCTTCAAGTAATCTACTACTACTCAGAAAACAAAACTTGCGTTCTTTATTTACAGTTCTCTGAAAATATAATCTTTTTTTATTATTATTTTTTGCCCTTTTCATTGCAGCAAACCTAAAAATTGAGAGAGAGAAATGTGTTAGAAAACCTGCCGCTGCAGTGTTCTCAGACTTTGAATCATACATGCCATTTAATAATCTGGTCTCCTGAAGAATTTGATAGCATATTCAACGAGACATTTAGGAGACTAGAATGTGAACTGGGAAGTATGTGTGCTTTGTTCAAGACAGCTGCTACTTGCTGTTGTCAGGAACATGGTACTGAAGCTAGCTGGACTTGACCTGATCTAGTATGGTTATTTTCATGTTAAAATGAATGTACAGTAGTGTTGTGGTTTAACCCCAGCCAGCCACTAAGCACCATGCAGCCACTCGCTCGCTCCTGCCCCACCCAGTGGGATGGGGGAGAGAATTGGAAAAAAAGTAAAACTCGTGGGTTGAGATAAGAACTGTTTAATAGAACAGAAAGGAAGAAACTAATAATGATGATGATAATAATAATAAAAGGATTGTAATATACAAAACAAGTGATGCACAATGCAATTGCTCACCACTCCCTGACCGATGCCCAGTTAGTTCCTGAGCAGCGATCCCTCCCAGCCCCACTTCCCCCAGTTTATATACTGGGCGTGATGTCCCATGGTATGGAATACCCCTTTGGCCGGTTTGGGTCAGCTGCCCTGGCTGTGTCCCCTCCCAACTTCTTGTGCCCCTCCAGCCTTCTTGCTGGCTGGTCATGAGAAGCTGAAAAATCCTTGACTTAGTACAAACACTACCTAGCAACAACTGAAAACATCAGTGTGTTATCAACATTCTTCTCATACTGAACCCAAGACATAACACTGTCCCAGCTACTAGAAAGAAAATTAACTCTATCCCAGCCAAAACAAGAACAACTAGTTAGTTCTTCTCTTAACATGAGGACTAAGGATTCCCAAGTGAAATTGAGGTGATGTGATTCTGGCATTCATCACTGGAGGATGTTGTGGAGGTCAAAAGTATGTATTCAGAAGGCATCTAGGTACATTCAGGAAGGCTTCAAGGTAGGCTACTGAGCGTGTAGATGCAGGTGAAACCCCAGTTCAGAAGTTTCTTAAGCTGATTCTTAATGATAATTGAGGTCAAGGAAAGCATCTTGTGGAACGATCTTTTTGTTAAAGCCCTTAAAAACATCTCCTGCAGGTAACTGTCAGAATTGGGGTGCTTGGCTAGAAAAAAACAGCATAGCATTTCTTACAGAGAGTGGATGATATAATCTTGACTCCTGGCTAAATACATACTTTTTGTTTGTTTGTTTGATTTGCTGTGTTTGGCAGGCTTGGAATTCTGTTGCTTTTTGAGCCAATACTGATAACTCTTACAGCTTTTAACTTGTTAAACATGGAGGTTGTTTGCTTGTCCTTTAAAATGACTGAAATACTAGTGTCCTGCTTGAGGTTCTCTTGGTTACCTTTCTGACAGTCGTATTGTCCCTGCTAAATTATGGTAAAATGTTTAGAGTTAAAGTGTACTCCCATAATACGCTGTTCTGGAACACAGAGGATATTCATAATTGTGCAAAAGAGGTAATGATTTAACAGTATAAGATTTTATTTGAGATATGTCACTTGTGGATCAAAATTACCTCTGTTCTTTTCTTCCTGTTAAGAAGTGTCAAGTGCATGCAAATACTGCTTTAAACTTCTAAAAATGCAACACTTCTGAGCTTTGTTAAATATCACAAACAAAAAGGGACACTGTTTAGAGGGTGGATAATATTTTTCAAGACCTCCTTTTGATAAAAGGAAATGCACATTGGACTAAAAGTCACTGTAGTATTCAATTTTAGATGTTAGAAAACTACGTGAACAGTTCTAAACACTTTGTCTTGGATTTCTTGAATCACTTCTGAAAACTTTTTTCAAGAACATTCAGAGTTGTACCTGCAAATGAGAAGTGAAGCAGGCTGTCCTGTTGAACAGAGAGGGAATTTGAGTTACTTGAAACATACAGGAAGATGTAAAGATTTATTTTAAAATTTCCTTGAAGTTAGTTCAGAATGCTTTTTTTTTTTTTTTCCTATTAGGAGTGAAACTCGGGTGTGGCAAAAGTAGGCTTGCCACATGTGTTTGTCATAGTGCTCTGAATCATGCAGGGTGACTTCATGATTTTCACAACAGATCAACTGACTGCTTCAGGATGGGGAGCCACAAGTCAGTACCAGGAAAAAGTTGGTGATGTTGGACTATGCTTTTATCTTGCTGTGCAAGCAGCTCTTTAATTAGTGCAGTTCATTTTACTTAGCATTCTGTATCCAAAAAAATTGATCCAAGTTAACAATAGTTCTTGTCTTTCTTATAAAGAATATAATTTACAAGTTCCACGAAGAACTTCTGAGCAGTTTATAGTCCTTTTTACTGATGTTTTATTTCTTGGAGTTTATTGTTAGGATTGCAGTCTTTCTTCTTGCTATTTGTTTGCCATGTGGTTTTAGACTTTCAAAGTAATCATAATTCAGGTGTGATTTGCATGCTTTTGATGTGAGAAGGAAGATTTTCATACTCAGTCCTCTTCCTTCCTCCAGTTGTTTGTGAAAGTACTTGGTTCATTGTGGGTTTTGGGACCTCCTTGATGTTAGGAGATGATTTAGCCTCTTCAGTGGAGAAATTAGATGGAAATAGAAATATACGAAGTCTAAATATTTTGCTTTTCAGTTTGATGCAGAAAACTTCCTCACACTTCCAATGTTATAAGGCTGGAAAAAGTGCTTCGTCCTAACCCACAGGCTCCTTAGCCGTCTTGAAGTCTGTGGAATAAGATGCGAGATTAGAGCTGTACTCTGTGGACTGAAATTTAATACTTGATGTCCTTAAAGCTGCTACAAGGCCAACAAGATAGTTAATGAACTATTGCATGTGGGAAAAGCTTTCACCATGCTCTGACCTTCTTGCAGCTATGAACAGATCCCTTGGGGACACTGACTGTCAGGAAGGGCTTCAACTCGTTATCTTTCTGTTAACAACAATTTATTCACTTGCAGAATAACTGTAGGGTCAGATTCTGTAGTCTAAAGTTTCTGATGTTTTAAGCTGAGTTTGCTCTCAAACGCGACAGGATCTCATGAGCATCAGAAGTGAGAGCATACAGCTAGGGCAGGGAGAGGGTAGGAATTTAGCCTAGCTCAAAGTAACTGTAGGATGCTGATGTTGAACCACAGACTTAGGCACACTTTGAGCTACACTCACTGTTTAGTCTCTCAGTAAGGAAAGCCTGAGTGTGTTCAAACAGAGTTTAATGTCATCCTACAAAGAATTCTCTCGTGGAGACTAGAACAATGAACTGCACCTGGATAGTAAGCTGAAGCATCTATAAATGTGGTAATACAGAAAAATAAAAATAGACTATTAAATGCAAAATGGTGATACCTTTAATATATTTGTCTGGCTCTTTAATAGTGCATTTGCTAGCTGGACAACATGAGACAATTGTTACATGTGTTGTGACGATCTTATCAAAGTAGGGCTTAAAAAAACAACCAGTTCTCACTTAAAATCCAGATAACATTCAATGTGTGGGAGGAAAGTCTCGTCATAGCTGGGATTCTTTGGAACTTGCAGTATTTCTTTATAATGTTTGCTTATGTATTGTTGCACGGTGTTTTGTCTTTTTTTAAAATGCCACGCTTTTGGAAGTGTGGCTCCCTTAGCTGTGAAGTGTTGCACTTGCATCTCTATAGCTGCTTTTCCAGATCTTTGGTATCCATCCTTGATGCAACTTTGCCCACAAACTAAAATAAACTATACTATACGCTAACTGGGACTGTTTGCCTTCATGTGCTGCAGGGAGGATGTATAACCAGCCTTGTCCCCCACGGTTTGTGTAGCCCCAAACTTGCACTGGGGTGACTGCAGGGAGTGAGGCAGTATTGCACTGCTCCTCCCAGCAATTAACTTTGTGTCATTCTGACCCTTTGCAGCTCTGGGATGTGAGCCATTGTCCCCATGGTAAAGCAAGTGTTGGCCTTTTCTATGCTGGCTTGAAGCTTTATATTTGCACATTAAGTTTCACTTCAGTTGTTTACAAGATTTGAGACCAAACTAGTTGAAAGTATGTTTGGGTTTTTTACTGTTTATGCAGTAAACATGCTTTCTAGGAATTGGTACCTAATTCTCTGCTCAGTTTCTTCGGGAGAAGAGCACAAGACTTGGGTATAATAGTTAATTGCAGACAGTTACTAAGTTTGAATTAAAATGATTAATTTGAATGTATTTTGAAAATATTGCACAAATGGCTGTGAGATTATGAAGTATTTTGGAGATAGTATTAAATTGTACTTATTGTGGTATCTTTCTCATGCGAGGAAACTGCTTGTAATGTGGTGGTAGCCTTTCACTGGTCTCGGATGTATGGTGAAATATATCAGCAATGTTCCTGTAGTGTGCAGAGAGCAAACCTATGCTGTGTCTTGGTTTAGTAGAACCATTGCATCTAGTACAACAAGCTATTCGGAAACTGCACTTCTGTTGGCATAAATGTAACACAGTAGTGTTTTCTGCTGCAACAGAAGTGAGGAATTGCGCTTTTTTTTTTTATATAGTTACGTGACAGTTAACCTGATAATGTAAACCTAGCCTTGCATTTATGTAGTGCTTGACTTGATGCTCCAAAGACATGCTGGCAGATATCCTAACATTCTCTTGTAAGTGAATTAAGTTGCATGTTGAAGTAGTGTTAACTTTTCTTCATATTTTCAAGTGATGCTAATAAATATGGTCCTCACTTTGCTTTTACAAATAATGGCATGATTTGCCTTAGGGCATCAGATTAATGGTTTCTAGCACAAATACCTTTGCTAATTTAATCTTTTATCCCCCTTGTTGCAGCAGCAGTTTTGTAGGGCTTGTGCCGCTTTCCACCTTATCACTAAAAAGTTGAAAGTCACTTTGTGGTTAAGGTACAAGTTCAAAATGTCACACTGTGCAAGGGCTATAACAAATGAGGTCTGTGAATCTTGTTATGGTACCATCCCCAGCTTGTCTGCTTGACAGATTTGGGTTCCTTCTGAGGTGTTAGACTGCTCAGGAGCAGCTGAAGTGCAAACATGTGTTCTGATTCGCTTGCTCTGATGCCAGTGAGGTAAGTGCTGGCAGAGGTGGTAACAACTACTTACCGTTTGTACCATTTTCCCTCAGCTGTATAGTGAGCATGTGTCCAACTTACTGTGGTAGAGAGAGCAGCTAAAGCTGTCAGTGGAGGAAGGAAGTGTTTATTTGACAAAAGAGCTTTAAACTACAACCCTAGGAAGCAGACGTGGTATTTGGTGAAGTTGCAGCTGGGTGAACTTGGTAGTTTCTAGTGTGTCAAATAACTTATATCAGCAATGAGTGGGACAAAGTTGTGCCTAGTGAAGCCCCTGTTGCAAGCTGCTTGGCTTTCCAAGATAGCCCTGAACTTTATATAGGACTGCAGTGGTCGTGTCAGAATATATTTATCTTCCCCGCCCCAGTGATGAATTGAAAATACTGGTGTAAAGCAATAGGTGCCCAAATACAAGTTAATTAGTTTCACTGTTTTACAGATGGGGTCGAGGATTCGGTCTGTTGGGTTCCATCTTTGGAAAGGACAGTGCAATAAATCAGTCAAACAGTGTTTTTGGACTCGTGTTTTATATACTACAAATGCTACTTGGTAAGTATTAATTCATTTTAGACCCTAAAGTATATAACAGGTCTGTGGTGATGGAGGAGTACATTATACATTATACCCAGATAAATGCATGTGATTTTTATCTTTTTTTTTTTTAGCACCAGTCTAATGATACACCTGTCCAACGGGCTTAAAAACCCAACTGAAAACAAGAGCAATTGCATTTTTTCCTGCTATGCTATTAAAATAAGTGTCATGACAGTTGCTGCACTGGTATTTTCACTTAATAATATTTAGCATTGGATTGCACAATAGAAAAGAGAGGAAATAAAAATGGAATTTACAAGTTTTGCAGGAGTAAGAGATAGCAGGCAAAAAAAGTGCATGAAGTGTAATGTATGCATATTTCTTTGTAACTATATGTTCTGCTATAAAGCTATTAATATCAATAGACATAACTTGACCAACCTGTAACTTTCCCATAACTCAGGAATACGGAAGATGGTAAATACTACACATACTTCTTATCAAAGGACTGTCATACAGAACCTAGAAGCTCCCCTCCAAATAGCGATTTGTCAGCCATCTTGAACGCATGGTATTTTAAACAGACTTTTACGTAATACAAACTTGCTGAGTAGCCTTCAGTTTGAATTAGAGCGCTTAGGCTTTTTGCTTTGTGTGGAAGGGGGGAATAAGAGCAGCGGTAGTAACTTTCTCTCTCTTGTTGCAGGTATGACAGCAAGTGCAGTAGCAGCTCTAATCCTCATGACATCCTCCATAGTGTCTGTAGTAGGGTCATTGTACTTGGCATACATTCTGTACTTCGTGCTGAAGGAATTTTGCATTGTCTGCGTCATCACATATTTGCTGAACTTCATTCTCTTTATCATCAACTACAAACGACTAGTTTATTTGAACGAGGCCTGGAAACGGCAACTCCAACCCAAACAGGAATAACGCCTGTTTGAACTTTTGACTGACAGTCTGAAGACCCAACTTCCATTAAGTTTATTTTGCAGTAATTTTTTATTCTCCATATCAGACACTTTCCCTGAGAATCATAACTGAATTTTTAATTATAAATTTGAAGGGGCCCTAGATAATTTTTTTGTGCTAATCTTCAATTTAAATGTGGTTATGAAAGAAAGCTCTAATACAATCAAAGACAAGCTTTAACTTTACTTTGAAGGAGTTTTAGCCACAGCAAAACCTAGACTCTCTCTTCCCCCTCCACTTGTGAAGTGGGTAACACTTGCTATAAAATATCCTGTATATAAATTCAGGTATAACGAGATGTGATCATGACATTAAATATTCTAGACTAGCATTACCATATTTAATGTTGCCATGTTTACAGTATGTGTATTACTTTTTTTTTTTTTAGCTGATGGACTTAGATTTGACTAGGACTTACACTGTAAATAAAATTAGAAATATTGGTTTCATCCCTGGAGAACTCACTGTACAATCAGTTTTGTTAGCCTAGGAGCTGTCAGAGTGTTCAGCTAATAGTCGACTGACATGATGGAAGAAGTGACCTCTGTAGAGAACACCGTGTTGCTGCACTCACTGCTAGTGCTTTCACAAGAATGATGGTTGGGATTTGTTCTTTTTTTTTTTTTTTTTTTTTGTCTCCAGTAACGAAAACGGAATTAAAGCTGAAACCTGAAGTATGTTCATTAAACCACAACTTCATTAATTTCTGTACAGAATGAAAATAGCTTAATGTGGTCAATAGAAAGCTGCCACCGGGATATTGTACGCAGATGGGGGGTTGGTGTATCAAAGAGTGTTCTTTGAAAGGACTTAATTTCCATGCAGAGCTGTTTCATTTTTAAACTGCGGTCAGACAGCCAGTGTTACTAATGTTTGATGTTATATGAATGCTGCAGTATAGAATTGCAATTTGCAGTGGAAACCACTGACTGAGTGGGATAACCAAGTAGTGCACTGAAGAAGCAGTTACTTAATTGATCTTCGTCAGGATCTTTGGTTTGTGCTATATTGGGAAATGAACTTTAGGCCTGACACACATGAGATCCCTTGGAAGAGCAACCTGTTTAGTCGGATAAGTAAGTAAATGTGCTCCTGAAAATGAAATGCGATATAGTGCTATCATTGCTCTTTCTAATAACTAATTGAAAAAGAATTAAACTGCAGATTTAAAGGAACAAAATTGTAAATGTTGTTTCTGCACTCGGTATTCTAAGGCTGAATGTTAAAAGTGCCTTCTGTCTTAAAATGTTAAACCAAATACTTTGTGTTGAACTTGGCAGGCAGAAGTGTCCTTGCTTTAAAAATGAACAAACAAACAAAATTCCCAGCAAACTTGCTGGGGATAGAAGAGTATTAAGAGATCTATTTTAGTTTTTAGACTGAGAAGTGGTAGCAATATTGTTTCAGTTAAGTTAAATCAATGCGATAGAACGTTGATGATGTGATTCGGAAAAGTAAAATACTTGTGTTTCCGACTCTGTGACACCAAAATGTATAGGTTCAGCTACTTTCTGTAATTGGTGCTGTGCTGCTTTTTGCCCTTGTCAGCTTCTAAATATGAAGAATTCCAACTGCATACCTGTTTATTTAAAGAATTAGTTTAACTAATTTTAGGATTTTTTTTTTCTTTAACATGAATGTCAGAGAGACACTTATGTTGTATGGCTAAGTGGATTATAAACACTAAGTTGCTGAGGATAAACTTGACTGTGAAACATGCAGTGTTCCGTAGAGAAAATAGAATTTTTAGATTGACTTCACAAAACAGTATTTAAATTACTACTGAAGTAATTTTCTGGTTTGTATCAAGGATGTAGGTGGAAACTGCTTTTATGTATAGAGTTCTGTGGTATGAGTAACATCTGTTGCATGTAACACTAAATTACTTGTCCCTCTTGTCTAACAGTTTTAGACAACAATTCATTAAATGCGTTTTGTATTGACCAGAGTATAGTTAAAGCTTGTCTTGATGTTTAGTTCTGTCTCTGAAATGCCTTGAACTTTGATATGAGGGGAGTGAATGATGTTAAACTGGTCCCTCAAGGCTTTACTTTGTTCTCTTACAAGCCTTGAGGCAATATCACTGTTTAATATGTTGTATAGATTTATTTTGATGCATTCCTGTGATCTACACTAAGGCATCTTTTTCATCCAAGGAAGAGGTGAACATGTGCTGCCTGAAATGGTTAGTCGCAGTGCTAATATCTCAGAACAAGCAGCAACGGAGACAAGTATAATCCATGATTACTTGGTCCAATTTCTGGGTGTAGCGCACACCCGAAAAAAGGAAAAAAAGCCCCATCAGCTGAAAGTATAGGTGTTGACTAACTTCGCTGTGTCTTGTGCTTGTCTGTGTGGGCATAGTCTGTTAATTCAGTTTGTTTAGTAAAATTGTTTAGGGCCAGATTTTCAGCAGTGGTGTCTGCAGTCCTTGTCTGTGTGCACATAGGGATCAAATGGAAATTGAGTTTGGTCTCTGGAAGAATTTGCAGCTACACTTCGTGCACGAACTTGCAAATCCGATCCTTAATTGTGAACTCTTCTTGTCTTGTGTGCTTTTCTTGCGGTTACTTTTTACTGGAAGTGATTTGCTAGAAATGGCCCTAACTCTTCTACTTTCTCTGTTGTGCTTCAGAAATGCAGTTGGCCTGAATAAAGGGCAAAATAATCTTAGCAGTAGAAATTTGGACCTTTTTGCTTCTAGTTCTTTGACTCTTTCCTTAGTGCTCCCAGTGATAGAAACAGCATATTTCTTCCAGTAAAATGGCTCAGGCTACAGTTACTAATGTGATGGAAATCAGATGAGTGCTTCATGCAACTGCCCCCTGCCTGCCCCCAGCCAAAACAAAAGTGGCAAATGTGTGGTTGATATTAATTTGACCCTTATGAATCCGAAAGCAAATTCTAAGCAATGGTGAGGATACAAGAGTATGGGTAAAAGCTAGTCAATAATACCTGGTCTGGCAGAAGGTCAGGGGGCGTGACACAGGTTCTGGTTGTGGTTTCAACACTCATGAGAATGGAGGGGGGAAAAAATCACAATATATAAACAGTGGTTATGAATTTGGGCTGCTCTTCCCCCTCCTTGGCTCTCAGAAGTTCTGCAGGGAGGGGCCAATTGGAAAGGCAAAAGAACCTCATCCCAAAACCTGCTTAGGAATTAAGCATTCCTGAAATCCTCTTACTGTAAGGTACTTGCTACTCTTAAGGCCAACGAAGCATTCAGGTCTCATTTAGGAAATGAATGTTCTTGGAAGTTTCTTACTGTAAAGTGTTTGCAACGCTAAGGCCAATGAAACATTCCCTACCACCTTTGATATCTAAAGTGACAATAAATCTCTCTTATTAGAAGATTTCTGCATACTGTAGTAAGCATTTGTCTTTTGCTGTACAGAGTCTCTCGATTGTTCAAAGAGATTGGTGAGGTGCTTCAGGCAGCACTTGATGCTCCTAATTTATATGGGCTAATGTCAAAGAGAGATCTAATAGCTTTGGTTCTGCCAATGTTGTTTAAACATGATCTAGACAAAACTGGTCCAGAAAAGATGAAGTATTCTGTTACCATAAAACTGTATTAAGCATGGCCTAAATATTAGGTGTTTGTTCTGTATAGTATGTTCCATCAACTATTTATTACTAGTGCTTTAAACTCCAAATTAAACATCCATTTAAATGGAGTCATTGGGCAGGTGTTCCTTTTATCAGTATAGGTTGAGAGATTCTCTATTGGAGGTTTAGGATACAATTTTGCTAACAGGTAAAACAATGTAAATATGTATGAATTCTATTTGTTGCACATAACTTTTTGGTATAAAAATAAATGTAGAAATGACCTGTGGACGTCTTGCTGCAATCATTCTTATGCTGCATTCATGCAGTCCAAACATAAGAGCTTGAATGAACCCAATCAGAGGCCTTTTTGGACTCAGTCTGAGCCTTAGAAACTGTTTTTAAAGTCAGTACTGTAATTCTGTTTCTAGAAATGTACTAAGTTGTGATTTTTTTTCAAAGACATTGTGTGTTAGCAGTAGAAGGGTTAAAGGACTTGGGACCCCAGAGATACCAGTTTATTGAATTTCTGCAGCTTCATTGTGTCTTGCTGAATGTTGTGTGCATATGGGTGTGTAAAGGTTGAGCAGCATTGACTTGAGGCTTTAACTGTTTACAGTTCTTTAAGCAACATGCAAAAAAACCTGTCAAGTATGTTATTTTTATCACTTCCTGCTTTCTTTGGTTCTGTAGGTCTGCTTTAACTCCACTCCAACAAGATCACAAAGTATCTGGAAACTGCTGTATGTTTTCCTGGATTTGGGGGGGAGGGAGGGAGCTGTTGGGGAAGGGTTGGATAGGCGGCTTGGGTTTACAATTGCACTGAGCTGTTAAGAACAAGCAGGAACTAAGACTCTGAAATGTGTGCTTACCATATGTGTGGATATTAAACTTTGCATCTGTTTTGTTGGACTGAATGAAAGTAACAGCTTTCTTTTCTGCAACCACACGCCCTGTGTGCTGTCCTAGGGATCTGAGCCCTAGTTTGTAACGAGTTAACAATGTCAAATCTTTATCTGTATTTTGATGTGGCAGCTGTTGGTATGTCATGTCTGTTGAGATGGGGACGAAAATTATTTAAAAAAACTTATGTCTAGAGATCAAGAAGTTGAAATTACTTTCCAACACTGGTAGGGGGCTAAAATATGGTATTCACTCTTATACCATGGTATATTTGAGCAAGTGTCTTTTTATTGTGGATAGACTTTTATATTCTGGTTTTTTAGTTATATAGAAAATCTGTAGACCTAACACGGTATAAGGAATGTTGATAGTATGTTTCTTCTTTTCCCTTAAAAACTCAAGAAAAATTGTTTACTGCAGACTTCAAAACATGTGGCAGTGTGGAAGGTGGTGTTGGTTTCTAATGTACCACATCTAAAGGAAAGAGAATTTGGCCACCACACAATACAAGAGCAAATATTTTCTTTATACTGGCAGATGTTTTGGTCACTTTCTTGAGATACTAGCAGAAGAGCCAGTTGCAGAAAAAGTAGTCATAGCAACAGTTTCACATAATATCTGTGAATCAGAATAATGAAACTACATAGTTGTGCCAACTTCCAAAATTCAGTAGGCAGCCTTCAATTTTGTGGTTCTGCTACAGGCAGCCTCCAATTTTGTGGTTCTTCTATGGGTGACGCTGCTCTTGGGACAACCCTGGGATGTTGCAATAAGAAGTTTGCAGACTAAGTGTTCTGAGCTCTTCTGTGAGTATTGGCATAATCTACTACAGTCTAAAGCCTGGCCTTTAGAGTCCTCTAAGACTGGTGTGCAGCCTGAAAGGGATGTTAATACACTACATTGCTGTCTAAAGTAGTGTGTGCGCATTCATTGACACATCACCCTACCCCAGAATGCTTCAGGCCAGCATCAAAAAGGTTTAGAACAAACTTACCCTCTAGACTACTAGTACTGTAGTACATAGTGACAATTTAATATGAAGGAAGCCCTTCCATGGTGGAAGGTAAAACCACATCTAATAGTGGCAGTTCTGGTACTGTGAGTAAAATAAATAGTTTTAAACAAAGTTCAGTTGATGTAGTACCTACCTATCTAACATATTCCACCTTGCTGCTGTAGTATGAATTGCATACTGTATTGGAGTATGTTGGGTATCCTCACAGAAGTAGTGGTTCATACACTTCCCAAATGCTGTGAACTCTTGGAATTTCTCAGCCAGCCACATACATTCTGTCCAGCAAGAGAAGCTATGTAAACTGTGTTCTTCCGTAATCCTGTGGATAATTTGCTGTGATCTGAGTAGTGTAACTGTTAGGGGAGTATAACTGGAAAACCTCATTTGCATTGGAGGGATATGATGTTCATTTAGAGTAACTTGGATTTTTTTAAGTCTTTAGCATTGATTTGTATCATGTAATATTTTTATTTTTTTGCCATGAACAGATACCTCAGTCAGATTCTCTAACTTCAGTTCCTTGAAACTCTGAATATTCAGTCTACTACCTGGAAACAGGAAGCCTACAGACATGGCTAAGCATAGGAAACTAGTGTTTCTGATCTACTTTGTACGATAGTAACTACTTCAGGTGGGCTAGAAATTGCATTAGACTTGCAAGACTTGAGTCAGGCATAAATATTTAAACAGAAATTTAATGAACAAGTTCAGCATAGTACCCAGCCACTATACCTTTTGATTTCATTTTAGAAAGAGGGTATGTGATTTTATTATAGGAGGAAGACAGCTTGATTCATTTGCGATCTTCCAGTATCTTTCTCTAAGAACAAATGCAGCTGATTTGGGCTGTCGTTGGCGGGTGAATATTCCTTTCTTGTTCCCCAAAACACGTGTGGTCCCTGTAGAAAAGTTATAAAATAAAGCAAGTATATGTAAAATGCTCTTAAATCCCCCACTGTGAACTGTTACAATGTGTGTACTAAATCAGGTTAGGTGGAAGAGACCTATGCACTTTCTTCTACACATAGTCAGGTACAACGGGGAACTTGGCAGATGTAATTTGCATCATCGTGGCAAGATTAATTGATGTAACTGAGCAATATAGCTGCAATTCATTGTATTTACAACTGGTAAGTCTTCAGGTGTGCGCATTAACTTGATTGGTATTATATTTACAGCAAATATTCCTTCTGCCATTAGTTCCACCTTGAAATTTGATGGTGAAAATGTTGATTACTAACTATTTGACTGTACTGTCCTTTAGTGGTGTCTATATCCTTTTTGCCTATTTTAGTTTTCATAGGAAACGAGAAAAGATAATCGCAAGATGTAGAGACTGGAACTGTGTATGTGTATGTCAACTTGTCTACATTTTCTTCATCCTCCTATTTGAAACTGATATTACTTTTCTGACTGCTTCTCTGCAATGATTTAGCTTTCTAATACCTATATTGGTGCTCTACACATTATTCTTAATGGTATTTCTCTGCCTGAAATTAACAGACTGTCCACCACCCTAACTCGCTGCAGGTGGCATATGCATAACTGGTTCCTTACTAAGTCTCCTCCTGAGTTGTAGTAGTTTAATTTCTGTGTGACTTGTGCACTGTAGATTAAGTAATACCCCATACTTTGTGAATGCACTTACCATTTATTAATAGTGGATGGAGTGTCATGATAGACTGTTGTCTACCTGTGTGGCATCTGGTCCTCTATTGCTAAACCTCTATACCAAGTTAATAATACATTATTTAAGGTGCTCTGTAACTAAGGGCAGTTGTAGATGAAATATAAAGCAAGTGAGACACATCCCTAACAGCTGACTGAAGCTCTGATTTGAGGATGGCCAAGAAATAGAAGTAATCTGGATCTACTGACAAGCTTCCCTTGCATTCTGCCCCAGCACATTGTCTCATGTTCTGGGTAGCATCTTTCAGGTGGGACATTCAGGAGCTCCAGCTGCAGAGAGAGGATGCATTAAGTACAGGCAGGACCTTCCCTCTTGGCTCTGGTCATGCTGGACTTTGTCACAGAAACCAGCTATGCTCTATGTCCTACTCTACAGGTGTCATAAACCACTTTAAACTTGCAGGGAGGGTGGAGAGTTGTTTAGAATATAAATATAAGCTTACCTTGATTAGTCATGAAATCAGCAAAATTCCATATGAGCTCCCCAATCACATACTCTTTCCTCTTTTTGTCAAAAACGGAATGGTACTCTCTCAGCATAGCTTTCTGATACTCCTCGCTGAACATAAGAGGTGGATCCTACAGCCAGGAGAAAGAGGGCCTTGAATGAAGGTGACAGTTAATCTCAGCAAAGGCTCTGTATGTTAACTTCCTATTTACTGGGGACCTGCTTCCTGAAGACAAGCTTTACAATTGCTTGGTCTTCTCACTGCCGCTGCATTAACAATGGCTATTTAGTGACAATTAGCAACTACTGAAATTGCAAGGGGAAATGCATATAAAATACAGACATAATGCCAGGTATACTTGGGGGGGGAGTCTGTGGTTTTGCTTGGTAATCATGGTTTGTCATGACAGGTGTAGGAGTGCTACCCCCTTCTGTGCAGGATAGCATCATGAAATGAATGTCCAGTCTCCAGTGTCATATCTTCTGATTAAGCAATTTCTACAAATGCCAAAGTACACATTTCAGAGTGCTCGGTGCTTTTAGTCAAAGCCAAAAACTTCTCTTTAGGTAGAATCTAACCTTCGCTAGTCAATGGCAAAGCTGATTGATTTCTGTGGAGCAGGATTACAATCCTGGAGTCTTTCAGACACTTACAAGCTAACACATCTCAAAACTAAGTAGTCAGGCTCAACGGTACCCATCTCTTCTAATTAAACTTCGCTGACCCTGTAAGAAGAGCAGTGCTTTTTTCTATGTAGGGCGTCTATAACACTTACACTGTGAAGTCCAGGAACTGAGTCTGCTCCATATTCACTCTGGATAATGGGCTTTTGGTAGGTTTTATACCAGTTCTCAAACTGTGTTGTGAGTTGTAGTGGAATAACTTCCAGATGGCCTGGGTCATGATACCAGGAGAAGTAGCTATTTACGCAAATTACATCCACATAAGGAGCCTACAAAAAACAAGGTGAGAGTGTTTTGTCACAGAGCTCAAAATAGACAACCTTCACTCATAAAGCTAAATCCTCTTTTTGGTTCATTTCATGGAATCCAGTTTTATTCCACATAGAATAAAGTCTTTTCCCCCATCACTCAGGCCCCCTGCGGCATGACATCTTTCCCAGAAAAAAAGCAGGATAAATTTAATAAGCTAATAGCATATTAATTTGGCATTTTTCTTACAGACTTAGGAAGTCACAGCAAAGAGTTAGACAAGATGAACCCATTTCATCCTCAGGTTTGTTAGAAGTTTTTGAGTTTCCAAGATGTCTCTGGCTTGCTGGTACATTTAGATGTACTTTTTGAGTATTGGAATGTGATTATCAAGTTAGTGGTCAAATATTTTGACTAGCAACTAAATTTGTGCATCAATGGTGCAATACTAAGACTAAGCATTCTGCAAGTTTTATGCCATTTCTACCACATGGACAGTATGATAAAAGGGCACAAAGCCCACTAAAGATAAAGTGATGTTGTATGTAACTTGTTCAATGTTCTCTTAACATGTTTTGTAATAAAAGAAAAAGTTCTAATATCACATCAGTGTATGAGATCTGGTTTTTGGGGGTTTGTTTTCCTGCATCTCCTCAAGCTAGTCAGAACATGCTGGTGGGGATGGGATGTCAGAGTCAGTGTGCACATGCCTGATGAAACAGATCCAAGAGCAGATCCCTGTTGGACACCTTCAAAACTAAGGCCACCATTTTTTTTCCCCCTGGTGGGGGGAGGAACAGACCTCTGAGTTACAGAAGGCCATTCCTGCCAACTGTAGGACAGCTTGAAAGGAATACAAAGTGTGTAACCTGTAGCAGGGATATGTGATAGTATCACGTACCTACAAACTCACCTGCTTGAAGTGTTTATTTGTACAGTAGTGACAAGTATTATAAAGCCATCCTGAAAAATTAAAAATGACATAGCAACTACCCTGGAAACAAACTGATGTGTGTTAAAGATCCTTGGTTCATGCTATGGCCAGCTTAAGGCACAGACATCCAAGAAAAGTGCCTTTTGGCTATTTATACAGCTCTAGGACTTTAATTACGAAGCTGGAAGAGCTTTTAGATTATTCAAGTTAACAGACATCTGCCAAAGAAGAGCTAGAGCAGTTTAAAGCAGGAATTAAAGCAAAGCTTCCTTCCTTTAGACTTCCACAAGGGCTGGTTAGCATTTTAAAGAGGTTTAAGCTTTGGTTTAATTGCAAGTGAGTATCCTGAGCATTAGTAAACATAATGGAATAGCAAAGCATGACATTGTTAATGGAATCCAGGGGTCTGATCCTGCATATTTCACTCAAGACAAGGAATTGTTCTTTTCTCTTACAGGTATTTTTTTCAGCTGGACTACAACTACAGGATAAGGTACTTTCTACTAGAAACAAAAATGTAAGTTTTCTTCTGCCTCTCCCTATTAAATACCTCCAGTAGACCTGGGGAGGTGGAGGGAAAGGACTGTAAAACAAATGACAAGAGGAGGAAATTTAATGTATGAATTTAAAAAAAAAGAAAAAAGCTAGAAAAGTAAACTTACACCACGATCAAGAGCGTAATTAGCATCTGTCACAAAGGTTACTGGTCTGGAGGGATCGAGAGCTTTAGTGTGAGCTATCACTGTCCTGTTTGCAAACAGTAAAGCAAGAGTTCAAAAACAGCATGGAGAAGCACAGCCCCATCTCCCCAATCTCTCTGTCCTTCCACACCCCCCCCAGACATTTGAAGCTGGTTTTGATTTAGCAGAGTTTTTTTTAATTAAATACTGCAGAATACTTAGTGATCATCTGCTATAAAGTGCCTGCAATTCTAGCCTGTTCTATAGGAGTGCAAGTATCATGGCAAAGAGACTATCTGTCACAAAGTTGGTTGCTATCCCACCTCAAAAAAGACCAGAGTGGAAGTATACCAAACATGAGCATGTTAATTTGTCTGTTGGTGCCAGCAGCTTACAAGTTGGAGAAGGGACAGTGAGTTTGAAAATAAAAACATAACAAGGGTAATGGGAAGTTTCTGAACAACTCTTGGGATGTGTTCTTGCAAAAGCATGAGGCCCCAGCCCTATGCCACAGCAGGCAGAGCAGTCAAAGGTTGGCTGCTTTTGAGGAAACCCTGAATGAGGGAAATGAGACAGAATGGGAGGGTCAAGCTCTGCTGCTACCTCAACATTGCAGGAGGGTGGTTGATCATTCTGAAGAATGAAACTTCACAGTTACGTCTTAATGCACCTACAGCTACTAGGGACAGTCGGCTACCCCATTACAGATAATGACTCGTGGCTATCCAAAGCTTAAATCTCTTTAAAAATAAAACCAAGGGGTTTATAGAGACTTGAAGCAGTGGCTTTGAAGTGGGGTGTCACAATCCCCTGCAGAACAAATAACTAGCACTAACTGAAGAACCTTGTCTTCAGAATTAAAGGCCAATTATTTTACAGCTTTGCTGTAATTCTTAAAGAATTTAGCACTCTTCTTCCATTGGTAACAAGGAATATCCTGTTCCCATCAGGTCTGCTTTTGCGTGACCCTTAAGTCAAGAAGAGATGCTCAGACCAAATGGACTCCTGGTAATTTTGCAGAGCCTAACTGGTTCAGAAACAACAGGTTGAGACTGTTGTGTGCTTCTGAGCATCAGTTCAACACATGCAGCAGTTGCACTTTCAGTTTGCATCTGTGGGTACTGTTTTGGGGTTCCCCCAAAATGCTTGCTCTCTCTTTACTACTTCTCTGTGCCATCCCAAAGGAAGAAGATGCATCATCTGCCAAGATTCAAGCCTCAGCTCTCTGTACAAGCAGACATACTTACTTGAAGTAGTAAGCTGCTGGGGGCAGCTCTGATGCTGGCTCATTGGCTACTGACCACATCACAACTGATGGCCTGTTCTTATCCCTACGGATCAGCTCCTCCATCACAACAAGATGATGCTGCAAGGACTTGTTCCCAAAGCTCTCGCTTAAAGACAAAAGGAAGTGAGACCTGGTGAGGTGAGGGTATAAAATCCATCCCCTTTGCCTCTCCCTGTGAAAAGTCAAGCCTCTCGGGTGTAAAAGCCCAGCTGAGCCTTGACACTGAATATGGGTTGTGCTTTATTTCCCCAAACCCTGTTTAGGGCTGTGGTTTGGGCTCGTTAATTGAACCAAACCAAATGACATGATGGCCACGTGGCAAAACGCCCTCCGGTTGCCCAACCTCACTAGGCACACATGGCGCAACGGGCTGATTTCTAAATAGAGCAAAGTACTTCCATTATCGGGACAATGGGCACTGCAGGACAGGAGGAGGATGCTTTCGAAGCAGCTCAGAGACGAGCTTAGAAACAAGGGGAAGGGTCTTTCGAGCAATTGCTTACAGCATTTTAATCCCCACTCCCGGGCACTCGTCGATCACCACGATGCCATAGGCATCACACAGGTCCATGATCTCCTCAGCGTAGGGGTAGTGGCTGGTGCGGAAAGAGTTTGCCCCCAGCCAGCGCAGCAGGTTGAAGTCCTTCACAACCAGGGGCCAGTCAAGGCCTTTGCCACGGATCTAAGGGGGGAGAAGAGAGAAATCACAGCCCATCACACCGCTGGGCCGGGGCTTCTCCTCACACGTCACCAGTGCTCCCCCGCTCGCTCCCAGAGCGTTTCCAGCCCTGGGCACCATTTCTAGCTGACCGCACCGCCTCTCCGCGCAGCGTTTGCCTTTCTGAGGGGCACCGCCACACGCACAATCAGACCCTGGGGGTTTGGAGAAGCAGAGGGGATAGCGGTTGCAGCCAAGCTGCCGGCACTGCTGCCTGCCTGCCATTTCGGGAACGTGCCCTGCCCTGCCCGGGCCGCCCTCTCCCTCCCTACCCATGAGGCGGGCTGGGCAGGGCAGGGTGAAGGAGGACCGTGGACCGGCGGGACCCCGCGCCTCCCTCTGAGGAGAGCCCGCGCCCGCCGCCCCTGGGGTGAGCGGCCTGGCGGGCGGGGACTGGGTGGCTCTGCCCGGCGGGGACGGGGCCTCTGGCGCGGCTGCGGGGCCTCCCTGTGGCCGGCCCGCGCCTCGCAGCCCTGCCGTTCCTCCGCGGCTCGGACCTGCCCGCCGGAGACTGTTCCCGGCATTTCCCGGGGCGGGGAACCTGAGGGCCGCTGGTTCTGACTGGAAACCACGGCCGGGGGGTCGTTTAGCTCCTCTGCCAGCACACCCGGGCTCGCCCATGCGTCCTGAGAGGAACGTTACGACTACGGCAGGACTGGGCACGGTGTCCCCTTAACGCTTGTAAAAGTTCACCCCAGCCACCCCCCAGCAGCACCCTGGGAGAAGGGTGTGAGGAAATGGCCCCTTTGAATGGAGAGGGGAGGCAAGAGCGGGTGCTGCCTCAGCGGCATGAAGCGAGGCACCATTAGGTGCCTCCGCCGCAGGCGCCGCACACTTACATCCGCGTCTTCGTGCTTGTTGACGCCGTGGAAGTAGAAGGGCCTGCCGTTGATGAGGAACTGCGTGCTGGTGACGTGGATGGTGCGGATGCCGACCGGGAGCGTGTACACGTCCTCCAGCAATGCCCCATTCACCTGCGCCTGCATTTTCACCTGGATTTCCAAGGGGGAGACACAAGTGACGTGCTGGGCTTCGCAAGGATGCCCTGTCTTCCCTCCCTCTTGTCTGTAAGGGCTATCTTGACCTCCCGTCCATTTCCCAGCCCTGCCTCGACACGCAGCCTGCTTCTCACTGCTGCTTCAGCTGCCTCTTGTGGTCCTTAGGGAAGGAGCAAGCTCTGACTAAACAGAAAATAACAGAAATCCAAGCTGGGGAAGCTGAAGGATGAAGAATGAACCCTGGATGACCCTTCTGGGGCTTGTTCACCCCAAGAGCTTCGGTTTCTTTTCCCCTTACTCATCTGCGCTATTTCATCCCCCCAGGCAAGGTAGCGGTACACCTCTTCTGCCCTGCACCACGATACCAGGCAATGACTGAAATGTCATCTGCTCACAAGAGATACAAAACTGAGCCCCTGGAAACTCACAGCAGCTCATCAGCCCTAATTTCTGCATCTAAACATCGCTACTCATCCTTAACTCACACAGAGTCTTCCAGGCTCGTGCTATTGAAGCTGAACTCTTGTCTTGCAGAGTGGGAAGAAAGCTCATTGCATGGCAAAGCATGTGGAAGAGGTTAGCACCCTGCTCCTCAGAGACTCTGCTGTCAGCTTTCATGATACCTCCTCCCCTATATTGTCTCAAACGGTCGTTTTGCAAGGGATGGACTGGGCACTAAATGTGAAGGGCAAGCATCTCAGAGTGCATGCATGCACTCCAGGCATGCCCTCCTTCTCACTGACAGACCTTTCAGTTCAGCATCCAGGAAGCTGGCAAAGCTTAATTTGATTACTGCATAATTAGCAATGCCACTCTGGTCACGTGAACAGGATTCGTGGGAGAAGATGAGTATGGAAGATGGGCCATATGGCAGTTCCTTAACCCTATTAGACAATCAGAGGGAATGCACACAGAAAGGAAGAAATGTCACTGTTACCTCTAAGCAGTAGCGGTATCCAGGGTTCTTGTGCATCAGGTAAGGCCACCAAAGATTTGGGTTCAGGACTTTTAGCTCTCCAGCTGGCCCATCGCCTGTAGCAACCACTTTCCCCTCTTGGTCACGTAAACTCAGGGACAAGGAATAGAGTGTGCTGCCAACAACTGACACCTGATATTGCACCATTGCTGGTTCAAAGGAAACAAAAGACAATCAGAGACTGCCATGAAAGGGAAAATACATGCATCAAATGTTGGAGGGTTTTCACATACAGCAGCATTAAAAAATGAGGGAGATACAGAACAACAGAGTGGCATGAATTGAATGCAAGAAGCATGACCTGTCTGTCTTGAGGTCCAGAAGTTTCCAGCAAGAGTTGTGTATCACACAACTCTGTTACTTAGAGATAATCCTGCTTTAAGTGGCAGGGGGACTGCCCCTACTGAGAAATTCTACTTCAAGAAACATCTGATCATCCTTTCACTTTAACAGTAATCTCTTGCAAGTACTTCTTTTTTTCTTATTGCTTCTGAACTCTTTACCATATTCTTGCAGCTGCTGAGCTGTGCAGTAGACCAGCTCAGATTCAAGAAAAAGCCACTAAGAAACAAATGCAATCACACTTTTGCAGGATATTTGCTCTGCTGCCCTTGTCATCTCCATCTGGAGCCTGAGGTAGCTGCTGTAATTGTTCTGGACCTACCAACACTCTCTGATGAAGTAGTTGTCACAGTAATATCATCTATGTAGACAGAAGGAGTGGTGTAAAGCACAACCGGGCGATGGATTCCAGCATAATTAAAGAAATCAAACCTGATGTTCTGTACAAAATAGTTCTTGGGATACCTGAGTGAGCAAGACAGAAGAAATGGCTACATTATATTTCATTACACAAGAACTGAAGGCAGCATATGGATGCTAGCAATGTAAAATAGTCATATAATAATAGATACTAGCTGGCAAAATAGTCTTTACAACAGGATGGCTCTATCTTTCAAGTGGTGCTACTGCTGCTACACTGAAGGGGACTACCAGTTAACAAACATCTAATGCACTGAATAGGTTTGATCCTTCAGGATAGCTGGTACTTGCAGGTTCCAGCTGAATTCAAGCTTCTCACATCTGCCATTGCTCCAATTTGGCAAATCACTTAATCTCGGTTCCCTGTGTATAAAACAGATGCAATAACTCAGTGCAGACTCCTCCTAACACCAAAGCTTAAACTCCTCCCTGCTCAGCTGATGAATTTCAGCATAAATACAACCCATGCTTTTGTAAATTGCTTGGAGGGTCTTATGAACCAGCATCCGAATAAATTTCCACTCTCTCATCCCTGGGATAAGCTCAGCAGTACAGTGCTTTAGCAGCTCACCTTGTTTTGTCATTCATGTACTGAATTGACCCCGGAGGCAGAGTATGGGGTGTCAGAGTGTTGTTGAGCGCAACAGTGATGCGGCAGGGGATCCCTGGGCTGCCCTGGACGATGCTGCTTATATCTGCTTCAAAAGGGAGGTGGCCCCCTTCGTGCTCCATGACTTGCACTCCATTGACCCACTGCAAGAGAAGACACCTGTGAGCCCAAGAAGCAGGCTTATTGGGTTTTTGTGGCAAGAATAGCAGGGAGAAGGGAAGGAGCCCAGCAAAGAGTAGTCAGGACTCCCAGTAACACTGAACCTTGTTCTGGGCTCTTACTCCTTGAGGGATCAATCTAGCAGCCCTTCCTTTGCTGGGAGCTAGGTCTGGGTCACGTACAGGCAAGTGTCACTGAGAGACACAGTTTTCAGCAGATCCTGTACCACGGAAATGTTTTAGTTACTAGTCCCGATATTGGAGGATCAGAGAAGAGACACCTGGGAAACGTGGCCAAGTTCTTGGCTGGAGGAAAACAGGCAAGAGTTAAGAAAATGGCAAACTGATATAATATCTAGGCAGAGCTATATTTGCTGAACAAGCCATGACACAGATTTTAGTGCAGCATAATTTTGGAAACACACAGACAACTTCCCGTGCAACGTACCACAATGGAGTAGTAATGGGCACTACCGAAACGGAGCACCACTCTGGTGTTGAGGTCATCCTGAAGCCAGCGGAGAGGAAGCAGCACCTCTTTCTCATACCAAACCCAGCCGATGTAGTTCTCCAAGCTGGGGTCTTGAGTGATATCATTGAAGCTGGCAGGCACTGGCATATCAATCACAGGACCAGTCTGGCAGGAATTGTACAAAAAGGGAGGGAACAGAATTTAAAAAAATGAATTTTACTGTCTTGGTTGTCCAACCTGTACTGCTGGAGGTGCCCCCTTCTGCTGACAGCTTTACAGTCCCTTTGCCAAGTGGAAATACTTGGGAAAACCTGTTTAGAAACTGGTGTGGTCTGTCACAGGTCTTATCCAAGCCCTACTTAATATCAGGCCCAGGAACCTGCCTGTTCCTGCAGGAAGAAGCTGCTCACATCTTTTTCATCTCCTGATTTTATTAATGGCTCTGGTACTGCAGAATCAGAAAGGCAAGGGGAAAAAAAATAAATGCCGAGGTCGTCGTTTCAGCTGGAACTTCCCACAAACTGTAGTTTCTCCTGCACAGCTCTAGCTGTTTGGTGAGCAATGCTGGTGGTGTGGTGTCAGTTCCCTGGCGCAGGGTGCTGCTTGTCAGGCTAAGAGCTGTAGTAGAAGGGTGGCAAGAGTCATGGATATTTGGGGGACAGATCCTGCAGGGAAGGTCCATGGAGACTGTTTGGGATGATTCCAGCCTTTCTCACTCCCTGAAAGCAACATAGATTCCTTAGGATTACAATAGAGTCTATTCACTTGCTTATTTTTAATCTAAGGATTATAGGCAGGCAGTGTTGTAATACATTTAACATTGAGATAACCAGATGCTATTGCAAAATAGAGCTGTTCATTTTTAGCACCTGCTGTGCTCATGATGTTGCATAAACGAGTGCTGCTGCAGCAGCTTCCCCTTTCCTAAGAAAAACTTTCCGTGGAGAACAGAACAAGGAAGGTCTGGTTGTCCAGGGGTGAGCATCATGTGCACGGCTGACTCAGCACCGAACTGTACCAGCACTGCAGAGAAACTCAGCACCCTTATTAGACATCAGAAAATCCTAGCAGGAGAATCCTTGGATGGTGAAGCAGATTTTCTAGTATCTGATACAGGATAACCTTCGACTGGGATGCCTGTAACATGCGTCTCCTTCAGGGAGATTCTCTGATGTCTAAAGTAGGTTGAGTGTACACATCTAAGCCTCCCTTTGGGAGGGCACAGTCCAGGATTCCTCTCCTCTGGCTGTCTCTTCACAAAACTTCCAGCAGCATATGTCTTTCAGCTCTTCTCTCCTTCCACAATTTGGCAAAAAATTGGCCAAAGGGCTAAAACAGAAATGATGAAGGACACATACATTTTTGCATAGAATACATAACTTCTTTTAGGTAACGGTGTTAATTTCATAATGGATTTCAGTTACACCAGAACTTGTTTATCTGCACTCGGCTACTTTAGAATACATAATTCAAGAGTGCCCTTTCCAAGCATGTTTTTGTTTATTCTGTGCTGCTGACGATACGTAAATGTTGTGCCTGCCAGCCTTGCTTTTGCAGCACAGGGATTTCTTCGACACCCAAAGGTGGCTGTAGTTCATTCAAACGCTTTCCGGCTTCTGAGCAGAAGCGGGGTAATCAGAGACTGCTGTTTCGTCGGCCGGTAATTAGAAAACCTCTTAAGAAAAACCCCTGCATAGCGATGAGGCACTTAGCGCAGGGCGGGGGGAGCAAAGAGCAGCCTGGTGGGGAAGGAAGGGGGAAACGGTGCTCTCGGGGGGGAGGAAGGAAGGAAGCCCGGTTTGCAGGGGGACCCATCGCGGGAGGGGAGCACCCCGCCGCCGCACCGCCCTGCCCCGGGGAAGGGGCAGCCCCCGCCCGCGCCCCGCGGTACCTGCCGGAGCGGTTGCCGGTACCATCGCTGCACGAAGCCGGCGTCCCTGCCCGGCGAGAAGTCGGCGCGGAAGCTCCAGAGGCCGCCGAGCTCCTTCCGCTCCCGGGAGGGGGTCTCCCGGGGGTAGAGCATACCGCCCGGCAGGGCTGCCGCCCGCCCCACCGCCAGCAGCGAGAAGAGCAGGCAGCAGCCCCCCGCCATGCCGCAACCCACCCCGCCGCCTGACGGCCCCGCCGCCATCTTGGTTGTGGGCAGTGCCCGGCGGGGAGCGGCGGGGACGGGCAGCGGGGGCCGGTCCCGCCCCGACGTGCCGGGGCGGGAGGAGCCGCTGCAGAGCCCGAGCGGGGTCCGGGCGCTGGGGAACGGGATGGCAGGAACCTCCAGCCAAAGCCATCGGTAGCCTGGCGTAAAAACGCTTGGAGGCGTTGGGCTGCGTCCAGGATTGCTGGATTTCCGGGGCGCGGGGGTGGGTTTCTTTTATTTATTTATTTACTGGCTTATTTACTTACTTTTATTTCTTTTCAGAGTCACTTGTTGAAGCAGGAGGGCAAGAAGTTATTGGAAATGGCAAAGAAGAGCACTGATGACCAGGTGGCATCTTGGGGACAGGCAGGAGGATGATCTCTGCATTAGAAACCCACCTCTGGACTCATCCCTGAAGCATGGTAACATTTCCTATTCGGATCACGTCCCTCAGAACTTCATTAGGAATAAAGCAGGATGGAGAAAAGTATCACAGGGGCAAGGAAGGAAGGAAATGCCATCAGATAGATTTTAATTTTATAGTACATTTATTCGTAGCCTGCGTTTGTTTCCTGGATGAGAACGTGTACCTCCACGCACAATAAGCAGCTGTCAGTCATGCTGTATCTGGTTCAATTGCAGAAGCAACAGCTCAGTTTATTGCAGATCAGTGAAAGGCTTGGTGACACATGAGAATATCAAAAGGGTGGATGGTCAAATGGGGAGTACCAGTGATTACGAACTAGTTATTTAAGTGAGAGAGTGAGATGTGATAATCTGCTAAAACCACCTTCTTTTTTCAATCGGCAGGGCCCCACATTACTCAGCACTGACCCCCAAGATGCTGAACAGTGGTGGCTGGGAACAAGCGAAGACCTAGTCAGCTGAGACGTGTGAAGGTACTGACCAGGAATGAGAAAATAGGGAGAAAGCTTATGTGAGGAAAGAAAAGAACTGTGAGCTGGGGAGGAAGAGATAATCCCTTCTTCTGAGCCTGTTGGTGTTGGCTGTTGCTGTCCCCTCTCCACCTGAATTCAGTGTACGTAATTGATTTCCCTGCCACACCTAATTTAGCTGGAAGGTGAGACAAATGTACTAAACCAGACAAACATGGCAGTAAGCAGCAGGGGACTCGGGAACTTCCTGGCACTTCATTCCTCAAGTAAGACTTTCCCTGGTCTTTGTTCTGATTTTAATTCTGTAAGGACAGAAGGGAAGATGGTAAATGATTTTTGTAAGAGGCCACAGCAATGCAATGCCAGGGATTTTTTTTTAAAGCACTTTGCCCCAGCTACATGGAGGCAAATTTGGGCATGTGTCACACAGGGGAAAGAGCTGGACCTGGGACCATGCAACCCTGTGCTTCAGTGTAAACCAGAGCCGAAAGTGGTTTTGTGATGGGCTGGGATGATCTGTGGATTGACCTGCTGGCCAAGACCTGCCTAAGGTTATGCAAGTTTTGGTGAGAGCTGGTGAGGAGATTCTTCTTCCTGCCAGAAGGCAGGCAGGGAAATGTAATCCTAGGAGGAGGGCAGTGATAGCTGGAAATGTGGCCTGTGTTGCCGATGTTGTACCAAGTGTCACTTTGTGGACACACACAAGCTTCCCTCAACACATGCGCTGACACTCCTGCTGCTCTCTACCTACCGGCGCCGTAGAACTTGACACTCCATGACACAGCTCCTCTGCCAGGTTCACACACCAGTGAACGTTTCCGGAAGCCTCATGAGGGCTAAGGAAGCCGATCTCAATCTTGCCCCAAGAAGAAAGATGCAAGACTGGAGTTTCAGTGAACTACAATACACCCCAGTGTTTATTAACTTCAGATTAGTGTGATAGGTACAACGCCGCATCCACGAGATATCTCCCCACACTCTAAGCTTGTTCCTTCAGCTTCTTCAGCAGCTCCCTCAGCTGCTCGATCTGGGCAGTCACGCTGCTCTTGGCAGTACCACCCATGGCTGTGTACTGCTCCACGCTGTTGACAACGTTGAAGACCTGGGAGACGTCACTGCCGAACAGCGGGCTGGGGAGGCAAAGAGGAGAGTGGTCAGTGGAGAGCGCTGGCTGCTGTTGGCTGGCTTTACTGCCTGCAGAGAGGGCGAGGGAGTGGAGACGGAGCCTTTTTCCAAGGGGAAAGACCTCCTGCAGCCCTGCTTCTGCACTTCTCGTGCCTGACAGTGGCTGCTTGTGGCAGACCAAAGAGTCAGCTCCAAGGAGAGAATGGGGAAGTTTGGAGCCAAACTCCTCAGACGGCTGCTGCCTCCAGGTGAGGGCATGAGTTTCTCCCAGTCCCTCCCAAGAGCTGCTGCCCATGCCCCACTGGAGCTGAAAGGTACTGATGTTGTCCCCCTTTGGTATTTTCAGGCCCAGCAGTAGCAGCATTGATATTCAGGCCAGGAGGACTTTGGGGTGATGTCTTGCCCAGGCATTTTGGGGAAGAGCACTATGAGGAGGCCAATATCAGCCTCCCTGCATATGTGCCTGTTGAGGGGAGTCATGGCAAAATAATAGCGATACAAACCTGATGCTCTTCAGGTCATCCAGGCTGAGTTTATTGATGGTGATGCCTTTAGACTCAGCGAGGTGGACGGCCTTCCCAGAGGTAGTGTGGGCTTGTCTGAATGGCATCTGCAGTGAGAAGCAGAGGCCGCAGTCAGTGACCAGGCAACTGGGGTGTTTTTCAAAGGAAAAATTGGATGTGCTGTCTTTTTTGGTTGGCTTGTTTTCACTTAGGGTAATGCCATGTGAATCCAGGTTTGTTGACCCAGACTGATCATCACCTGGGGACAGAACAGAAGGCCTCATCTCAGGCCCTCACTGAGCAGTATTCTGCATCCAAAGAAATCGCACCTCCAAGTCTACCTCTGATACTTACTCCTTTACGAACCAAGTAGAGAGCCAGGTCAGTAGACAGCATCTCAGGGCTCAGTGCCTTCTCCATGTTCTCCTTGTTGATCTGCAGGAGAGTCAGAGGGTGACATTATTATCAACTCCTCCATGGGAACATGTTAGTGGTCACGGTGAGGGGACTTCATCTGGAAGGGACCTGGCTCTAAAAGGACCCTCTGACCCCCTGAGCAGCTGACAGTGGGGGCCATAATGAGCAGTATGGGTGAGGCATTGAGGAGCCTTCATCTTAGCACCAGTCTAGAGCTCTTTTACCTGTGTTACTCCCAGAATGCGTGCCCCAACCATGTTCAGTAGTGAGAGGCTGAAGCCGTACCTGGAGGGTAGAAATCACTCCAGTGGCAACCTGGAGCACAGCATTCAAGGTGTCCACGACATCAAAGACGGCCTCCTTATCCTCCTGCGTTAGAACAGGGGTGGAAATTGCTGTAAGTCAACCTGAGGCAGCCCAAAAACCCAAGAGCCTGAGCAGCCTAGCCAGCAGAGCAGGCCTGTCATCCCAGGGGCTCGTGCTAGGGGCCAGGCTGTCAACTGCAGCGTGCCGTGCCTCAGCCCCTTTCTCAGCATCCTGCACACAAGCAGGGTCTGTGCAGGGAAATGGAGTGGCAAGACTGCTCAGGAGCAGAAGACGGCCGTGTCTGCTCAGAGAGATGGTGCGAAAACTAACATCTGTTTTACCTGCAGATCCTTGTTGTAGGTGCTTGGAAGTCCTTTGAGAACCATGAGAATAGCAGCCAACTGCAGAGAGAAACAGGTGAGGCAGTGAGTTGTAAGAAAAGTGCATTGCCCCAGCAGAGGTTAAGAGCCTAGACTGGGCACAGTTCTTCACACAGCGGCAAGAAGAAGGAAGATTCTTCAGCCCTGGTTTGAGCAGTTTCCCCATCCCGCTTCTTTCTTTAGCAGGCTCACCCGTCCAAACACTCGTCCAGCTTTGCTGCGGATCAGTTCCAGACTGTCGGGGTTCTTCTTCTGAGGCATCAGGCTGCTGCCAGTGCTGAAGGAAAGGTGTGTGCAGTGTAATGGTGAGCAAGACCCCAGTCCCTACAGACACAGGCTAAGACAGGTCATGTGGCATACTGGCCCAGCCCTCCAAAAGCACCACGTAGGTCCCCTTCCCTGGACACTTTTCTAGGGTGTAGGAAAGCAGTGCACTAACCGAGTTTCTCATGTTTCCCAGAGCAAAGCCTTTGGGTTTGCAGTCTTGTCTGGAGCTACCATGCAGTCCCACCTCTCAAAGAGGAAGCAAAAAGGAGGCTTGCCCCCAAGCCCTCCAGAGGTAGTATCAGCAGGCCAGCCTAAGTGTTGCTGTGACCTCAGAGAGGGTGGGAGGGCTGTGGTTGTGCTGCCCTGAGAGACAGGAAATGTGTTAGGATTGCAAACCCAGCCAGTGAAGGAAGGGCTTTGGCAGGCAATCCCAGCAGAGGAGGAAGTTCTCTGTGCCAGCAGTTGCTGGGGAGGAGTGTGTGCTGAATGCAGCCTTGGTTGAGTTACCAGAATCAGAAATAAGTGATCATTACTGCGGAATATTCACCCTATGGCTGCCTTTCTGCCAGCCATTTAATGCTGTGGCAGCCTTGTGCAGCAGGGAGACCCCAACCACTGTCTCCGTCTCTCAGGTCAGGATAGCTGAGGAGGAGAGACTGAGCGGAAGGCTCTCTGCCCAGAGACCTACCTATAAGCATCAGAGAGGGTTAGAAAGCCAAACTCGCTGGTACTGTAGATGATGAGATCTTCAGCCATCTTGCTAAGGTGGATCATCAGCAGGGTGGCAACAGAGAGGAATTCCACTGCAGAGAAGGCAGGAAATCAGGGGTTGAAAAAGGTGCTTGTTTGCTTGACAACCTAGGGAGCCCTGACTGGAGCTTTGGAGTTACTTCCTAGTGAGGGATTTCAGTCCCCTTGTTAAAGGAGCTTAACTGGGAAGGTCTCAGAAGCCTGTTTCTAAAATAGCGGTGGGAAGATGTGATTGGGTTGTGCTTACCCACAAAGTCTCTCTCGCTAACGGCATCCATGCTGTTCAGGCTGATGGAAGCAAAGTCCAGCTCTGTAAGGAAGGTGATGGACAGAGGAGGTCAGGCTTGGCATGTTTGGAGCTTGAATGCATCAGGCTACCCAAGCATGCAGGTGACTGTGAGCCCTTGTGTAGTCCCAGGAACACAAACATGCTTAGCTGGGTCTTTGTTATTAGGCCAGGCAGTCAGCGTGCAGTAGGGGTGGTTTTGTTTATGCTCCCACCTTACAGACATCTGCTGTCTCAGTGCAGTAAAAGCCTTCTGGCTTATTCAGTAATTAGGAACTGCCTCCCACCTGTGTCACTGAGCATCAGATCATACTCTTTTTTTTTTTTTAATTTGTTACCCTCCATCCCCATGTTAAGGCTCTCAGTCACAGGGAGACATTTACCACTACGCAGAAGCTCTCTATCAATTTCCAGTGGGTTGCCAGCCAGAGCACCGCTGCCAGGGGAGAAAGAAACAGAAGTCACACATGATATCCTGCACACTTCAACCAAAACTGAGCTCTAGAAGGCAGTGATGACGGCTGTCTGAAGATTTCCCTCCCCCAGTTCATTTTGGTGTCATACAGTGTGGCCTGAGGCTCAGAAAACTCTGAACTTTGGAGTAAACCAGAAGTTCTCTTCCAAAGAGGAAGGTATGCTTGACAAGAGCCTTGTAGTTCTTAATTTCAATAAGGGAGAAGAAGCCATGAAATTAAGGGTTCAAGAAGAACCCTTCTTTATCACACAGTATCTCTGTGGTGAGAGTCTTCTCTTTGGAACAGTTTTCTCTTTGGTGAGAGAAGCAAGGCTTATGCCCTCGCAGCTCTGCAGCACATATGGTATACAATCCCCAGTGGTTCACAGGATGTAAAGATCTGCCTCTTGGCCGTTTCGCAAAGAAAAGTGAGGCCCAAGGATTACACAGAAAGTAAACTTTACCTTCCCAAAGGCAAGACATTGATCCTCCTCTTCACCTCTCCCAGGCGCTCAGAATCACGGGTCAGAGCAACAGCATGGCTATGAAAGTACATGAGATATGAAACACCTGAAGTCAGAAAATGTCACACAACCCAAGAGGTAAGAGTGGCCAAAGGATGGAGCATACAGGCAGACGGCCTCCACTGCCCACACAGTGCTTTTGGGTGCCCAGTTGGTCAGAGCCACACAGGAACACGGGGAGCTCCTGTTCCAGTTTGCAGGGTTACCTCTGGTTTCTCATCACCCCTGGCTGCCCCCTCAGAGCATAATGCACTTCTAGGCTCCAGCTGAGCAGGGCCCCAAGGGTGGAGAAGGCTTCCTTCAGCCAAGTGTGAAAGGTGGCTGGTTACCTGAGCAAGAACTGGCTCCATCTGATGGGCTGAGCTTTCTGCAGGTGGGTGTAGCCAGGCAAGATAACATCAATTTCTCTGCATGTGAAAGGAGAGAAAGAGGTGAGCAGCTGCTGTCAGGATAGAGGGCAGTGGCAGGTACACTCCAGGCTTTCCTGGCAAGGTCGCAAAGAGAACATCTTTAGCCTGTGTTGTACTGAAGTTGGGTCTATCTCTTTCTCTGCCTTTCACCTTTCAACCTAAGCACACTAGGTTTAGATCTCCCGATCTTCCAGTGTGGTGCGTCTGCCCTAGGCTTCCCTGGAAGATTGCCTGGTACAGTAATCCCTCTGCGGCAGGCAAAGATTCCCCAGTCCACCACCATTTGGGAGTGTGGTGTGTGAGGAGGACAGTTATACAGGGAGTTAACACAGCTGAGCTTTTCTCATACGTAGCAACTTGAAATGTGTTCAAGTTCCCCACTCCTTCAGATGGCTTTGGTGCCTTCTGAAGTCTTGTGTGGACCTCCCACCGCAATTTCTTTGCTAGGGTAGACTGGGGGAAGAGGAAGGTCACTGTGACATGAACTGTGGAGAAAGGGGGTCTGTTGTCTTTCCCTGTGCTACCGCACACCGCCCGTCTGTAACTTCCTCCACAGGAGACTCTGCTGCTGCCCTGATCGGTGTCTGTCAAAGAGCAAGCCAAGAAGTCTCCAGCCCCAGCAAGGCCAAGGCCATGGATATGGAAAAGGACTTACATGGCAGCACGTTCCACCAGGGTCTTAATGAGCTGCAGGAGGTGAGTGGAGATGACAGAGAGGGAATTCTTCATGAACAGCTTCAAGTCAGTCACAACCTGTATGAGATTGGCCACAGACAGACAAAGCAGAATGTGACATACTTAGTGACCAAATATTGTTCAACAGAAATCCTTGGCAGACTTCTCCCCTCCTTGTTCTGTGTGATGGGAAGGGACATCTCCCTCTTAGCAGATGCATCCCTGGTCACTGATTTGTGAAAGTCGCTGTATCTTGCTTTCCATGAACAGAACCAAAGCGTATTCTTTTCAGTGGACTTCTCAGGTATTGTCAACTTTGGATCAGAAAATCCCCAACCGACACAAGTCAGTCATCAGTAGAAGGACCTGATCCTGAAAGATGCATGGCACGCAGCCAGTAAAGTCTTGGTTCTCTAGGCTTTCAGAGTGATATCAGTAGAAGTTTGTGGACTTTTACCACCAGGAAGCAATTTTACAGAGCCCATACTCTGTGCGGATGAGTCACTGCAGCATCACTAGTTAAAGCCTTAGGGAGTACATGCTGGAGAGTGTCAGGGCATGTGAAAGACAGCAGAAAGAAATTTGATTGAGGAACTGAGGTTGGGGAAGAGTACAGAAGGAGGAAAAACAACCAGTTCTGTACGTACCTGATCATTTCTGCTTCTTCCAGTGTGCAGCTTTCCAGCTATGTCTCCAATCAGCTCCTGAGGACAAAAGGAGGATTTCTATCAGCATCTCTGTATTCTATGAAGGCGACTCCACATGAGCAGACCTCCTCCCTGCCTGGAAGGGACTCAGCGCTAGGATCCTGTGAGTAGCCATGGGATCTCTTCTGGGGAAGGGCAAGTTTGGGTTCTATGCTTGTACAGTGCCCCTTCCACAAAAGGGGTTTCGGAAACACTTGATTGTGCACCTGGGGTTTCAGTGCCACAAGGTCCAGAGAAATTTCACAGTGGGACAGAGGAGCGTGCACTTAACATCAGGCAGATCTAGCTACAGAGGAATGGGAACAAGAGGTTAGAGGACCCAAACCTTTAGTCTGCGTTCGTTGGCAGTGTGGATATCCTCATCGCTTTGGGTCACCACAAAGACTCCCTTAGACCATTCCTCAGAGATCTACAAACATCAGCAGAAACACCAGTCAGCCACTACGGTTACCCTGCTGCGTGTGGGGGCTGTAAGTGTCCCCAGCAAATACCAGCTTCTGCCCTCCCAATGAAATCAAAGTGTTAAGTCCCACACAAGCTCTGACATTCCTGTTCTTTCAAGCCAAGGCTGGCTGCTTGCTATATCCTGATATTCTATACTGCACTTGGTGGGATTCACCTCTACCCATGATGATCCTGCTGCGTTATGGCTATAGGAGGATTTAAGCATTGCAACGACAAAGTGAGCTGAAATGTCAGTGATTGCTTTAGCATTGTCCACAAAGATTTTCCTATACACACATTGTATAGAGTCACCATTGTCCATGGCGGGTGAGCAACAACAATGGATATTTTAAAAAAGCGCTTAGCTGCTGACTTCTCTTCACCCCTATACAATGCTATGCATTGCCTTCTACTAACTCGGGCAGCCAGCCTCAAAACGATCCCAAGTGCCAGCAGAAAAAGAATATGCCTAATTCATACTGAAACAGTTCCTGGTGAATGTTCAGTCTGAAGAGGATGGGCGGGCAGGTCACACTCAGCACACCTCACCGAGGCACCGGGGCTGCCATAATGAGCATTGACAGTGTGCGCACCAGGGCTTCAGGCTGTCACTGGTTCACATCCTACTGTTGGGCTGTAATGCCTTTAGCAGGGTGCAGTTTGAGCATCGATCCCCTGCCCAGAATGTCTCCAGCAGTACCGAGTGCAATACACATGGGCTTGTTATGTCTATGATGTAAGACAGCAATCCCTTTCAGGATGGCACTTCAGCACATGCCTAGCTCTAAGGAATAGGACATGAGGACATTTAAAGATGCTTTTTAGAACAGCAACTCAGGGAGGCTACTACAGATGCTGTCAGAAAAGCAGCCATTCATTCCAGCACACATGACAGATGTAAAGGAAATAAATACCTTTTCCAGGCCACTCAGGATCTTCTCCAGCTCAGTTTTAGATAGGATTCCAGCCTTCTCCAAGGCTTTGGCATATGCCATGCTCCCCTGGACATCAACCTCAGACAGTCTTTGATCATAGGTAATGGAAGCATTGAGAATCTCCATGACTGGATCTGTGCTTCCACTGAATCTTCCTCCCCAGAGTTTATCCCCCTGAGGTAGAGGAAGAAGCAAATTAAATAGTCCTAATAACTTCAGTTAAGGTCCTATGCACTATGCAACATCCAGTGATCTGTTTATCCAATATAGAGGCCATTCTCAGCTATGTCCTTTCAGTGTGGTAGCACTGACCAGAAAGGCCCCTGGCCTTCAGGACCTTTGACAAGTAGTTGTTGGGGTGAAAAACATGTCACTGTCACTAGCGTTTAGCCCTTGAGCTGTGAGGTCTGGCTCAGGAATCCTCCAAGATACTTTACCTCTGCAGGACTCTGCAGAGAGTCCTTGAAATGAATATCAGGGCATATAGTGCAAGACCAGCATGGATTTCTCTTTTGAGGCAGCTGCAGGTCAACAACCCTTTGATAGCCTTTTAAAGGTGGAACAAAATAAAGCAGTCAGTAACGAATATTGTGAAAGCTAGTATCCTCTAAGTCCTTTTTGTGCTGTTGAGCTAACAGAGAGATTTTTCTTTGATTGACAAAGAGCTGTGGGCCAGCACAAGCCACATTATGAAGTGTTTGAAGTTACTGTTTGAAGCATCTCCAGAGTCCAGGGTGTGCTTGCAAGCTTTGGCATAAAAATAGCATAAAACTGGTTAAGGTGCAGACTGCAGAAAGGGAGGTCTGGGTACCTTTCAGCATCAAGAATATTCAGAAAAATAAATCAACAAAAAAGTTTTAAAACACATAGAAACAACTTTTGTTTTTCCACCCAAACCAAGATTCATATAGTAACCTTTCACACTTGAATGTGTCATCTACATTACTACTACACTGGGTGACCGAAGACAGGTATACAATTCCAGCTATGCATCGCAGCAGGGTATGTGTAAGCTTTTTTCACCTGTGATTCAGCAACTGAATGGATTCACTAGCTAAGAGCCGTGTACGTTACTTGATCAGAAGCTTTTTGCTTGCCTAGGTAGAACACCCCCTAACTCTGGCAACTGTGTGCTGAAACGGATAGGAATTTTACTTGTGCAGAGACCTTACAACTTATCCAAGATTTCAAAAGCAACTCTCCAGCACTAGCAGGCACAAAAAAGAAATTGGAGGACATTTAAAGGAAGGGCCTAAATACAATTGTGTCTCTTCTCATGCAGTACACTCTGACTACCATGGACAGCAAGAATCTGGCAGGACAGTTGCAAGCTAATCTGTGCCAGGGCTTTATCAGTCAGACAAAGCACTGTTGAGTAACCTTAGAAACTTTTTCTCTAGTGACTGTCTCCACATGTCTGCCAATCCCTGCTGAAACAATGTGCCCTAGAGGACAGCCGGAGAGAGCCTACAGAGGTAAGAGTGTAGGCATGTGCTTTTCAGTATCTTTAAGGCAGCTTTGTCAGAAATGTGAGGAAAGGCAGAGGGGGGAATCAGAATTGAAAAAGAAAAGTGCTAGAGGTCCTCAGCATGCATCTGGTGCCCACAGGAGCATGGCATAGGGGTTGCTAATTTAAAGGCCAGCACCAGAGGCTAAGTGCTTGCATAGGAACAGGTATATCTAGGCATCTAGGTATAACTTCAGTATTATGGGTTTCCATCAAAGTAAGAAGTGGGTCAGCAGAAACATTGCAACAGATACATTTGCAATCAGGAAATCAAAACTGAAAGATTAATTTTAGCTAGCTCCAGGACTCTGGTTAGAGAAGTGGCTAGTACAGTCTGACAGCAGATGGACACTTGTCTGTAACCAAGAGCAGAGGAGGTCAGGGTTGTAGTAGCCATTTGGAAGGCAGAAAGCATGACTCACTAAGATGACTAGTCACGTCTCACCTACCAGCCAGGGAAACTGAAAATGCAGCTTTTGTACAGAGAAGTGTTTACGCAAGCTGCTGTAAAGTACCTCCTGCCTAAACGCAAGTCATCAGGAATGAACCGCATCGCTTATTAGTTTCTCCCAGGTAGAGGGAAGAACCTGAAGGCAACGGCAGGCTGCTTAGCCGGGGACTTTGATTTTAACTCGGTTTGAGCTCGCGTCTGCCAGACCACCCTCGAGACTAACCCGCCGGAGAAGCAAAGTTCACCCTCACCTCGGCTGCCATTTCGGACGACGTTTTGCTCGTTTGTGCAGCGATCTTGGCAACTGGTGCAACCTGCGGAACAGCGAGGTGAAGTGAGGCTCTGCCGCCCGCCCCGCTCCCGGTGCCGGTCGGGGGTCCCCGGTGCCCGCCCGGCCCCGCTCACCTGCTCCGTAGCGCAGCCCCGGCTGGTCGCTCGCTGCTCCCCGGCCCCGCCGCCCCGCTTTTACACGCCTCGGAGCGGGGCTGGCGGCTCGTCCCGCCCCGGCGGGGCGGGGTGTCCCCGGGGCCGGCCCCGCTCCGGTCCCCCTCCCCTCGGACCACCCCGCAGCACGGGGGTGTTTCTGCTTTCCCTAAGGGAGTGTGCTACTACGGCATGTTTCTTTCTCTGCGCACTGTCGGAGGCCTTTGAGGGAGTGCAGGAGGTGCATCCCAGTTTTCTTGTCCCCTTTTGGGTTTTTCTGCCCTTTAACCAGCCCTATTGTAACAGGACCGTAGGATAATTCAGGTAGGAAAGGACCTAGTCCAGCTGTCTTTCCTATGTTCTTCTTTGTCCTACTATTCATCCCCTTTCTGAGTTGAAGATGAAGTCTAGAGCACAATGGGGTTGCATGATTAGGGCGTGCTGCTTTCTGTAGCAGAGAGAACACAGGCAGAATGACATGGCTAGCATCAGGCAGCCACTGGCTACCCAGCCTGCATGAGCAAGTACCTTTTGCAGCTGGGTTTCCAGTGTGCTGCCTTCAGTTTCAGTCCAGAACAAGGGTCAAACTCTGTATCTGGATTTATAGCCAACTATTAATTCACTGCTTCTCAAACATTTCCCCATATGATCTTTTTTTTTCTGGGGTGATGTCCCTGTTCCCTTCCAGACTTCCAGGCTTGCGGATGCACAGAGCATCATGCCGCCTACACTGAGAAAACCTCTTTGAACCATTTTGTTGCCAGGTTCCTTGCTCTTCTGAAGTCCCTCATTTTTAATGCTTCTCTTGTCATGTTCATCTCTTATGAATGTCTTTGTCCTTATCCTGGTCTTTGACAGGAGGTTGCTGAGGATCTGGAAAAATAGTAAGCACTAGATTTACATCCAGAGTGAATCCTATACCGGGAGATGCTTTATGTTGTGGTGTTGGTGATATGGGCTCAAGATTGGCTATGTGGAACATGCACAACCCATTCAAAGATTGGTGTCCCTCAGAGACCAGTTGTGACCCACAAGGCTAGAAAATGGAAGATGGGGTCTCTGTGGCACTTTCAGAGTTGCCCTGTATCTACTTTGCTATTTGTGTTTTCATGTCATTAACCCTATGTATGTGTGACATGACAGCTTTGATTTCTAAATATTACCTGTATTTAAACAGTTACGTGGTTAAATATACCAGTGAAAGCTCCAGTTTCTGTTCCATTAGTTCCAGGCCTCTTTGTAATTTTTTCCACTTACCTGTACATACATCTCCCTGTAATCCTCCCTGAGGAATAGAAATTGTTGAAGAATCACAATGAAGTTGGTTTGTGTTGCCCGGGCAAAGAGGAGACCAGTCTAGATGGACACGTTTGGATATTTCTGTCTCAAATTTATCCATGGTGTCTGCAGGGGACGTTGCAGTCATGCAATGCATCTGTTCTCACAACCCTCTTGTGGTGGCAGAGAAATGTTATTAGCTCAGCTTCTTCAATAGAGAGCTAGGGGACAAAAAGACCAGGCATAGCAATTTGTTTAGGAGTCAAAATATTCAGCAGGATTTTTCCAGAGTGTAAAAGCAGGTTAGAGATCTTTTCCTTGGGGAGACCCAGAGAAGAATTCGCTACACATTGTAATGTTTCAAGAGCCCTTTTGTAGGTTTGTTATGTGCTTGGGTGTTGGATCAGAGGTACATAGCCATCCACTGAGAGTTTCAGTAGTTCATGATCAGCCTACATGAATTCTGGGCTTAAATCCCTTCCTGTGGTCTGTAATGGAGCAGGGATTTAAGACCAAGACCAGAGTAGTGTCCAAGCCACTGATTCTTCTGTCTATAAAGATCTTCCTGTGGTAAGGGACAGGGCTTTAAAAACCCAAATCACAATGAGTCATAGTAGGTTGATGGTGCAAGTCTGAAGATACTGTGGACCACACACTCCTGTAGTGTCTGTGGAGCTTCAGAGACCTCCACAGATCCCTCCCAAACTAAATTATTTCACCATTTTAAGAAAAGGGTGGATGGGTGGGAAGTACCAGTGATTATGAACTACTCATTTAAGTAGGAGACCAAGATGTGATAATCTGCTAAGACTTCCCTTTTCCTTTCAGTTTGGCAGGGCCCTGTGTCACTCAGCACTAGCCACAAGGAACAATGCCAGATGTTTGCTTCTGGGAGCGAGAGAAAATCTATTCAGATGAGGCCTCTGAAGGTACTGAGCAGGAGCTAGAAGATACAGACAGGGAAACAAGAGGGGAGTGGTACAGATCAAGAAAGCTTATGGGATGAAAAAGAACTGTGAGGTGGCGATGAGGAGATATCCCTTCTTCTGACTCTGTAGGTGTTGGATGTTGGTGTCACATCTCCCTTTCTTGTTCCTTTCCCCTATCAGCTAAGTGCATAAGTGATTTTTGGCCACAGCTAACCTACCTGGAGAGTGAGACACAAGTGCCAAAACAGAAACACAGCAGGAAGTAACAGAGCAAACACAAAGAAGGTTTATGGAGTGGTGATTGAAATGTGCTGTTCTTTAAATGCCAGGAGAATAGATCAGGTTTAGGGCCAGAATAAGGGGAGACTGAGGGTGGGGGGAAGTGTGGAAGAAAGGGAAGTTTTCTGTTGCTGGTTCTTCTTCCACATGTTTAAAGCACAAATGCCACAAAGGTAGGATGAAAGCACTTTGTGTCTCCTGGGGTACTTTGTTAATGGCAGGAGAGTTAGCTCATGGCACTTTGTACTGTCTGTGCTGCAGCTGTTAACCTAAACATAGTGAGGCAATGCTTGCATTACTGCCATTACCTATGAGTGTTACAGAGTTTTGCAGTACTGAGTCAATAACGTGTTGCTGCATCAGCATGGAGAGCAGGGTGCTGAGCAAAATGCCAGCTTTAAAATGCTGTGACAGAAAAGAAATTGTCCATGACAAAACTAGCACTACTGTGCTGTGGGTGCCAGTTAGACAACTGTTTTTTCTCTACCTTTTGAATCAAGCAGCAGCATATTCCATCCAGAAATCACTGCAGAACAATAGTAGGGAATAATGTTTCAAGTGTTTATTTAATCAAATATTTTCACCCTGTGAAAGACACAAGGTTGCTGCATTCTCATTCCCCAAGTAACACTTTTCCTGGTCTTTGTTCTGATTATATTTTTGTAAGGACAGAAGGAAGATAGTGTAAGATTTGTAAGAGGCAGACAGCCATGCCAGTCTCTTTTTCAAGCATTCTGCCCCAGCTAGCTTGGCCTGGGTCACACAGAGGAAAGAGCATGACCTGGGACCATGCAACCCTTTGTCTCAGTGTAAACCAGAGCCAAAGGTGGTTTTGTGATGGGCTGGGATGACCTGTGGGTTGACTTGCTGACCAAGTCCTGCCTAAGACTATGCAAGTTTCAGTGCCAGGTGGTGAAGAGACTTCTTCTGGCCACTTAATGTCCCTGCCAGAAGACAGGCAGGCAGGCAAGCATACTGCTATGAGGAGAGCAGTGATAGCTGGAGGTATGGCATGTGTTGCAGATGCAG
The DNA here is from genome assembly GCF_900496995.4 of Aquila chrysaetos chrysaetos. Taxonomy (NCBI): domain Eukaryota; kingdom Metazoa; phylum Chordata; class Aves; order Accipitriformes; family Accipitridae; genus Aquila; species Aquila chrysaetos. Next base: position 36,895,800 of record NC_044013.1, read on the forward strand.
TACCAGGTGCACTTTGCACACACCCACAAGCCTCCCTCAGCACGTTGTGTAGCCTGCTCTGGCACTGCTGGATTCAGCCTTGTGCTGCGTAGAATCATAGAATAATTTAGATTGGAAAAGACCCTCAAGATCATCGAGTCCAACTGTAAACCTAACACTGCCAAGTCCATCAATAAACCATGTCCCTAAGCGCCACGTCTACACATCTTTCAAATACCTCCAGGGATGGTGACTCAACCGCTTCTCTGGGCAGCCTGTTCCAATGCTTGACAACCGTTTCAGTGAAGAAATTTTTCCTAATATCCAATCTAAACCTTCCCTGGTGCAACTTGAGGCCATTTCCTCTTGCCCTATCACTTGTTACTAGGGGAAAAGAGACCGACCCCCACATCACTACAACCTCCTTTCAGGTAGTTGTAGGGAGCAATAAGGTCTCCCCTCAGCCTCCTTTTCTCTAGACTTAACAACCCCAGTTCCCTCAGCCTCTCCTCCTAAGACTTGTGCTCTAGTCCCTTCACAAGCTTCATTGTTCTTCTTTGGATGTGCTCCAGAAACTCAGTGTCTTTCTTGTAGTGAGGGGCCCAAAACTGAACACAGTATTTGAGGTGCGGCCTCACCAGTGCCAAGTACAAAGGGACAATCACTTTCCCTAGTCCATCACCCTCCCCTCCAAGAGACACATTTTCAGGTCTCTTGCTGTAGACAGACACTCTTGCTGCTCTCTACCTACCAGTCCCCCCAGAGCTTGAACACCCCATAACACAGCTCCACTGCCAGGGAGGGGAGAGCCCCTCTTCTTTCACACCAGTGAACATTTCCCCAAGCCTCATGAGGGCTAAGGAAGCCGATCTCAATCTTGCCCCAAGAAGAAAGGTGCAAGACTGGAGTTTCAGTGAACTACATACACCACAGTGTTTATTAACTTCAGATTAGTGTGATAGGCACAACGCTGCATCCACGGGATATCTCCCCACACTCTAAGCTTGTTCCTTCAGCTTCTTCAGCAGCTCCCTCAGCTGCTCGATCTGGGCAGTCACGCTGCTCTTGGCAGTACCACCCATGGCTGTGTACTGCTCCACGCTGTTGACAACGTTGAAGACCTGGGAGACGTCACTGCCGAACAGCGGGCTGGGGAGGCAAAGAGAAGAGGGGTCAGTGGAGAGCGCTGGCTGCTGTTGGCTGGCTTTACTGCCTGCAGAGAGGGCGAGGGAGTGGAGACGGAGCCTTTTTCCAAGGGGAAAGACCTCCTGCAGCCCTGCTTCTGCACTTCTCGTGCCTGACAGTGGCTGCTTGTGGCAGACCAAAGAGTCAGCTCCAAGGAGAGAATGGGGAAGTTTGGAGCCAAACTCCTCGGAGGGCTGCTGCCTCCAGGTGAGGGCATGAGTTTCTCCCAGTCCCTCCCAAGAGCTGCTGCCCATGCCCCACTGGAGCTGAAAGGTACTGATGTTGTCCCCCTTTGGTATTTTCAGGCCCAGCAGTAGCAGCATTGATATTCAGGCCAGGAGGACTTTGGGGTGATGTCTTGCCCAGGCATTTTGGGGAAGAGCACTATGAGGAGGCCCATATGCAGGGAGGCTAATATGTGCCTGATGAGGGGAGTCATGGCAAAATAATAGCGATACAAACCTGATGCTCTTCAGGTCATCCAGGCTGAGATTATTGATGGTGATGCCTTTAGACTCAGCGAGGTGGACGGCCTTCCCAGAGGCAGTGTGGGCTTGTCTGAATGGCATCTGCAGTGAGAAGCAGAGGCCGCAGTCAGTGACCAGGCAACTGGGGTGTTTTTCAAAGGAAATATTGGATGTGCTGTCTTTTTTGATTGGCTTGATTTCACTTAGGGCAATGGAATCTGAATCCGGGTTTTCTGGGGTGTGAAGAGGGGAGGCGTTAGGAGGTAAAATTCCACCTGTAAATTACTATCAAGTCCACCCGGCAGCAGTTCCACTACTTGGGATACATGTAAAGAATGGGTTTCCAGCTTTCGTGTTTGTTGACCCAGACTGATCATCACCTGGGGACAGAACAGAAGGCCTCATCTCAGGCCCTCACTGAGCAGTATTCTGCATCCAAAGAAATCGCACCTCCAAGTCTACCTCTGATACTTACTCCTTTATGAACCAAGTAGAGAGCCAGGTCAGATGACAGGATCTCAGGGCTCAGTGCCTTCTCCATGTTCTCCTTGTTGATCTGCAGGAGAGTCAGAGGGTGACATTATTATCAGCTCCTCCATGGGAACATGTTAGTGGTCACGGTGAGGGGACTTCATCTGGAAGGGACCTGGCTCTAAAAGGACCCTCTGACCCCCTGAGCAGCTGACAGTGGGGGCCATAATGAGCAGTATGGGTGAGGCATTGAGGAGCCTTCATCTTAGGACCAGTCTAGAGCTCTTTTACCTGTGTTACTCCCAGAATGCGTGCCCCAACCATGTTCAGTAGTGAGAGGCTGAAGCCTTACCTGGAGGGTAGAAATCACTCCAGTGGCAACCTGGAGCACAGCATTCAAGGTGTCCACGACATCAAAGACGGCCTCCTTGTCTTCCTGCATTAGAACAGGGGTGGAAATTGCTGTAAGTCAACCTGAGGCAGCCCAAAAACCCAAGAGCCTGAGCAGCCTAGCCAGCAGAGCAGGCCTGTCATCCCAGGGGCTTGTGCTAGGGGCCAGGCTGTCAACTGCAGCGTGCCGTGCCTCAGCCCCTTTCTCAGCATCCTGCACACAAGCAGGGTCTGTGCAGGGAAATGGAGTGGCAAGACTGCTCAGGAGCAGAAGACGGCCGTGTCTGCTCAGAGAGATGGTGCGAAAACTAACATCTGTTTACCTGCAGATCCTTGTTGTAGGTGCTTGGAAGTCCTTTGAGAACCATGAGAATAGCAGCCAACTGCAGAGAGAAACAGGTGAGGCAGTGAGTTGTAAGAAGAGAAGCGCATTGCCCCCAGCAGAGGTTAAGAGCCTAGACTGGGCACAGTTCTTCACACAGAGGCAAGAAGAAGGAAGATTCTTCAGCCCTGGTTTGAGCAGTTTCCCCATCCCGCTTCTTTCTTTAGCAGGCTCACCCGTCCAAACACTCGTCCAGCTTTGCTGCGGATCAGTTCCAGACTGTCGGGGTTCTTCTTCTGAGGCATCATGCTGCTGCCAGTGCTGAAGGAAAGGTGTGTGCAGTGTAATGGTGAGCAAGACCCCAGTCCCTACAGACACAGGCTAAGACAGGTCATGTGGCACACTGGCCCAGCCCTCCAAAACCACCACGTAGGTCCCCTTCCCTGGACACTTTTCTAGGGTGTAGGAAAGCAGTGCACTAACCGAGTTTCTCATGTTTCCCACAGCAAAGCCTTTGGGTTTGCAGTCTTGTCTGGAGCTACCATGCGGTCCCACCTCTCAAAGAGGAAGCAAAAAGGAGGCTTGCCCCCAAGCCCTCCAGAGGTGGTATCAGCAGGCCAGCCTAAGTGTTGCTGTGACCTCAGAGAGGGTGGGAGGGCTGTGGTTGTGCTGCCCTGAGAGACAGGAAATGTGTTAGGATTGCAAACCCAGCCAGTGAAGGAAGGGCTTTGGCAGGCAATCCCAGCAGAGGAGGAAGTTCTCTGTGCCAGCAGTTGCTGGGGAGGAGTGTGTGCTGAATGCAGCCTTGGTTGAGTTACCAGAATCAGAAATAAGTGATCATTACTGCGGAATATTCACCCTATGGCTGCCTTTCTGCCAGCCATTTAATGCTGTGGCAGCCTTGTGCAGCAGGGAGACCCCAACCACTGTCTCAGTCTCTCAGGTCAGGATAGCTGAGAAGAATTACTCCCCAGAGGCCAGAGACCTACCAGTAGGTATCAGAGAGGGTTAGAAAGCCAAACTCGCTGGTACTGTAGATGATGAGATCTTCAGCCATCTTGCTAAGGTGGATCATCAGCAGGGTGGCAACAGAGAGGAATTCCACTGCAGAGAAGGCAGGAAATCAGTGTAAAATCAGGGTGAAAAAGGTGCTTGTTTGCTTGACAACCCAGGGAGCCCTGACTGGAGCTTTGGAGTTACTTCCTAGTGAGGGATTTCAGTCCCCTTGTTAAAGGAGCTTAACTGGGAAGGTCTCAGAAGCCTGTTTCTAAAATAGTGGTGGGAAGATGTGATTGGGTTGTGCTTACCCACAAAGTCTCTCTCGCTAACGGCATCCATGCTGTTCAGGCTGATGGAAGCAAAGTCCAGCTCTGTAAGGAAGGTGATGGACAGAGGAGGTCAGGCTTGGCATATCTGGAGCTTGAATGCATCAGGCTACCCAAGCATGCAGGTGACTGTGAGCCCTTGTGTAGTCCCAGGAACACAAACATGCTTAAGTGTTATACTGACTGGTGTCTTTATTATTAGCCCCAGGCAGTCAGTGTGCAGCAGAGGTGGCTCTTTCTGCTTCAACTTCACAGGCATTGCCTGTCTCGTTGCAGTGAAAAGCCTTATGAAAGAAAGGCTTTGGCTCAGGACAGTGCATTACGGTGCCAGTGGGACCACTATATCAATGCTTCCCTCCCTCCTAGATATTACAAGTAGACTTGTGCCACTCAATTATAGGGAGACATTTACCACTACGCAGAAGCTCTCTATCAATTTCCAGTGGGTTGCCAGCCAGAGCACCGCTGCCAGGGGAGAAAGAAACAGAAGTCACACATGATATCCTGCACCCTTCAACCAAAACTGACCTCTAGGAAGCAGGGAAGGCACCTCTGAAGACTTTGCAGAGCAAAGCGAGGCCCAGTGATTACACAAACAGTAGACCTTACCTTCCCAAAGGCAAGACATTGATCCTCTTCTTTATCTCTCCCAGGCGCTCAGAATCACGGGTCAGAGCAACAGCATGGCTAGGAAAGGACGTGAGAGATGAAGCATGTGAAGTCACAAAACATCACGTTCCTTCCCAAGCAGTATGCTGCCAAGCCTGGAGCCTGGGATCCCCTCTCGATCAGAAGAGGCTTGAAAGGGAGCCTAGGCACTAAGGCCCTTTGAAGTGGAAGAGCTAGCAGCCATACAAGATTCTCTGTGTTACCCCATTAGCAAAGGATGGAGCATACAGGCAGACGGCCTCCACTGCCCACACAGTGCTTTCGGGTGCCCAGTTGGTCAGAGCCACACAGGAACACGGGGAGTTCCTGTTCCAGTTTGCAGGGTTACCTCTGGTTTCTCATCACCCCTGGCTGCCCCCTCAGAGCATAATGCACTTCTAGGCTCCAGCTGAGCAGGGCCCCAAGGGTGGAGAAGGCTTCCTTCAGCCAAGTGTGAAAGGTGGCTGGTTACCTGAGCAAGAACTGGCTCCATCTGATGGGCTGAGCTTTCTGCAGGTGGGTGTAGCCAGGCAAGATAACATCAATTTCTCTGCATGTGAAAGGAGAGAAAGAGGTGAGCAGCTGCTGTCAGGATAGAGGGCAGTGGCAGGTACACTCCAGGCTTTCCTGGCAAGGTTGCAAAGAGAACATCTTTAGCCTGTGTTGTACTGAAGTTGGGTCTATCTCTTTCTCTGCCTTTCACCTTTCAACCTAAGCACACTGGGTTTAGACCTCCCGATCTTCCAGTGTGGTGCGTCTGCCCTAGGCTTCCCTGGAAGATTGCCTGGTACAGTAATCCCTCTGCAGCAGGCAAAGATTCCCCAGTCCACCACCATTTGGGAGTGTGGTGTGTGAGGAGGACAGTTATACAGGGAGTTAACACAGCTGAGCTTTTCTCATACGTAGCAACTTGAAACGTGTTCAAGTTCCCCACTCCTTCAGATGGCTTTGGTGCCTTCTGAAGTCTTGTGTGGACCTCCCACCGCAATTTCTTTGCTAGGGTAGACTGGGGGAAGAGGAAGGTCACTGTGACATGAACTGTGGAGAAAGGGGATCTGTTGTCTTTCCCTGTGCTACCGCACACCGCCCGTCTGTAACTTCTTCCGCAGGAGACTCTGCTGCTGCCCTGATCGGTGTCTGTCAAAGAGCAAGCCAAGAAGTCTCCAGCCCCAGCAAGGCCAAGGCCATGGATATGGAAAAGGACTTACATGGCAGCACGTTCCACCAGGGTCTTAATGAGCTGCAGGAGGTGAGTGGAGATGACAGAGAGGGAATTCTTCATGAACAGCTTCAAGTCAGTCACAACCTGTATGAGATTGGCCACAGACAGACAAAGCAGAATGTGACATACTTAGTGACTGGCCAGTTTTACTGCAAAGTAAACCCCTCCTTGTTCTGTGAGATGGAAAGTTGCATCTTCCTCTCATCATTTAGTAATTTTGATGTGGTAATGTCACTATATCTTGCTCTCCAGGAGGACAGCCAAAGGCCTTTCTGGTCCACGGTCTCCTGAAGTGAGGTTGGAGAGGAGTACAGAAGGAGGAAAAACAACCAGTTCTGTACGTACCTGATCATTCCTGCTTCTTCCAGTGTGCAGCTTTCCAGCTATGTCTCCAATCAGCTCCTGAGGACAAAAGGAGGATTTCTATCAGCATCTCTGTATTCTATGAAGGCGACTCCACATGAGCAGACCTCCTCCCTGCCTGGAAGGGACTCAGCGCTAGGATCCTGTGAGTAGCCATGGGATCTCTTCTGGGGAAGGGCAAGTTTGGGTTCTATGCTTGTACAGTGCCCCTTCCACAAAAGGGGTTTCGGAAACACTTGATTGTGCACCTGGGGTTTCAGTGCCACAAGGTCCAGAGAAATTTCACAGTGGGACAGAGGAGCATGCACTTAACATCAGGCAGATCTAGCTACAGAGGAATGGGAACAAGAGGTTAGAGCACCCAAACCTTTAGTCTGCGTTCGTTGGCAGTGTGGATATCCTCATCGCTTTGGGTCACCACAAAGACTCCCTTAGACCATTCCTCAGAGATCTACAAACATCAGCAGAAACACCAGTCAGCCACTACGGTTACCCTGCTGCGCGTGGGGGCTGTAAGCGTCCCCAGCAAATACCAGCTTCTGCCCTCCCAATGAAATCAAAGTGTTAAGTCTCACACAAGCTCTGACATTCCTGTTCTTTCAAGCCAAGGCTGGCTGCTTGCTATATCCTGATATTCTATACTGCACTTGGTGGGATTCACCTCTACCCATGATGATCCTGCTGCATTATGGCTATAGGAGGATTTAAGCATTGCAACGACAAAGTGAGCTGAAATGTCAGTGATTGCTTTAGCATTGTCCACAAAGATTTTCCTATACACACATTGTATAGAGTCACCATTGTCCATGGCGGGTGAGCAACAACAATGGATATTTTAAAAAAGCGCTTAGCTGCTGACTTCTCTTCACCCCTATACAATGCTATGCATTGCCTTCTACTAACTCGGGCAGCCAGCCTCAAAACGATCCCAAGTGCCAGCAGAAAAAGAATATGCCTAATTCATACTGAAACAGTTCCTGGTGAATGTTCAGTCTGAAGAGGATGGGCGGGCAGGTCACACTCAGCACACCTCACCGAGGCACCGGGGCTGCCATAATGAGCATTGACAGTGTGCGCACCAGGGCTTCAGGCTGTCACTGGTTCACATCCTACTGTTGGGCTTTAATGCCTTTAGCAGGGTGCAGTTTGAGCATCGATCCCCTGCCCAGAATGTCTCCAGCAGTACCGAGTGCAATACACATGGGCTTGTTATGTCTATGATGTAGGACAGCAATCTCTTTCAGGAAAGCACTTCAGCACATGCCTAGCTCTAAGGAATAGGACATGAGGACATTTAAAGATGCTTTTTAGAACAGCAACTCAGGGAGGCTACTACAGATGCTGTCAGAAAAGCAGCCATTCATTCCAGCACACATGACAGATGTAAAGGAAATAAATACCTTTTCCAGGCCACTCAGGATCTTCTCCAGCTCAGTTTTAGATAGGATTCCAGCCTTCTCCAAGGCTTTGGCATATGCCATGCTCCCCTGGACATCAACCTCAGATAGTCTTTGATCACAGGTAATGGAAGAGCTGAGCATCTCCATGACTGGATCTGTACTTCCAACAAACCTTCCTCCCAACATTTTATCCCCCTGCAAGTAATGAAGTTAAGAGGCATGTTCAAAAGACTTACCGATATATCCCCTAAAAATCAGTTAATGTCCATCCCACTCTTTATCCAAGTAGAACTGAGGACATATTCAGGAGTGGTTTTTTCTGTACCATTGACCAGAAAAGCTCTGGACTTTAAGACCTTTGGCAAGTAGTTGTAGAGGTGGAAAACATGTCACTGTCACTAGCATTTAGCCCTTGAGGTGTCAGGTGTGGCTCAGGAATCCTCCAAGATACTTTACTCCTGCAGCATTCTGGAGGGAGTATGTCCTGTCCATGAAAATGAATATCAGGGCATATGGTGCAAGACCAGCGTGGATCTCTCTTTTAAGGCAGCTGCTGATCACTGACCCTTTGATAGTCTCCTGACAGGGAAAAAAAGTAAGGGAGTCAGGGATATAGTGAAAGCTAGTATCTACTGTTACTTGAAATAATAATTAAAAAACTCCCACTCTTTTAGGTAGACTATAGGAAAATACTCGGTTGACAAAGAGCTGTGGGCCAGCACAAGCCACATTATGAGGTGTTTGAAGTTACCGTTTGAAGCATCTCCAGAGTCCATGATGTTCTTGCAAGCTTTGGCATAAAATTAGCATAAAACTGGTTAAGGAGCGGACTGCAGAAAGGGAGGTCTGGGTACCTTCCAGTATTACAAATGTTCGGTTAAAATGAAAAGGAAAGAAAAAAACCCACAGTCCCAAACTACCCTCCAGAAGGTCCCTGAAGGTGCGCGGCGCCGGGCTGCCGGGCCGCCCGCCGAGCTACCATGGACAGCGGGCGGCTGCCGGGACCGGGGCCGGGGCCGGGGCCGGGGCCCGGGGCCCCGGGGCCGGTGACCCGAGCAACCCTTTCCTCAGCAACTGTGTGAACCAGCGTGCCTGAGAGGAGAGCAGGAGGGAGCCTGCGGAGGTCAGGGTGCAGTTACGGGGTGCTGGAGATCTCTTTCTGAAGCAGAGGGGAAATGGGAGTTGAAAAAGCAAAGTTTTGCAGCTCCTGGCTGGGAAACCAGTCCGCTGGGGCCAGTGGCGGAGGGGATGGGGCGTGAGAGGCCAGTGCTGGGAGCGAAGTGCTTGGATGGGGAAGAGGCATCTAAGTGTATCTTCGCTGCTGTGGGTTTTCACCACCAGAATCAGAGGTGAGGTGTCAGAACTATTGCAAAGACGTTTGCTGTCCCCTTCTCCATTTAAAACCCGGGAAAACACATCAAGTAGAGAAGCACCCGAACGAGCACGGCAGGTTGCAGTGCTGGGGTTATCACGCAGTTGAGCTCGCGTCTGCCAGACCACCCTGAGACCACCCCCGCCGGAGAAGCAAAGTTCACCCTCACCTCGGCTGCCATTTCGGACGACGTTTTGCTCGTTTGTGCAGCGATCTTGGCAACTGGTGCAACCTGCGGAACAGCGAGGTGAGGTGAGGCTCTGCCGCCCGCCCCGCTCCCGGTGCCGGTCGGGGGTCCCCGGTGCCCGCCCGGCCCCGCTCACCTGCTCCGTAGCGCAGCCCCGGCTGGTCGCTCGCTGCTCCCCGGCCCCGCCGCCCCGCTTTTACACGCCTCGGAGCGGGGCTGGCGGCTCGTCCCGCCCCGGCGGGGCGGGGTGTCCCCGGGGCCGGCCCCGCTCCGGTCCCCCTCCCCTCGGACCACCCCGCAGCACGGGGGTGTTTCTGCTTTCCCTAAGGGAGTGTGCTACTACGGCATGTTTCTTTCTCTGCGCACTGTCGGAGGCCTTTGAGGGAGTGCAGGAGGTGCATCCCAGTTTTCTTGTCCCCTTTTGGGTTTTTCTGCCCTTTAACCAGCCCTATTGTAACAGGACCGTAGGATAATTCAGGTAGGAAAGGACCTAGTCCAGCTGTCTTTCCTATGTTCTTCTTTGTCCTACTATTCATCCCCTTTCTGAGTTGAAGATGAAGTCTAGAGCACAATGGGGTTGCATGATTAGGGCGTGCTGCTTTCTGTAGCAGAGAGAACACAGGCAGAATGACATGGCTAGCATCAGGCAGCCACTGGCTACCCAGCCTGCATGAGCAAGTACCTTTTGCAGCTGGGTTTCCAGTGTGCTGCCTTCAGTTTCAGTCCAGAACAAGGGTCAAACTCTGTATCTGGATTTATAGCCAACTATTAATTCACTGCTTCTCAAACATTTCCCCATATGATCTTTTTTTTTCTGGGGTGATGTCCCTGTTCCCTTCCAGACTTCCAGGCTTGCGGATGCACAGAGCATCATGCCGCCTACACTGAGAAAACCTCTTTGAACCATTTTGTTGCCAGGTTCCTTGCTCTTCTGAAGTCCCTCATTTTTAATGCTTCTCTTGTCATGTTCATCTCTTATGAATGTCTTTGTCCTTATCCTGGTCTTTGACAGGAGGTTGCTGAGGATCTGGAAAAATAGTAAGCACTAGATTTACATCCAGAGTGAATCCTATACCGGGAGATGCTTTATGTTGTGGTGTTGGTGATATGGGCTCAAGATTGGCTATGTGGAACATGCACAACCCATTCAAAGATTGGTGTCCCTCAGAGACCAGTTGTGACCCACAAGGCTAGAAAATGGAAGATGGGGTCTCTGTGGCACTTTCAGAGTTGCCCTGTATCTACTTTGCTATTTGTGTTTTCATGTCATTAACCCTATGTATGTGTGACATGACAGCTTTGATTTCTAAATATTACCTGTATTTAAACAGTTACGTGGTTAAATATACCAGTGAAAGCTCCAGTTTCTGTTCCATTAGTTCCAGGCCTCTTTGTAATTTTTTCCACTTACCTGTACATACATCTCCCTGTAATCCTCCCTGAGGAATAGAAATTGTTGAAGAATCACAATGAAGTTGGTTTGTGTTGCCCGGGCAAAGAGGAGACCAGTCTAGATGGACACGTTTGGATATTTCTGTCTCAAATTTATCCATGGTGTCTGCAGGGGACGTTGCAGTCATGCAATGCATCTGTTCTCACAACCCTCTTGTGGTGGCAGAGAAATGTTATTAGCTCAGCTTCTTCAATAGAGAGCTAGGGGACAAAAAGACCAGGCATAGCAATTTGTTTAGGAGTCAAAATATTCAGCAGGATTTTTCCAGAGTGTAAAAGCAGGTTAGAGATCTTTTCCTTGGGGAGACCCAGAGAAGAATTCGCTACACATTGTAATGTTTCAAGAGCCCTTTTGTAGGTTTGTTATGTGCTTGGGTGTTGGATCAGAGGTACATAGCCATCCACTGAGAGTTTCAGTAGTTCATGATCAGCCTACATGAATTCTGGGCTTAAATCCCTTCCTGTGGTCTGTAATGGAGCAGGGATTTAAGACCAAGACCAGAGTAGTGTCCAAGCCACTGATTCTTCTGTCTATAAAGATCTTCCTGTGGTAAGGGACAGGGCTTTAAAAACCCAAATCACAATGAGTCATAGTAGGTTGATGGTGCAAGTCTGAAGATACTGTGGACCACACACTCCTGTAGTGTCTGTGGAGCTTCAGAGACCTCCACAGATCCCTCCCAAACTAAATTATTTCACCATTTTAAGAAAAGGGTGGATGGGTGGGAAGTACCAGTGATTATGAACTACTCATTTAAGTAGGAGACCAAGATGTGATAATCTGCTAAGACTTCCCTTTTCCTTTCAGTTTGGCAGGGCCCTGTGTCACTCAGCACTAGCCACAAGGAACAATGCCAGATGTTTGCTTCTGGGAGCGAGAGAAAATCTATTCAGATGAGGCCTCTGAAGGTACTGAGCAGGAGCTAGAAGATACAGACAGGGAAACAAGAGGGGAGTGGTACAGATCAAGAAAGCTTATGGGATGAAAAAGAACTGTGAGGTGGCGATGAGGAGATATCCCTTCTTCTGACTCTGTAGGTGTTGGATGTTGGTGTCACATCTCCCTTTCTTGTTCCTTTCCCCTATCAGCTAAGTGCATAAGTGATTTTTGGCCACAGCTAACCTACCTGGAGAGTGAGACACAAGTGCCAAAACAGAAACACAGCAGGAAGTAACAGAGCAAACACAAAGAAGGTTTATGGAGTGGTGATTGAAATGTGCTGTTCTTTAAATGCCAGGAGAATAGATCAGGTTTAGGGCCAGAATAAGGGGAGACTGAGGGTGGGGGGAAGTGTGGAAGAAAGGGAAGTTTTCTGTTGCTGGTTCTTCTTCCACATGTTTAAAGCACAAATGCCACAAAGGTAGGATGAAAGCACTTTGTGTCTCCTGGGGTACTTTGTTAATGGCAGGAGAGTTAGCTCATGGCACTTTGTACTGTCTGTGCTGCAGCTGTTAACCTAAACATAGTGAGGCAATGCTTGCATTACTGCCATTACCTATGAGTGTTACAGAGTTTTGCAGTACTGAGTCAATAACGTGTTGCTGCATCAGCATGGAGAGCAGGGTGCTGAGCAAAATGCCAGCTTTAAAATGCTGTGACAGAAAAGAAATTGTCCATGACAAAACTAGCACTACTGTGCTGTGGGTGCCAGTTAGACAACTGTTTTTTCTCTACCTTTTGAATCAAGCAGCAGCATATTCCATCCAGAAATCACTGCAGAACAATAGTAGGGAATAATGTTTCAAGTGTTTATTTAATCAAATATTTTCACCCTGTGAAAGACACAAGGTTGCTGCATTCTCATTCCCCAAGTAACACTTTTCCTGGTCTTTGTTCTGATTATATTTTTGTAAGGACAGAAGGAAGATAGTGTAAGATTTGTAAGAGGCAGACAGCCATGCCAGTCTCTTTTTCAAGCATTCTGCCCCAGCTAGCTTGGCCTGGGTCACACAGAGGAAAGAGCATGACCTGGGACCATGCAACCCTTTGTCTCAGTGTAAACCAGAGCCAAAGGTGGTTTTGTGATGGGCTGGGATGACCTGTGGGTTGACTTGCTGACCAAGTCCTGCCTAAGACTATGCAAGTTTCAGTGCCAGGTGGTGAAGAGACTTCTTCTGGCCACTTAATGTCCCTGCCAGAAGACAGGCAGGCAGGCAAGCATACTGCTATGAGGAGAGCAGTGATAGCTGGAGGTATGGCATGTGTTGCAGATGCAGTACCAGGTGCACTTTGCACACACCCACAAGCCTCCCTCAGCACGTTGTGTAGCCTGCTCTGGCACTGCTGGATTCAGCCTTGTGCTGCGTAGAATCATAGAATAATTTAGATTGGAAAAGACCCTCAAGATCATCGAGTCCAACTGTAAACCTAACACTGCCAAGTCCATCAATAAACCATGTCCCTAAGCGCCACGTCTACACATCTTTCAAATACCTCCAGGGATGGTGACTCAACCGCTTCTCTGGGCAGCCTGTTCCAATGCTTGACAACCGTTTCAGTGAAGAAATTTTTCCTAATATCCAATCTAAACCTTCCCTGGTGCAACTTGAGGCCATTTCCTCTTGCCCTATCACTTGTTACTAGGGGAAAAGAGACCGACCCCCACATCACTACAACCTCCTTTCAGGTAGTTGTAGGGAGCAATAAGGTCTCCCCTCAGCCTCCTTTTCTCTAGACTTAACAACCCCAGTTCCCTCAGCCTCTCCTCCTAAGACTTGTGCTCTAGTCCCTTCACAAGCTTCATTGTTCTTCTTTGGATGTGCTCCAGAAACTCAGTGTCTTTCTTGTAGTGAGGGGCCCAAAACTGAACACAGTATTTGAGGTGCGGCCTCACCAGTGCCAAGTACAAAGGGACAATCACTTTCCCTAGTCCATCACCCTCCCCTCCAAGAGACACATTTTCAGGTCTCTTGCTGTAGACAGACACTCTTGCTGCTCTCTACCTACCAGTCCCCCCAGAGCTTGAACACCCCATAACACAGCTCCACTGCCAGGGAGGGGAGAGCCCCTCTTCTTTCACACCAGTGAACATTTCCCCAAGCCTCATGAGGGCTAAGGAAGCCGATCTCAATCTTGCCCCAAGAAGAAAGGTGCAAGACTGGAGTTTCAGTGAACTACATACACCACAGTGTTTATTAACTTCAGATTAGTGTGATAGGCACAACGCTGCATCCACGGGATATCTCCCCACACTCTAAGCTTGTTCCTTCAGCTTCTTCAGCAGCTCCCTCAGCTGCTCGATCTGGGCAGTCACGCTGCTCTTGGCAGTACCACCCATGGCTGTGTACTGCTCCACGCTGTTGACAACGTTGAAGACCTGGGAGACGTCACTGCCGAACAGCGGGCTGGGGAGGCAAAGAGAAGAGGGGTCAGTGGAGAGCGCTGGCTGCTGTTGGCTGGCTTTACTGCCTGCAGAGAGGGCGAGGGAGTGGAGACGGAGCCTTTTTCCAAGGGGAAAGACCTCCTGCAGCCCTGCTTCTGCACTTCTCGTGCCTGACAGTGGCTGCTTGTGGCAGACCAAAGAGTCAGCTCCAAGGAGAGAATGGGGAAGTTTGGAGCCAAACTCCTCGGAGGGCTGCTGCCTCCAGGTGAGGGCATGAGTTTCTCCCAGTCCCTCCCAAGAGCTGCTGCCCATGCCCCACTGGAGCTGAAAGGTACTGATGTTGTCCCCCTTTGGTATTTTCAGGCCCAGCAGTAGCAGCATTGATATTCAGGCCAGGAGGACTTTGGGGTGATGTCTTGCCCAGGCATTTTGGGGAAGAGCACTATGAGGAGGCCCATATGCAGGGAGGCTAATATGTGCCTGATGAGGGGAGTCATGGCAAAATAATAGCGATACAAACCTGATGCTCTTCAGGTCATCCAGGCTGAGATTATTGATGGTGATGCCTTTAGACTCAGCGAGGTGGACGGCCTTCCCAGAGGCAGTGTGGGCTTGTCTGAATGGCATCTGCAGTGAGAAGCAGAGGCCGCAGTCAGTGACCAGGCAACTGGGGTGTTTTTCAAAGGAAATATTGGATGTGCTGTCTTTTTTGATTGGCTTGATTTCACTTAGGGCAATGGAATCTGAATCCGGGTTTTCTGGGGTGTGAAGAGGGGAGGCGTTAGGAGGTAAAATTCCACCTGTAAATTACTATCAAGTCCACCCGGCAGCAGTTCCACTACTTGGGATACATGTAAAGAATGGGTTTCCAGCTTTCGTGTTTGTTGACCCAGACTGATCATCACCTGGGGACAGAACAGAAGGCCTCATCTCAGGCCCTCACTGAGCAGTATTCTGCATCCAAAGAAATCGCACCTCCAAGTCTACCTCTGATACTTACTCCTTTATGAACCAAGTAGAGAGCCAGGTCAGATGACAGGATCTCAGGGCTCAGTGCCTTCTCCATGTTCTCCTTGTTGATCTGCAGGAGAGTCAGAGGGTGACATTATTATCAGCTCCTCCATGGGAACATGTTAGTGGTCACGGTGAGGGGACTTCATCTGGAAGGGACCTGGCTCTAAAAGGACCCTCTGACCCCCTGAGCAGCTGACAGTGGGGGCCATAATGAGCAGTATGGGTGAGGCATTGAGGAGCCTTCATCTTAGGACCAGTCTAGAGCTCTTTTACCTGTGTTACTCCCAGAATGCGTGCCCCAACCATGTTCAGTAGTGAGAGGCTGAAGCCTTACCTGGAGGGTAGAAATCACTCCAGTGGCAACCTGGAGCACAGCATTCAAGGTATCCACAACATCAAAGACGGCCTCCTTGTCTTCCTGCATTAGAACAGGGGTGGAAATTGCTGTAAGTCAACCTGAGGCAGCCCAAAAACCCAAGAGCCTGAGCAGCCTAGCCAGCAGAGCAGGCCTGTCATCCCAGGGGCTTGTGCTAGGGGCCAGGCTGTCAACTGCAGCGTGCCGTGCCTCAGCCCCTTTCTCAGCATCCTGCACACAAGCAGGGTCTGTGCAGGGAAATGGAGTGGCAAGACTGCTCAGGAGCAGAAGACGGCCGTGTCTGCTCAGAGAGATGGTGCGAAAACTAACATCTGTTTTACCTGCAGATCCTTGTTGTAGGTGCTTGGAAGTCCTTTGAGAACCATGAGAATAGCAGCCAACTGCAGAGAGAAACAGGTGAGGCAGTGAGTTGTAAGAAGAGAAGCGCATTGCCCCCAGCAGAGGTTAAGAGCCTAGACTGGGCACAGTTCTTCACACAGAGGCAAGAAGAAGGAAGATTCTTCAGCCCTGGTTTGAGCAGTTTCCCCATCCCGCTTCTTTCTTTAGCAGGCTCACCCGTCCAAACACTCGTCCAGCTTTGCTGCGGATCAGTTCCAGACTGTCGGGGTTCTTCTTCTGAGGCATCATGCTGCTGCCAGTGCTGAAGGAAAGGTGTGTGCAGTGTAATGGTGAGCAAGACCCCAGTCCCTACAGACACAGGCTAAGACAGGTCATGTGGCACACTGGCCCAGCCCTCCAAAACCACCACGTAGGTCCCCTTCCCTGGACACTTTTCTAGGGTGTAGGAAAGCAGTGCACTAACCGAGTTTCTCATGTTTCCCACAGCAAAGCCTTTGGGTTTGCAGTCTTGTCTGGAGCTACCATGCGGTCCCACCTCTCAAAGAGGAAGCAAAAAGGAGGCTTGCCCCCAAGCCCTCCAGAGGTGGTATCAGCAGGCCAGCCTAAGTGTTGCTGTGACCTCAGAGAGGGTGGGAGGGCTGTGGTTGTGCTGCCCTGAGAGACAGGAAATGTGTTAGGATTGCAAACCCAGCCAGTGAAGGAAGGGCTTTGGCAGGCAATCCCAGCAGAGGAGGAAGTTCTCTGTGCCAGCAGTTGCTGGGGAGGAGTGTGTGCTGAATGCAGCCTTGGTTGAGTTACCAGAATCAGAAATAAGTGATCATTACTGCGGAATATTCACCCTATGGCTGCCTTTCTGCCAGCCATTTAATGCTGTGGCAGCCTTGTGCAGCAGGGAGACCCCAACCACTGTCTCAGTCTCTCAGGTCAGGATAGCTGAGAAGAATTACTCCCCAGAGGCCAGAGACCTACCAGTAGGTATCAGAGAGGGTTAGAAAGCCAAACTCGCTGGTACTGTAGATGATGAGATCTTCAGCCATCTTGCTAAGGTGGATCATCAGCAGGGTGGCAACAGAGAGGAATTCCACTGCAGAGAAGGCAGGAAATCAGTGTGAAATCAGGGTGAAAAAGGTGCTTGTTTGCTTGACAACCCAGGGAGCCCTGACTGGAGCTTTGGAGTTACTTCCTAGTGAGGGATTTCAGTCCCCTTGTTAAAGGAGCTTAACTGGGAAGGTCTCAGAAGCCTGTTTCTAAAATAGCGGTGGGAAGATGTGATTGGGTTGTGCTTACCCACAAAGTCTCTCTCGCTAACGGCATCCATGCTGTTCAGGCTGATGGAAGCAAAGTCCAGCTCTGTAAGGAAGGTGATGGACAGAGGAGGTCAGGCTTGGCATGTTTGGAGCTTGAATGCATCAGGCTACCCAAGCATGCAGGTGACTGTGAGCCCTTGTGTAGTCCCAGGAACACAAACATGCTTAAGTGTTATACTGACTGGTGTCTTTATTATTAGCCCCAGGCAGTCAGTGTGCAGCAGAGGTGGCTCTTCCTGCTCCAACTTCACAGGCATTGCCTGTCTCATTGCAGTGAAAAGCCTTATGAAAGAAAGGCTTTGGCTCAGGACAGTGCATTACGGTGCCAGTGGGACCACTATATCAATGCTTCCCTCCCTCCTAGATATTACAAGTAGACTTGTGCCATTCAATTATAGGGAGACATTTACCACTACGCAGAAGCTCTCTATCAATTTCCAGTGGGTTGCCAGCCAGAGCACCGCTGCCAGGGGAGAAAGAAACAGAAGTCACACATGATATCCTGCACCCTTCAACCAAAACTGACCTCTAGGAAGCAGGGAAGGCACCTCTGAAGACTTTGCAGAGCAAAGCGAGGCCCAGTGATTACACAAACAGTAGACCTTACCTTCCCAAAGGCAAGACATTGATCCTCTTCTTTATCTCTCCCAGGCGCTCAGAATCACGGGTCAGAGCAACAGCATGGCTAGGAAAGGACGTGAGAGATGAAGCATGTGAAGTCACAAAACATCACGTTCCTTCCCAAGCAGTATGCTGCCAAGCCTGGAGCCTGGGATCCCCTCTCGATCAGAAGAGGCTTGAAAGGGAGCCTAGGCACTAAGGCCCTTTGAAGTGGAAGAGCTAGCAGCCATACAAGATTCTCTGTGTTACCCCATTAGCAAAGGATGGAGCATACAGGCAGACGGCCTCCACTGCCCACACAGTGCTTTCGGGTGCCCAGTTGGTCAGAGCCACACAGGAACACGGGGAGTTCCTGTTCCAGTTTGCAGGGTTACCTCTGGTTTCTCATCACCCCTGGCTGCCCCCTCAGAGCATAATGCACTTCTAGGCTCCAGCTGAGCAGGGCCCCAAGGGTGGAGAAGGCTTCCTTCAGCCAAGTGTGAAAGGTGGCTGGTTACCTGAGCAAGAACTGGCTCCATCTGATGGGCTGAGCTTTCTGCAGGTGGGTGTAGCCAGGCAAGATAACATCAATTTCTCTGCATGTGAAAGGAGAGAAAGAGGTGAGCAGCTGCTGTCAGGATAGAGGGCAGTGGCAGGTACACTCCAGGCTTTCCTGGCAAGGTTGCAAAGAGAACATCTTTAGCCTGTGTTGTACTGAAGTTGGGTCTATCTCTTTCTCTGCCTTTCACCTTTCAACCTAAGCACACTGGGTTTAGACCTCCCGATCTTCCAGTGTGGTGCGTCTGCCCTAGGCTTCCCTGGAAGATTGCCTGGTACAGTAATCCCTCTGCAGCAGGCAAAGATTCCCCAGTCCACCACCATTTGGGAGTGTGGTGTGTGAGGAGGACAGTTATACAGGGAGTTAACACAGCTGAGCTTTTCTCATACGTAGCAACTTGAAACGTGTTCAAGTTCCCCACTCCTTCAGATGGCTTTGGTGCCTTCTGAAGTCTTGTGTGGACCTCCCACCGCAATTTCTTTGCTAGGGTAGACTGGGGGAAGAGGAAGGTCACTGTGACATGAACTGTGGAGAAAGGGGATCTGTTGTCTTTCCCTGTGCTACCGCACACCGCCCGTCTGTAACTTCTTCCGCAGGAGACTCTGCTGCTGCCCTGATCGGTGTCTGTCAAAGAGCAAGCCAAGAAGTCTCCAGCCCCAGCAAGGCCAAGGCCATGGATATGGAAAAGGACTTACATGGCAGCACGTTCCACCAGGGTCTTAATGAGCTGCAGGAGGTGAGTGGAGATGACAGAGAGGGAATTCTTCATGAACAGCTTCAAGTCAGTCACAACCTGTATGAGATTGGCCACAGACAGACAAAGCAGAATGTGACATACTTAGTGACTGGCCAGTTTTACTGCAAAGTAAACCCCTCCTTGTTCTGTGAGATGGAAAGTTGCATCTTCCTCTCATCATTTAGTAATTTTGATGTGGTAATGTCACTATATCTTGCTCTCCAGGAGGACAGCCAAAGGCCTTTCTGGTCCACGGTCTCCTGAAGTGAGGTTGGAGAGGAGTACAGAAGGAGGAAAAACAACCAGTTCTGTACGTACCTGATCATTCCTGCTTCTTCCAGTGTGCAGCTTTCCAGCTATGTCTCCAATCAGCTCCTGAGGACAAAAGGAGGATTTCTATCAGCATCTCTGTATTCTATGAAGGCGACTCCACATGAGCAGACCTCCTCCCTGCCTGGAAGGGACTCAGCGCTAGGATCCTGTGAGTAGCCATGGGATCTCTTCTGGGGAAGGGCAAGTTTGGGTTCTATGCTTGTACAGTGCCCCTTCCACAAAAGGGGTTTCGGAAACACTTGATTGTGCACCTGGGGTTTCAGTGCCACAAGGTCCAGAGAAATTTCACAGTGGGACAGAGGAGCATGCACTTAACATCAGGCAGATCTAGCTACAGAGGAATGGGAACAAGAGGTTAGAGCACCCAAACCTTTAGTCTGCGTTCGTTGGCAGTGTGGATATCCTCATCGCTTTGGGTCACCACAAAGACTCCCTTAGACCATTCCTCAGAGATCTACAAACATCAGCAGAAACACCAGTCAGCCACTACGGTTACCCTGCTGCGCGTGGGGGCTGTAAGCGTCCCCAGCAAATACCAGCTTCTGCCCTCCCAATGAAATCAAAGTGTTAAGTCTCACACAAGCTCTGACATTCCTGTTCTTTCAAGCCAAGGCTGGCTGCTTGCTATATCCTGATATTCTATACTGCACTTGGTGGGATTCACCTCTACCCATGATGATCCTGCTGCATTATGGCTATAGGAGGATTTAAGCATTGCAACGACAAAGTGAGCTGAAATGTCAGTGATTGCTTTAGCATTGTCCACAAAGATTTTCCTATACACACATTGTATAGAGTCACCATTGTCCATGGCGGGTGAGCAACAACAATGGATATTTTAAAAAAGCGCTTAGCTGCTGACTTCTCTTCACCCCTATACAATGCTATGCATTGCCTTCTACTAACTCGGGCAGCCAGCCTCAAAACGATCCCAAGTGCCAGCAGAAAAAGAATATGCCTAATTCATACTGAAACAGTTCCTGGTGAATGTTCAGTCTGAAGAGGATGGGCGGGCAGGTCACACTCAGCACACCTCACCGAGGCACCGGGGCTGCCATAATGAGCATTGACAGTGTGCGCACCAGGGCTTCAGGCTGTCACTGGTTCACATCCTACTGTTGGGCTTTAATGCCTTTAGCAGGGTGCAGTTTGAGCATCGATCCCCTGCCCAGAATGTCTCCAGCAGTACCGAGTGCAATACACATGGGCTTGTTATGTCTATGATGTAGGACAGCAATCTCTTTCAGGAAAGCACTTCAGCACATGCCTAGCTCTAAGGAATAGGACATGAGGACATTTAAAGATGCTTTTTAGAACAGCAACTCAGGGAGGCTACTACAGATGCTGTCAGAAAAGCAGCCATTCATTCCAGCACACATGACAGATGTAAAGGAAATAAATACCTTTTCCAGGCCACTCAGGATCTTCTCCAGCTCAGTTTTAGATAGGATTCCAGCCTTCTCCAAGGCTTTGGCATATGCCATGCTCCCCTGGACATCAACCTCAGATAGTCTTTGATCACAGGTAATGGAAGAGCTGAGCATCTCCATGACTGGATCTGTACTTCCAACAAACCTTCCTCCCAACATTTTATCCCCCTGCAAGTAATGAAGTTAAGAGGCATGTTCAAAAGACTTACCGATATATCCCCTAAAAATCAGTTAATGTCCATCCCACTCTTTATCCAAGTAGAACTGAGGACATATTCAGGAGTGGTTTTTTCTGTACCATTGACCAGAAAAGCTCTGGACTTTAAGACCTTTGGCAAGTAGTTGTAGAGGTGGAAAACATGTCACTGTCACTAGCATTTAGCCCTTGAGGTGTCAGGTGTGGCTCAGGAATCCTCCAAGATACTTTACTCCTGCAGCATTCTGGAGGGAGTATGTCCTGTCCATGAAAATGAATATCAGGGCATATGGTGCAAGACCAGCGTGGATCTCTCTTTTAAGGCAGCTGCTGATCACTGACCCTTTGATAGTCTCCTGACAGGGAAAAAAAGTAAGGGAGTCAGGGATATAGTGAAAGCTAGTATCTACTGTTACTTGAAATAATAATTAAAAAACTCCCACTCTTTTAGGTAGACTATAGGAAAATACTCGGTTGACAAAGAGCTGTGGGCCAGCACAAGCCACATTATGAGGTGTTTGAAGTTACCGTTTGAAGCATCTCCAGAGTCCATGATGTTCTTGCAAGCTTTGGCATAAAATTAGCATAAAACTGGTTAAGGAGCGGACTGCAGAAAGGGAGGTCTGGGTACCTTCCAGTATTACAAATGTTCGGTTAAAATGAAAAGGAAAGAAAAAAACCCACAGTCCCAAACTACCCTCCAGAAGGTCCCTGAAGGTGCGCGGCGCCGGGCTGCCGGGCCGCCCGCCGAGCTACCATGGACAGCGGGCGGCTGCCGGGACCGGGGCCGGGGCCGGGGCCGGGGCCCGGGGCCCCGGGGCCGGTGACCCGAGCAACCCTTTCCTCAGCAACTGTGTGAACCAGCGTGCCTGAGAGGAGAGCAGGAGGGAGCCTGCGGAGGTCAGGGTGCAGTTACGGGGTGCTGGAGATCTCTTTCTGAAGCAGAGGGGAAATGGGAGTTGAAAAAGCAAAGTTTTGCAGCTCCTGGCTGGGAAACCAGTCCGCTGGGGCCAGTGGCGGAGGGGATGGGGCGTGAGAGGCCAGTGCTGGGAGCGAAGTGCTTGGATGGGGAAGAGGCATCTAAGTGTATCTTCGCTGCTGTGGGTTTTCACCACCAGAATCAGAGGTGAGGTGTCAGAACTATTGCAAAGACGTTTGCTGTCCCCTTCTCCATTTAAAACCCGGGAAAACACATCAAGTAGAGAAGCACCCGAACGAGCACGGCAGGTTGCAGTGCTGGGGTTATCACGCAGTTGAGCTCGCGTCTGCCAGACCACCCTGAGACCACCCCCGCCGGAGAAGCAAAGTTCACCCTCACCTCGGCTGCCATTTCGGACGACGTTTTGCTCGTTTGTGCAGCGATCTTGGCAACTGGTGCAACCTGCGGAACAGCGAGGTGAGGTGAGGCTCTGCCGCCCGCCCCGCTCCCGGTGCCGGTGCCGGTGCCGGTCGGGGGTCCCCGGTGCCCGCCCGGCCCCGCTCACCTGCTCCGTAGCGCAGCCCCGGCTGGTCGCTCGCTGCTCCCCGGCCCCGCCGCCCCGCTTTTACACGCCTCGGAGCGGGGCTGGCGGCTCGTCCCGCCCCGGCGGGGCGGGGTGTCCCCGGGGCCGGCCCCGCTCCGGTCCCCCTCCCCTCAGCCCCCTTCGCCCTTCTCTCTCCTGCCTCCGGTCCCTGCTCGATCAGCGCATGATGAGCAAGTTAGGAAGAGAAGTTCCTCTGGAGGCAGGGTTGCTGCAAGGAGGAGGGTTGGGAGAGATGCTGTCATGTTGCTTATTAGTGAAGTTATTGGGGTAGCTTTAGGCAGTGCTCCTGCAGCGCCAGAGGGTCTTCTTGTGTGTGGACAGGTCAGCTCCTTTTCTAGGAATGTCCTTGTACTGAAGGAGTCCCATCGCTCTCTGTCATACCCCTCTAATGAGTAGTCTTTGATATGAATGTAATTGATATGATGGCTGGATCATCGTTGCTCTGTCCCCATTGTCACCCCAGCAAACACAAGAATAAAATAGATGGGAGCTAGTTGCTCGTTCCCATTTCTGTGTGGATGAGACTTTTCACCCCACTTGTAAGTATGCTGCAGCTCCAGCTCTGGGGCTTCCCTGCTGTCACCAGTTGCATGGGGTCACTCTTGCCAAGAGGCTCCTGTGAGCCACAGACTGTGGCTGTGGGGTGTGAAGTTGTGCTCTGCTTGGCAAAAAGCCCATTATCTTAAACTCATCAAACCTGGTAAATATCATGGAAGTAAAGAACCAATTTGAAATACGAGAGGGCTTTGGGAGCAGCCACTCGCAAAGCTATGGCTCAGACCCAATTTCTCATTAACTCCTCAGACACAGAGAGCACTTTTCTGCAGCCACTCCACAGAAAGCTGAATGCTTGCTGGTTCACCTTACTGAGTGTACTACTACAGTATCATATTTTTCCATCTGCATGGTCCAAACCTTTCAGAGAGCTCAGGAATCATATTCCAACCTTCTCGTCTGCATTTTGTTGGGTTATTTTCTTCACTTTAACTGACCCTCTTGTCCTTTTCCACTGTTCTCTCAGTTCCACAACTTATCTCCCTTTCCTTTTTACAGTAGGACACTTACACTAGGAAACAGTGCTTGATCATTTTGTGATCATGTTCCTTCCTATTCCGAAATCGCTCATTTTTACCAATTTTCTTGTCTTTTTCACCCTTTAGGAGTGTCCTTTTTCTTACTCTGGGCTTTGACAGGAGATTGCTGGTGTGTTGCGAAAATATAAGCACTGAATTTATAACCAGAGTGAAACTATGTCAATAAGATCTTAATAATCTATGTCTGATCTTACATGTGGCAAGGACGCGTGCTTTCACATGGGATCTGTCAGCAGTATCACTGTGTGTGTTTAGCAAACTTCATAGGGATTAGTTTGCTTGTAGTACACTGCTTAACTCCTGTCCCAGTTTGTATCTCAGATTATTGATGCTCTCTTTTCCCATTTTTAGATGAAACAGGCAATAACTATCATTTCTGTATAATAAGCAGTGTAGAGTATAAAGTAATAATTTTATAGTAAAAATGGAAGTGAAATTGTAAATCCAAGCAGAAGGCATTAACGTAAAAGTGAACATTGAAGAAATAGGATTTCTTAACGACACTTGGATCTGGAGAGATGAAAAGGGGGAAACAGTGAAATAGCATTGCAAAATAGGTTTTCTAATGCACGCTGAAATGTATTCTCATTACTGTCTTCTCTATTTGTTCTGGTTTGGATGGCTCTCCTCTTCCCATCATCTTCTTTCAGTATTTTATTTGCTTAGTGAAATAGAAAGATGACCCCCCCAAATCCCCACCCCACAGTTAAATACCAAGGAAGGCCTGAGGGAAAAGTCTTCCACTTATTTTCCCTTCTGGCACAGCAAAAGGCACATTGTTCATAAATATTCCCAGCTACACCCTTTCCCAAGCTGATGTACAATGAGGTAATACTAGAGAGGAAATTGCCCATTTTGCAGCACGGAGAAGTTTAATTAAATATATTTTACTATCCTCAAAGATTTGGACTTTATTTGTGCTTGCTTTTGTAATCAGTCACAGCCTTACTATTTCTTTTAGAGTGCATTTTTGTTGGAAGAGTGCAATAGTTGGGGAGCGCAGCTCTGAAGGAGTGCTTTAGTGGTCTCTAGAAATGCACTTTTCATAATAGGACTTATTTTCATAACTGAGTCCAGTGAAGAAAAAGGATAGCATAAACTGCTACAGTGTACCTTCTTTAAAAACATTCTTATTTAACTGTCATTTTGGTTTAGAAAAAGAAAAAAAGCTCTATGGGCTGAAAGTGCTAGTCAAACGCACTGTCAGCTAGACTGATGTGAAGCGGTGCTGACATTTTTTGTTAAAAAAAAAAACTTTGTTTAATGAATTTTGAATGTAAAAGAAAAAAAGACACTATAGGGTGATCAGCGAAATGCTGAATACAGTAAACATCTTTCATGACAAAGAATACAAATACCCTGCAGATCTGCTTTCAATAGCAATTACTAGGCCCCCTGCTTTCAATAGTTAATACCGAGGCCCCTCTCTCACCAAGCCTTAGTGGTAACAATCACAAGCCAATGCTTAAAATGTTGACATGCTAAGCACATTTAGAAAAACCTATGTCTGCATTCCCTATGGATGGTGTAGCATAACTGTCTAACACCTAAAGTGCAGCAATTAAAAAAAAAGTGAACTGAGCTAATCACCTCATCTCCTGAGAAGTTGTATGTAAGGGTAACGAGTTCTCTCTTGGATATTCCCTTTCTCCCTTGCATGGTGTCAGTGGACTTGTAGCTGTTCCATGTGTGTATTTACACCCTAACAGGCTATATGTCTCCATTGGAAAATATTTAGGAATAAAATCTCTATTAGAAAAAAAAAATTGAAAGCTGTTCAGAGAGGCATTTGTATTATGCTCATTCATCCCAGCTGCTGGGATTGGGCATCATCATCATCATCATCATGGATTGTAAAAATGTATCAGCAAAGATCTGGAATGAAACTTTTGGAGAAACAGTGAAAATGGAGATGATAAATTGGTGCTTGGGGGGAGATACAAAGGGGAGAAGCAAAGGAGAAATAAAATTAGTATGCTGAAGATTCTGAACCCATATCTAAAGAGAGTGATGAGAGGCAGGCAAGGATTAGTAGATTTCTGGAACAAAACTCTGAAATTTGATAGTCTGGAAATATGATATTTTCAAATGAAAGCTGACATTCTTTCCCTTCTTTTCTTCCCTTTAGCCTGGCTGGGAGCTGGCATACAGGCAGTTTCACGTGCAGAGTTTGAAACATGGCAGAGAAGTTACAGAGCATTTGTTGTGCCGGTTTTGGCCAATTTACAAGGTCAGTTAATCCTGACATGAAAAAGGACAGCATCCGTTGCATCCTGTCCACTGGGTCAGACCAACAGCTTTCAATCTGCATTTTGACGACCTTTCTCCTGGCTCTTTTTCCACAGGACTCCATGACAAATGATTCTGGAGTATAAATTAATTTCTATCTGTACTACAATCTGTGTGTGATGGGGTCCACATGTCCACTGAAACTTTTTTATGAGTCTTCAACTGAAAAGGGCAGAAAAAGCTTTGCAGTAGGCTTTTAAACTTTGTCCAGCACTTCGGTGTCTGATGATGATGGTTCCTGGAGAGCTGGGAGGTGGTTGTTGGCCACTGTCCTGGCACTGAAGACTGTTCCTGAAGCGCTGCAGTTTCTCATGTTATTCAGAACTGGCTTAGGATTTGCAACACCCCAAGGAGCATCAAAGTCCCAGAAGTGGGAATGGACTTTATTCTGGCTTGATTCTGGGGAGAAAAGTGGCTGGTGGATTTTGTGCTAGTATTGCAAGACGGAGGTTGTGAGCACAAGTCTAATCCATTCGGTTCCTTAGTTTGCTCTTACAGCCCTGCTGCAAACAAGCAAGTGTGTGTGTATATGACTCCTTAGGGAGTTAGTGGTGTTGTGTTTGCATATAAACTTTTGCCTGAGAGATAATGGCAAAATTAAGTAATTAATGTTTCCCTGGCTCTCAGTCTCTGAGCCAGACAGTTTTCCTTTCTGTAGCCAATAGAACTTTCAGCTATTTGCACTCAATGAAGTGTGTTCAGTTTTCTCAAGAATGAAAAGGGCTCTTGCAAAATTTAATAGCACATATATTAAATGAGAAAGAAGCACAGTGGTGGCAGGAAAAGACATACGATGCTGATGAGCCTGGTAAAATGTCTGTAGAGGTGCTTAAAAGAGAATAGCAGTATTACACTAGTTCAGCCTTACAGTATTCTGTTTGCACATGGCTAGAGATTTTATTTGGAAGGACCTCTACAATACTGTTTCCCCCTTGTCATCATGCTTAACAGTGGCTAGCTGTCGGAACCTGAGTAGGTTTTTTCAGAACATGTTTTGTCACAGATAACATTTGTTGTACCGTTTTCTGTGAAAGGAGTTACAACTCACGTGGCGGGAAAGTGCTGAGTATCACCGGCATTGGTGGTTCAGTGGTAGAATTCTCGCCTGCCACGCGGGAGGCCCGGGTTCGATTCCCGGCCAATGCAGTTGACTTTTTTTTTTTTTTTTCCCCCCCCTTCCCCCGCACTTTATTTCTCCTTCCTTTTCCGCTTCCGTCCCGGTCGCCAAAGCCTCCTTCGGCTCAACCCCGGCCTGCCCCGCACTCCCCTCGCCGGGCGGGCTACGTGTGTGTGAGGGGAAGTTCCGCGGCGAGGCGGCGGCGGCGGCCAGGGCCGGCCTCAGCGTGCGGCTGCGCCCGGGGCGGACAAGATGGAGGTGTAAGGAGCGGCGGGGAGGGAGGGGGGACGGGCCGCTGCCGCCTCCCCCCCAGCTCCCTCCCTTCCGTGGCGGCAGTGGGGGCTCCGGGGCCGGGGTGTGTGTGTGGGGGTACATCTCTGTGGACCTACCTGCCTGCCTGCGGGGGGTGTGTGTGGGCGGTATATCTGTATGGGCCTGCCTGCCGTTGTGTGTGTGTGTGTGGGTGGGTATGTCTGTATGGGCCTGCCTGTGGTGTATGGGGGGGTATATTGGGCCTTTAACACCCCTATAACTAGCAGCGTGTTCAGGCATTCTGTGGAGAAACTGAGGATTTTTCATTTGCGTTACAAATCTTGCTGAAGCATGTTTGTTTGGGCAAAAGGCGTCGGTGGCTTAGCTTGAATCCCGCTCTCCGTCCCCATCTCCCCTGCCCTCCCGTCTCCTTGTGCTGCCTTCTCTCTTCTGCCCTGGGAGAGGTGAAACGGGAATCCCCTGCTGCAGCCTCTGGCAGAGACTTATTCCTGTGAGCCTCAGGTAGACATCTCTGTGTAGCAGCTGAACGTGCTGGAGGAGAGAACCTAACGGGTGTGCGCCAGCAACTGGAAACACAAGAGGGGCGTCAAAATTTTGGCTAGCTGGTAATTTGGGGCAATTACACCAGCCAGCCCCTAGGTTGCCATCCTAGGCAGCAAATTTTGTTGCCTTCCTACGCTGACAGCGCTATGCGTGTTTCTGTCTGGTTAGTGTCACCTGGGCCCAAAACAATAGGGTTTGACCTATTCTGAAGCTTAGAAACTCATGAGTTCTGTGGAGCCCGTTACAGTGTGCAGTTATATATGTGTACGTGGCGCTGCTTTCTAATGAGTGGGGGCACAGAGGATGCCAGTTCTGTAGGATGTATGCCAGCATCCACCTAAGTCAGCTGAACTATTGGAGTTCACGTTATTCGTGGATGCTTTATCATTAAATCTTCTATACTATTACAATTAAATATTCTATACATAAAATTCCAAAGCAGATAAGAAACATCCATTGAAATACGGGTTTGTATTATGTTAGCCTTAATGAGTAGCAGCCTGCAGGGAAATGAGCTGTTCTTGCTGTTGTAAAAATGCTGTGAAACATATATAGGCTGAAAGTTGCTGTTGCATGTGAGGAAAGATAGGATTTGCCCTGCTGAGAAATATTTGGTACCATTAATAGTAAGTCCGTGATGCTGCTTATACATCCACTTGTTTTTTATTACTTTGAGTAGCCCAATTTATTTTACTGGTCTGCCTCTTTTGGTACCAATAGGAAGGCGCATCAGAGGTAGAAGACCTGGAGACTGAAGTCCTGAGCTGTGGGTGAATGTCCCTTGCATTGGAATGGAACAATTTAGTCCATTTTGCACTTGAGTTACTGTTGGAATTTAATCTTACTAATCTCTTGCCTCCTGCCCGATGGCCTTTATAGAGGGACGCTGTGCAACTAGGAGAACCTCACTAAGTTCTTACCATGTCAGAAGTATCTGTTATTAGAGAAAAGAACCCTCCAGAAAATGTTGGGGTTTAAATATGCAATGTGTTTTAAGCAGTAGATTTAAAAACATGAAGTGTCAGTGATATTTTTAGAGGTGTGATGCCACATACTAAGATAATTTTTGATATATGCAGAAGACCTTCTCAATAATATTTTGGTTTGGACTAAAATTGGGGAAAATACTACCTATTTAAAGTTTCTAAAAAGAGTTTTTACATTTGGTCGTAACATGGCATTTTTTTTTCCTTTCTGTTTAAGTCTTAATCTCGTAAAAATTAAGCATACTGTTTAGTTGACTACTTAAAAATATACATTAGAACTCATTATTTATAATTTCTTGTTTTCTGAATGTAAAATTAATAGTTGCTTCATGAAAGGACTGAAGAAAATTGTATTTCTACTTTATAAGTTCTGCAAAAGTTTTTGAAACTGGTCTTGTTTATCAGTTTATAATTCTGGTTTTTCAGCACAACAAAAATTGTTGAAGAATTTGAGACTGACTCATTTGCTATCCATTGTTAGAAGACAAAAGTAATTTTCTGAATGACAAAGTGTTTTTGTCTTAATTTAACATCAGATAGATTTCAGACTCATTTGCATAGTAATGTATTTACTCTATATGACCCTTTTACTTATTTAACTGAATAATTCCATATATAATTCTTCTATGGCATTATTATTTCTAACAAAGAATGTCTTTGATCCATAGGGATTTCTGTAGCGATAGCCCGAATGCAAACATTCTGAAGAATTGCATTTACCTAACAACAAAAGCTATATGGTTTGTAAAACATGAATGAAAACTAATGCGTGTGTGAGCTCACTTGCTGAAGTTTCACTCGAGTCAGCGAAATGGAAGTTGAAGTTCATCTCAGCGTATTTTAGAAGGTCCTTTTCATTTAAAAACAATGATAGAACCTGTGGAAGTTTGTGGATGCATTTAACTCATTTGAAAGTGATGAACGTGACAGTTCTATTCAAACAGTTGATGGTGCTTAACAATACATTGTACCTTTTTTTTCTTTTTTTCATAAGCTGCTGCACAGACCTGAGAAAGGCCTTTTTTTGTCTTTTGTATGGAAACTTTCTGTTGTTGTGGCTACTGACTGCTCAGCAGAACGTGTTGTTTGGGGAATATAGGATGTTCTGTGTCAGTTTTTCTCCCTTTTTTAAAATTTAAAAATATAAAATTCCAATATCTGGTAATAATAGAGGTGTGATTAGTCTAAATATGTGCTTGACTCAGTGCGTTCAGCCTACTAGCAGTGGATAACGATTCTTGCTTAATTGGGACAGAATTAATGGGGAAGTGTTTGGCTGGTAGAAAATGGGAAACTCAGCCTTGCCCTGCTAATAAAGGAGTAGCCACATAAAGATTCAAAGAATAAATAAAGAGGAAGTGCAGTAAGTTTTGGATTTTTTACTCAGTACAGTATGTGTAAATACAGTGCCATATCTGTATCTATGCACACGCATGTACATTGTGCTAAAAATAGTAACTGTATTTTCTTTTTCCATGATCTTGGCTAATAAATAAATAGTATGTGTAATCTGAATGATTTTTGCTGTCAGTCTTTATTCAAATAAAAGTGGAGGCCCTTTTTTGTAAGGAAGAGGCAAGGCAATTTGGTTTTAGTTTGTAAAATTGGGTGAGTGAATGAAATCATGTGGCTGAGGAAAAAAGATTATAAGTGTATTACGATTTATGGGGCACGTTGTACAAAATATACTGTGTAATTATGTAATGATTCTACTAAAAATGTGGAAAAATATTTTCCAGAGGTGGCAACAACTTGTTAACTGTAGAATCACCAAAAATAGATCTCTTGATGATTTTTTTTTTTTTTTTAACTTTATGAAAGTAGTGTTTGTTCTCTTAGAGTCTGCGTGACTCAGCAAAGAAAAATTTTAGACAGTTTCATTTGGAACATATATTAATCATTTTCATTTTTCCTTTTAGAAAAGATGCAAATGCTGCATTGCTAAGTAACTTTGAGGTAAGTTTATCTGCGTCCCGGTTTTAAACCAGCTGTTTAAAGCTGTAATCAGTCACTTGTATACTTCTTTGGAAGCTGAAAATTGCCAGTGGCAATCAGCAAGACCTGTATGTGATTTCCACTACCTCCATTTGATTTGTTATTAAGAAAAAAGCTTTTTAAAGAAAATCTAGTTTTCTAGAAAATTACTCGTTTTCACTAGTAATGGGTACTGTATTATTATTTCATTGGTCCCAAATCTGTAAAAACAGATATAAATATGTTTTTCAAATAGACGAGGAGCAGATCATTAGAATGTCAGTAACTAACTTCAGCCTTGTTGTATTTACGCTGTTGCTGTGTGGTTGGTTTGTTGAATCATCTTGCGTATGGTGGTTTGTTATTTAGGATTTGATTTTCCACATCTTAAAACACTTGTGTATGTGGGCAAGTGTAGTGGATTGACTGGTGCTTTGTGTGACGTATGGTGTATCAGATCCCAAATCGAGAATGTTGACATCTCTGTAACGGGGCAGCAATGTCCAAAATATCTTTTTTTTGTAATTTTATCTTGTGATAAGCCAATATACCACCAAGTGTATGACACACTGATTGCTGGAGTCTCTTTAATATTGCAAATAAAAATTCTCGCAGAAAAATTCAAACATTTTTCACAGATGGCTGCTGCTAGAATCAGTGTTTCATATTTAACTTTAACCTTGTGGTGTGCAATATCATCTGAGAACCTATAACTCATTAATCCATAGTTTTATTAAAGCCAGTGCTACTGGAAGCGCAGTCTTACATCTCTGAATGCTTGTCAGTATTTTTTTTAAAGATCTTGAGGTGTTTCCAAACCAGTTTAGGTTATAGTAAGCATGAGGCCATTTGCTGATCTTAGATGTGTTACTCAGGATAAACACTCCTCGAAGCCAGTGATGTACTTTGATCTGATGTCATGGGGAAGGTACAGTGCCCTGTCATAACAAACAATGAATATTGCCATACAAATAACAAACAAACAAAAAAATCTTATTTTCTAGTGTAGGTAAGTTCTGAATAATTTTCTTCTCTCCTGAGTAAAGGTATTTTTTTAGTGAGGAAGAAAGAAATGTAGTGGTGGTGTTGGTTTAATTTCAGCCAGGTAATGGAAAGATTTCAGTGCTTTGTTTATGAATGTAATTTTTTGGAATGGTTTTAATAACCCAAGTATGTTGTTTATATTGTTTTATTGCTGAAGCTTGAAAGTTGCACAGCTGTTTCATCCTATTCTGAAATAAATCTTGAAATGTTTTATCTTGAGCCCCATCTGTCTGCATATAGCAGAGCAACCATCTGGTGACTCTTAGAAGGGCTTTAATGAGGTACTTGGAAAGAACTGTCTTGCCTAAGAAATAGATGATATGTCAGCCAAACTAGTATTAAGTGTTTGTTTGTTAAAAGATGTACTATTCCAGTACAGAAAATAGCAAGTATTTCAGAGATTATTTATTGCAAAATCATCTCTGCTGCCGCCTTCTTCATTTGCTGAGATATTTGTTGGAATCTAGGTATTACTGCCTGCTGAGGTTCAAATAGTGGTGTCAGTCACATTATGTAAAATCTGTAGATGTCCTAAGGTTTGGTCCAGAATAGGGAGAATTGCAGAATCCATTCTTCATGCTCTTCAGTCAGAACTTTCTTCAGCTGAGTCTTTTTGTTGGTGAGTATACTCTTTGTGTTGAAAAAGAGCAAAAGGAAGTGGAAAATGAAGTTACTGATGAGAGTGCTTATTTCTCATTTCCCTTTCACAGCACAGTTGTCATGCATGCAGCCTTTCGTTTCTTTGCAGGAAGGGATTTGCAGTGTCTGCAGCTATAGGCTTTTGGGCATGGCTTTTCACTGCTCTTCAAAGTACTGATTCCCCTAAAACTAATGATCTCTTCCTGTTTGCTCCTCTTCCCAGTTGCAATTTGACTGGCATAGCTAACATTCTCTTTCTCGAGGTAATATTTTGCACAGAAAGTGGTGTTTGAAAGGAGTATTTGAGACTGACATAGTGTATGTCCTATGCCTACATTTATTCTGTGAGTTTGGAGTTGTCATTTCATATCTCGTTGTCACTGGCTATATTTTCTTCAAGTATTTATTAGATAAAAGTTCATAGCTTCAGTTTTGCCTTTCAAGTGAGGATTGACTACTGGTGGTTGATACACAAGGTGTTCCTTTTTCGTAGAAGATGCAGTATAAAGTAATTGCGGGATCTGTAGCTGGTAATGTTCTTATTTCTCACTGTCTGGAAATGTTTGTATTTTATTTCTATGGACTTGTCAGTTTATAATGCCATTGGATCTGGATCTTGAATGAAACTAGTTAAAAATTAGGGGATAAACAGTAAGAAGTGGTCTGTTACTTTGCTCTGGTTATTGGCTCCAGGTATACCGTAAAGCCTGAAGCAAAACATCTGAAGAAATTTCAACCTAATGTGATTTAATATGGGAATAAACAAGTAATTGTGATGCTGTCTCAACATTTTGGTGCATATCTGTCTATGATGAATAAAGATGTTTTGTTGCAACAGATTTGACAAAGCACAATTGCAAAAATCAAAACGTCTTCTTTCCCTTCAGACTTACCCTCTGAATCTCAGTCCTACATTAATATTCAATGCATCATAAATGTGAAGACAACTTTATTACATTTGTTTCAGGAACGTCTGCTTGTATTACGTTGTTGTGATGAAATAGGGAGCTAATTTAATCTTTGTGGCTTAACATACCATAACACCATGCTGGTCACTGTAACATTTACTATTATGAATAACTCCACTGGAATTTACAATAGGATCACTAATCTCAGGAGCATCTATAGGTCAAGCCTTTATTTAGTTGGTTCATGGCAGCGTGACAGTTGTAGAGTTTACTTTTTTTTGCAGATAACGTAAAATTGCATCTCTGTGAGACAGAATATATATCCATTTTAATATTATAGGTACATCTGTAATAACAAACCCAGTAGGGCCATAAACTTGTGTGACATTTTGCTTCAAGCACCACTTACATTTAAATGGGAGCCCTGTGCCAGTACAGCAGGGTATGACCCAACTCTGTTCAGGACGTGAGATAAGATAAACAAGTAGGATAGATTCATCCTGGCAGTGTCTTTGTTGGGGCTCTTGGATAACATTTAACAAGTGCTGCAAATCTGCTTAAAATAGTCACAGTTTTAAAAAAGCAATTTAATTACCTATTCATCATTCTCATGCCAAAACATTTTCCATTTAATTGCTGGTGCGTTCACCAAAGAAGCCATGCTTTTTTTTGTTGTTTGGTTGGTAGGATTTTGCGTTGTTCATTTATGTTTTCCTGCTGTAGTATTTTTAGGTAAAATACTCGCAAATGTTCTAAAACACTTTATTTTTTTCTCCAGGTGTTCCAGTTACTTACTGATCTTAAGCAGCAGCGCAAAGAGAGTGGAAAAAACAAGCAGAGCTCTGGTCAGCAGAATCTGAACACAATCATGTATGAAGTGAGTAGCACAGTGAAATTCCTTTGCAAATTAGCCCAAGCTGGAGTAATTCACATCCTTAGGTCTGTATATTAATAATTTTGTATCAAAATTCCCCTGTTAAAAAACACAGTAAAATATTTTATTTGTCACTTTTCTGTGGTCAGTTCATTCAGGTTGTAGGCTACCTGCGCTGTCAGGGCAGAGGCATGCAGCTGGTCTTACTAAAATCTTATCACAAAAAGAATAAAAACCCCCCCTGTTTTTTAACAGTTTAGTTTTGTGGTTTTTTTTTTTTTTATTCCAAATATTCTATCCTTTTAAGACCCAGGGCAGAACTTGCTATCATCTGATGAATTGATGATACCATGTAATCATGATTTCAAAGCTGAGGCACAGATCGCGTATGGTATTTTTTTATTAACAGAATTAAACTAATAATATCCAACTAAAATAGATTTTTTAAAATTTTTTTTTTTTTTTTTGTCAAAAGAATAACAAAATCACATGTACAGATAGCAACATCAGTTGGATGCCAGACTGGTAATTGATGTTTAATCTATTGCTAGGAAGAACTTTTAAAATCGTGTAATACAAATATTAACATTTGAAATATCTCAAATTAGCAACTTCATAACAGACTTGCAGTATGACCTGTTGTGTCTGTGTCAGAGAACTGCATGAGTAGCACCACGATTGGCAGCAAGTTGAAAGCAGTTTGCCTTGCTTGCATGAGTAATCCTGTTGAGCAGTAAAACTACTCATGTGAATAAGATTTGGCCTAGGCTTTGTTTTTGTTTTAGTTCTGGCTTTGTTTGAAAAGGTATAGAGTTGTAATTCCTAAGCCTCATATTCAACAAAATAGGGGCTTACAAAAAAAATCTAATTTAAATCTTCATGGAGACGAAGAGTCTCTTCCTGTACGTCTTTGAAACAGCTGAGAGATCCTGTAAGTATATTTTGTCAGAATGCACCTTAAAGCTTTAATTGCCCTGTTATATTGCTACATGTTAAATACCTATAGGATGCTCGTTCTTGTGCATGAAGAGAAGCTGGTGTAAACTCTAGGTATATTTTCTTCATATTTGACTGAAAGAAGACCAGAATTTGATCTTACGGCATTGTCTTTATTAATGCTGAGTATGTCTTCATGAGCTCCGTGCAGGCTTGTATCCATTGGTACTGAAGTAACTAGATAAAGCTTGCTAACCTGAAGCTATGTTTTGCTGTATGCCTGGTGTTTCAATTGATTTGAAACTGCCAAAAAAAGACTAAACCGGAAAAGAAATTACTCCTATTAAATAATTTTATTACATGACAATATTATGATTTCATTTCAGTCATTATTGGTGAATAAGAACTTCATTTTATCTGAAAAGGTCAGACAGGGCTTACAGAAAGGAGGGTTATCTAACACCCTATTGTGCTTTTAAATATATTTCTCAGTAGTCCAATGAAACTGGTCCTTCAGAATACCAGTGATTCATATTTCATCAGCACTGTATCTGTTAAGTAGGATGAATTATGCTGTCTTGTTGAAGTCTGTTTTCCTTTACCTAGCATTTTTAAATAACAGATTTTAATGGAAATACACTGGAAATACATTTGGATATTTTCTTATTTGCCATACTGATCTTGTAGTCTGTTTGTTCCCAGTATCTGTTGTTTTCTGCTCTGTGAATACTGGTTCAGCTTTTTTGGCTTTTGACTTTTTAAATATAAATATTCAGTTTAAAGATTTTCTGAGAAAGAAACTTGAGAGAGTATCATACAGAATTTTATGGGGTTTTTTTATTATTATAGATGATGTGTGCATGTGGTATCCTACCAAATGTGTGTCTATATTTCCAATCCAGTTAGTGCATCATGAGTCGGTTGTATTGATACTTTTAAGCCTTATGTGTAACTATGCAGTATCAACAGATGAATATTTTCTTCCTTAATTTAAAACAAGCATTGACAATGCTCTTTTAAATCCTTCAGTTGCTGATGCACACAATGCAGACAATGCAAGGATTTCCTTGACTTTTTCATTGATGGTCATTATTTCCAACTCCTAATTTTTGGGTCTAATCCAAGCAACAAGCAACATTCAGGAAGATTCTAAGCTACTTCTGGTGGAAAGAAATAAAGCAAGCAGATGTCACATCTGCTGCGAAAGTTAGCTGAGGTTGGTAGGTGTTACATGTAAAAAATGGACCAAAGATAAATTGTCTCAAGTCAGATAAACGTTTCTAATACTACAGTATTCTTGCAGATTTTCATGACAACCCACCTAACCTGCTTCTATGAACTTCAAGAAAGCATTGCCAAATATGCATATAAGGGTGAAAACAACCATAGATTGGAGAGCTTAATGAGTTATTTATGGGTTGGCAGTGAGAGTATCCCTGGCACTGAGCACATGAAAACTTGGCAGAAGGTAGCATGGTTTGAAGAAGAGTATTCAACTTTTCTGAAGTGTTACTGCTTTTAAAAAAACAAAACAACACAACAAAAAATAAACACTACAAAAAAAAAAAACCCAAACCCCATATCTTGGTACCTTTTTAACCTAGCTTTGAATCTAAATGTTTGTTGGTTTTAAAAGGAAAACTACATCTGAGTGATACTATTCAGCACAGCTGTAAGTATGTCTTGATCACAGTCTTAGCATCACCTGAGATTATTTCAAACCAAGAAAGCACATGTTTTTCACAAACATCATGTGTCTCTTTAGTAGACAGAGCTAAAACTCAACTCCTTTCCTGTACTCTTCAACATGCGACTTTGGGCTTTGAACAGATCAGATAAATGGCTGTCCAAAGCCACAGAGGGGAATAGTCAAAGCTGTAATTCTCACCTGGGTGTGTAATGAGCTGAGTGGGTCATGTCTTTATGGAATTAATTCACTGGGGCTTTCTGGATAAGTACTAATGTAATTTCCATTACATAAAGTTGTAGTTACGTATTGCCTGTTTCTTACTCCCTCAGCAAATACCAGTATGGTGTTACTGAAGACAGAAAAATGTGAGTGATCTGTGTCACCTGTGACAGCACTTCCCACTGTTAAAAAAAAAAAAAAAAAGTAAAAAGCCAAACCCCAAAACCTGAATTGACTTTTCCATTTTTTCTGAGTAATACTGAGGAGACTTTTCAAAATGGGCTTGTTTCATACACAAGTGGTAAAGCAAATAGTAACTGTGAAATAATGTATCCTTTCTTTCTATCCATTTCAGACACTGAAGTACATTTCAAAAACACCCTGTAGATACCAGAGTCCTGAGACTGTGAGAGATTTCCTTGTAGCAATGAAAGGCCATAAGCTAACGAAGTAAGTAGAAATATGTCTTTGAATAAAAGTATAAACTCATGACAATGTTGAAAAACTGATCCCTGTGTACACAGTATGATAATCTGTCTGATTTTGATCAAGGTATTTTAAGTATTTTCTGCTACTATTTAAATACTCATCCAAACATCTTTTCCTTCACTTGTTAGTGCCTACATGGATGAGTATTTCCTTAAGTGGGCCTGTGTTTACCAATGTATTTCTCAAACAGATTCTTGTCAGTATTTTTTTTTTTTAGCATGGTTTCACCTGGTCCAAGCACAAAGCAGAGTTCATAAAATGTTTTCTGAGGAAGAAGTTCTAAGTTGTAAATGGGTTTTGAACACAGTAAGAGAACGGCAAAAAAAACCCAACCCAATCTTAGTTTATTATCAGCCTTATTTTTATGAACTTCCTTAAGCAAAAATGCATTCATATCTAAGAGGCTGTATTGCAGGGAGGTAATAAGTAAATAAAATCCTAATATAGATGGATGGGCAAGAATGTTATTCTGAAGTCAAGTTTTGTGTGAATCTGTGAGCCCCAGCTACGACAGATCATCTCTCAGGGTTATGCTCTGTAACTGGCATTTAGCAAACTTAAGATGTTCATCCTCTTTTTTTGTGCTGTTTGTCCACTGATATTTATGTCCACTGGGATTTCTGAGATACACATTTAAGTTACCTAAATATTGTGCTAATCAACTTTTTGCCCCCGCCCTGCAGTTTCTAAGAAAGCTGAACTTACAGTTCATTCTTCTTATTTTGCAAAGTCCTGCATAGAAAATAAAAGACTTCCTTCACAGTTACAAGAAGACTCAAAGGGCATTTTTCCTCTTTGGCAGTGGTCTGAACGCCTGTTGACAGTGCTTGAAACACATGATCCTCTCAAACCTCTCTCCAGAGTGTCAGTGAAGCCTGCTGTAAATAGTCAGACCCAAAAGAAATTCAATCAATTGACTACTTGCTTGGATAGCTCTAATCAGTCATCTGATTTTTAAAGCAGAAAACCCAAAGACTTAGTTGTTCCTAAATGACTCCCTCTTCACCACAAAGGAGTAGTTTTATGCTGTATAGACATTGACTGCATTTTTCTTCCCTGCTGGAAGGACTCCCAAGGAGTTCATGCTCTGGGAAGGAGGCTCTAACTAATAATTTGTTTGTGTCACAAAAAGAAATGCAAAGTGAGAGCGTCTGGAGAGTGCAGTGCTAAAAGGCAAGTTTTTACTCTGTCCAAAGGATAGTAAGTTGAGTAGAAAGCAGATTGTCAGCTATTTTGTTGACTTTCAGTGCCTCCTTTCTACAAACAATTATGCTCACATCCAGTATATCAGCAGCTCTGATCACAGTATTGCTGTCATTGCAGACACAGGGGTGCTAGTACTTGGAAGCTTTGTCATGGGTATTGTAACTTCGCTTGTAGTGCTTTCTTTTGTAGAACAAAAGTTGCCAGGTCAGTATGTCAGTGTTTAGTCCTCCTGTAGCTCATTTTATATAGCAGGATACTAATTTATGTAGTGGGCAAGGTATCTTAATTATTTTCTGACACGGAGGTGTTGAAGCATGGAGAAAATACTCTGTTTACTGTGAAGAGCTGATAGTATGGAAATGAGAGTGTCTTAAAATTGGCAGCAAACTAGTTCTTGAGTAAGTAGTGAGCATCCTTTGTTTCTGGTAATGTGAAACAGTCATCCTGTGTGAAGTGAAATAAGCTTGTTCAGTCTGTACATGGCAGCAGTTTAGGAAAGCGCCAGAGGAATACTATATCACAGCAAAAAGCCAGTGCAAATTAGAAAGGCAGAATAGGATTTTCCAGAAGTAACTGAATGAGTTAAGTATAAGAGTCCCATTAAAAGTCAAAGGGGTTTTTTTTGTTGTTTTAAAGCTCATTTCTGAACTTCTTTCTGGTAGAATTTGACCAGGACCTCAGGATTAACTCTTACAAAAAGGCAGAAGAGCTCTGTTATCACCTTGACCGCATCTGCTCCCCCATATGGGGTCTCCAAGAGTGAAGTGCTAAATGATGTTGGGTCATAACACAGAAAATTCTGGCTACAAAATCTCTCGGTCTCCTGTAGTGCCTGGCTGTTTTGTAGAAGATATACCCAAATATTCGCCTTCCCGTGCCAGCTTGTTCTGTGAGCTTGAATATAGCACTGCTGCAAAGGTTGAAATAGTTACAAGGTTTAAATGAGCTTTTTGACTATTCCATTTTTTATGGATACTAGGAGGTGCCTTTGGTTTTAGGTATCATCCTCTCTGTCCTTTTTTTCTGAATCAGTCTGTAAGATAAGCAAGAGAATTATTCCCAAGTCACTTCCTTCTGCATAATGGCAGAAGGATGGGAGTGAAGAGCCAAGCACTAGTTTAGGTTACAAATTTACCACGTTTTATGGCTTATCAGAACTCAGATTGGACTGTGATACCTTAGTTTCTTGAGCATGCTGTACAACTTCTACTTTGTTAATATCTCTGTCATCTGGTAAAGAACTTGGCAGCTCTGCATTTGCCACGTACTTTACAAAATAAGAAACAGAATTGTTTAGTGTGATCCTGGTGCCACTTCTTTCTTCTAATCTTTTCCATTCAGACACTTCAAGCTAGAAGTGTCAAAGCCCATCTGGCAGCCTCTTCACACCAAAACACAGAAAGCATATGGTGTGCAATTACTATATAATGCACTTTATGTTAAAGTGCTTAAAATAGTAATGCCTGCAAGGAAACTTTGAACTACCCTTTGGTTCATAACCAAGATAATCTCAACACTGCTCTGTTGTTAAATAAATGAAAAACTAAAGGATTTAATAATTTCCATTCTGTGGGATGGAGGTGGTTATTTGTATAAAAGACCTCACTAGAGATTTCATTCCAGTTATCTGGTAGAGAGCTTTCTTCCCCTTTGAGAGGAAAGAACCTGCAATGTTTGCTCTCCAGGACCTTACTTACATGATCCTGCTGTAATGACCTTTTCTCCCACAAAGAGTAATGAACTCCAGAGTCTGTCTTTGCTAATTCCTTTCTGGGTAAGGCATTCAAAGTTGTGCTCTCTTCCTTAATCTCTTAGCTGGTTATATGCTGTCTCTGCTCGTAACAGTTTTCTGAAGGTAGCTGACTTGATTTAAGATATATGTTAGTTGGTGTCTGTCCTCAGTGAGGGCACAGCAGGGTTTTCTGTTTTCTCATTGCAAGAGAAATAGAGAATCTGGTTAAAAGGCACAACTGGTCAGAAACACCCCATCATCTTAAAGACTGCCTCCTCTGCCATTTAAACTCCTTGTTATGACTCTGCCTCTAATCAAGGAGGAAACAATTAAGCAGTGTGTTTGTGCTGTTAATTAGGCTCAGCAACTTCTTTTCTAATACAAGGACTTGAGGGCTTTTAATATAAGAAGGGTTTGCAGCTGTTTCTAAAAACCTGGTGGAGGTAGGTGGTGTAATGACTGACTTTCCCTGCTCAGCATGTTATTGCAGCAGTCAAGCACTAGGTTGTGCTAGTGTATGTGGGAATTTCAAGGTAGTGAAGAAAGACCAGACACCATCCAGAGAAGCACCAAGAATTGAGGCACATTCATTTAAAGAACAGAGCTTTTAATCAAGTGAATTCTCAATTTTCCTGCCCTCCTTGCACAAACCTGCAATACTAACCATGCAGAATGCATTGCTGGTCAGGCTATACGTGATGTCCTGAAACATTCTGGCTCCAGTTAGAGAGCAGATAGCATTGTGCTGGCAAATGGTGTGGTTCCTGTAAAATCACCTCAAATCTTTTCTTTCTGTTATTGCTGATATTTGTTACTCAAAATACCACGTTAACAGACCAGCATATCTCTTCTGCTGACACCCATCCATTTTGTGATGGGTTTTTCTCATTAGTGTTACAGGCAGAAGAAAACAGTTTTTCCTAAAAGGCAAATTTTAAAAATAAATACTAAGGTGTACAAACAACTTAAACCTTTCAGAGTGATTTCAGATAGCTGCATTGCTAAATGGAGCAAATTCAAAGACGTCTAAACATATATTTCACTGATATAGTCAGTAAAGTATGGTAAAGCATGGTTTTTTCCTTATCAGTTATTTTGATAAAATTGAAACTGTAGAACTGAGATTGTTTGGGTTTTTTTAAATGAAAAACTCTGAACTGACATTATAGTGAATTTTATTACTACCTTGTTGAGGCCTCAAACTTTGGCTAACGCTACAGTACAGTAAGCCATGTTGTACTTGGAAATACAGCATGCCACTAGCAGCTAATTTTCCAGTTTTAGTCCCTGGAATGGCTTTGTATTTTGTAAGGTAGTGCAAATGGCATTGCATGAAAAAAAATATTTATTGAGCCTGTGCTCTGTGATTATGGTTAAATGAAAATTGGCTCTACTTGTACTTCTTCCTGTTACCAATAGCCTATCTTAGATCTAATTTTGGAACAATCAGATTTCCAATCACTGCATATTATTATAATTTTTAAAAATTGGACATAAACATTGCCCTTTTTGTCTTTAAATTGACACATTCAAGGAAGTGTTGAGCTGAAAATCAGTAGTACTTTTAGAAAGTATTTTCCCTCATAACTGCCAAAAACTACAACAACTACAAACCTCTACAATATTAAAGGCTGAATTATTTGCTTTGCAATTTTTGTCTCCTCCAGAGCTTTCAGAGTGAATTTTCAATACCAAAGTCAGGATGGTGCTAGTTTAACAATAGCATCATTTAATAGTCTTTAAAAAGACTATTGTGTTTCCCTCCAAACTGATTGGTAATTAACCCTTTGATCTGTAGCAGTGTTGCTCTATTTTTTGTATTCAGATACCATCATCAGCCCTCAGATTTCATCCTGGACAAATGTACTGACATTGAAGTACAGTAACCCCCGCAGAGAATACAGCCCGGTGTGTTTGCACAGACCACGTGCAGACTGGTAGTGATTTCACAGACCGTGGCTGGGGACTGCTCATCCGTAAGCCAGGTCCTGTGATCTTGATTCAGACAACATTTTACATGAGTTGCAGTGGTTGCCTCAAGACCGTAGTATTTTCAGCTAGTAATAAAATACATGGTTATGTATACTGCTGTTATTTTACAGTTTTCCTAGCAACTAAAAACCGTACATTCCTCAGGATAAATTTGCCTCTGCAGAGTCACAGATGTTTTAGGTTTTTTTTTTAGCTCTGTGTGCTGTATCTTGGCACTAATACTGTTCTCTTCTTACCCGTGCCTATAGATCTCTTACTAGAAAAACAAAATGTGCGTGCATATATATTTACATACAGTCTAGGAGTTCAGTAGCTAAAAAATGGGCAATACCAAGACACATAATACGAGGTTTTGGTTGAAATATAAGTGCTGCAAAATTTGGCTCAGTGCTGACAAAATATAATACATTTTGTCTTAATTTGCACAACAGTATGCAACTTTTTTTTTTTTTTTTTTTTTTTTTTTTTTTGAATCTGTGAATTTAGTATGCACTGTAGCAATGTGCTGTCCGTTCTGTCTACCCAGATATGCAGTGTGATCTTGAACACAAGACAGTGGTGGTTTGGTTTTTTTTTTTGTCTTCTAGGAGAAAATTTTTTTTTATTGTGAAGGATTACACTATTCTAACCCTACATCCTCACCTCCTACAATATACACTCTCCCCTCAAACACAGACCCCAGACCCATTTTCTTCTCCCATAACTGCACTCCCGCAGCCTGAGCTTTATATGTCCCAGAGCCCACTCCACATCATTTTGCCCTCAGCTGGAAATGCTGATCTTGGCTGTAGCTGAGTCTCAGCTACTGCTGGATGTGGCCTAGAAGTGGGGAGGGACTGTTCAGCCTAACAGCAGTAATTGCCATTTTGGGATTTCTCACTAGGCAGGTCCTGTAAGAGTCTGCATAATGGACAATTAACTCTGATTAGTGGAATCTTGCTTTTATGTGAGAAAATGGCTTTCAGCTCTTACTCATCTTTTGTATGTATTCTTGTCTTCAACGAGCTTTCATGTTCCAGTGTTACTAAACTCCAGGCAGTCCAGAGAAAATACAAAGACTTACTTTTTAGGCCAATTAAGCTGAAAATATTCTTCACTTTCTGTTTAGATGAATGAGACAGTTATCCTTTTTATTTAATGAGCGTGAGCGTAAACATGCATGCTGTAGAAAGTGTAAAGATGGACTCATCTGAGTTGGAAAAAGTTTGTTTTATTTTTTGGATGTAATGGAGCATGAACTAAATTCAGGCTTATCGCGTCTGTGCCCCTGCAAAATACTGCAGTCAGCCCTGATACTGATGCATGTTCAGGCTTGCAGCGTTTGCCTGCCTTAAAGCTTATTTCTGATGGAATTATGGGTATTCAGGTTCTAATTTGTGTATGTGCTAGCAAGAAATCCCAGGTACACAGAGGCTCTGATACCAAAAATTGATTGTTAGGATCAGTGTTAGAAAAAATCAGTGCAGCAGGTAGTGAGCTCCAACTCATACTGCATGCAGTGGTATGTTGCTTACTGCTAGCATTGAGGGCCGAGTAATCCAGTTTTCTATTGCAACATTAAATTCCAGAGGCATTTTGTGAGTGTTTGCTTCAAGGGGATGCCAGGAGTAGTAACCTTCTGGTCACTCCCATTTGTTACGAGTAGGAAGGTCAGAAATTGCCTGCAGGGAGAAGAGCTGGGACCAAAACGTCAAAAGGGTCCCCAGAGCTGATCTCAGATCGTGTATTTGGAGTGCATGTCTGCATTCTGTACAAGCAGCTGGAAGAGCTGCTAATGTGGACCCTCTCGAGTAAGCAGAGGTGA
Source organism: Aquila chrysaetos chrysaetos (assembly GCF_900496995.4). Lineage (NCBI taxonomy): Eukaryota > Metazoa > Chordata > Aves > Accipitriformes > Accipitridae > Aquila > Aquila chrysaetos. The sequence continues at coordinate 36,940,128 of NC_044013.1, forward strand.
CTGTTCATGGCTTGCACACACGCGTGCTTGGTATTTCTTAAATAATCTTAGCAGCTGGATATTTACTAAACAGAAGAGAAAAGATAAAATGTTACTGTTCTTTATTGCAGGAGGAGCATATCTACCCATACTAGTAACCAGTGTACCCACACTAGTATCAACGTACTTGCCCAAATGTCTTCAGTTACAGCCAATTATCCCTTTGCCATCTTGTAAGTTATTTTATTTTGGCAAAATAAAATAACTTACATCTTCATTATCAGAATGTTGTTTAGGCTGATCAGCAAATAACTGGCTAGGTACCAGTTTGCAGATGACAGTTACTTAATAGTTGGTCATTTCTCTGTGTCTTTGGATTAAATCTCTATGTAAATAAAAGAAATGCATTGCTTAAATCATAATTATATAATGTTAATATGTCTAAAGATTATTATTTTTTAGCATCAATTAGTGTTCATAATTTCTAGAACCCTGTAACACTACATAAGCACCTTCAGATGAAATATGTCATTTATGTAGCTTTTGGTATTTTGTACCCTGCTGCTAATTCCTTTTTGATGTCCTGAGTAATTTTTCCAGTAGGGAACTTTGCAGATCAAAAACAGGCATGAAATTTTTCAGATAACACATTTTAATTACTTACTTGCAAATTATCTCTCATTCTTCTATACCCATTTTAAAAACTGCAAATACTCTGAATGATACCATCTTTGCTGAAATAATGCTTTTGAGATCCATTTGTCCCGACTGTAAAACTTCTATCTATTCCCTAATGAGTTATAGTAATGTTAATGGCTTATAAGCAGAAAGTCTTTGAGAGGTGACCTTTTTTTATTGTGTCCTGTATTTCTTGTCTTCAGGAAACATGAACAGTTTCACTAATTGATTGTTTTAGTCACAATGTACAATTGGTTTTAATCTATTTCTGTTGTTAACCTGCTCTGCCAGTAATCTTTCTGTGATAAACATGATGGAGCTCTGCCTGTTTTAAAATAGTTCTGGATAAATAAGATTTGCATTCTTTAGCACAGGCATGATATGGCTTTGGCTATTTGATCCTGTTTATTTGGCTCTGAAGTTTTGTCAGCAACAAATTGTAAAGATACTACTTTGAAAAACAAGAATATGAGAAAATTTATCTTATGTGTTCTTTTTTAAAAGTCAAATAGTATGTTTTGTCTGGAGATGTGGTGGAGCTATAGGATTGGCTTAGGATATGTGTTGCTGCAAAAGTGAAGAAAGACTTGTTTGAAAAGGCTCTGATCTCAGAAGTGGCATGTGACTGTACAGTGCAGTGAGAAACTTGTATGAAGTATGAATTCATTAAACAGTGAACATAAGTGTCTCTTTTTAAGTAGGGCTTTGGGAGGAAGGGGTAGTGTTTTACAAGTAGATATCCTCATAGCTCTCCTGTGAGAGCTGAAAATGTTTTCTCTGTTTTAGATGTCTGGAAACTGAGGCACAGGCACGTGCTTGGCCAGGGACCATAAAGCAAATAACATTGAAAGCCAGGACCAGAGTGCCAGCTTCTGCACCTCCGTCAAGTGCTCCAGGCACTGAACCAGGCAGTTTCCTAGCTCTTGAGGAAAAAGCACTAAATCTGTCATATAGTCATTCAGATGAATTGGCCAGATTTTTGTACACTGAAGATGTTATTTAATATTCTTTACCCAGCTCTGTTAGGACTTTTGCTTTTATGGCAAAAAATGCAAAGGTGAGGTTCTTCTCTCATTTATTCGTTAAATGACCTGCTCTCAATTTTAATTTTGGTCTAAAGGATTTCAGTATTTGCCTCCTGTCAATATTAAGGTTTTATTTCTCTCCTTTCATTACTTATGACAGTAGTAAATGGCAGCAGTTATAAATACCTTATCTTTTTGACAACAAAGCAGCCAACAGTGATGCTCTCAGTTCAGTGTTAAATTCAGCCACGCTTTTACAGCTGCCAAATAGATATAAGCGATTAGCATGCGAAAACAAAGGATGTGTATTCACCACTTCCCACCAATGGAAACATACTTGGCTTTCATCCTTGCGTCTCCAAAACCAAAGCAATCTAATAAATCTGGCTAACCAAGCTATTTCTGATTCCTTTGTGTGGTCTGTAAAATCACAGTATTCAGAATTTAAGACCAAACCCTGTGCTGCCAAGGGGTTGTTAACAGGAGAGGGAGGAAAAATGTAAACAGTTACTCTGCAGGAGGGAAGAGGGAATGTAGTCACTACAGTGGGAATTGCCTTTAAATACTAATTTGTACCGTAATTGACACAAAGGACCTTCTCCCCAGCATCCTCCTGTATTTTTGCAGCCTGGATGTGCCTTACACTACATGAATGCAAGGACAGATCCTTTTCGGGGCACTACAAAATCTCCAAGAGGAAGGAGGAGGTCTGGCCAGGGGCTGTGACCATACGGTCCTTTTCAGCATTATTCAGTGGAGCCTTCAGAGAATAGAGCAACGTCTGCTGCAGTGTGCTGTCTCAAGGGCCTTTCCTTTTCTCCTCCGAGACCACATCTCTTGCCTATTCTTACACCTCCAAAACCCAATGCCTTTAAAGCAGTCACTGCTTGATCATTCCCCTTCAGCATTACTGTCTGTAAAATGGGAATAGTGATCCTTACTACTTTATACAAGACACACAAATAAGGTGGGCAAGCTCGAGGAACTAATTTGATAATTGGTGTTTCTTAGAAAACACTTCGAAACCACTGATAAAATACTTGCTGTAGGAACTTATTTAGGCACTTTTTTTTTTTTTTTTAAGGAGTAGGTTGATGGCCCTGCTTGGAAGGGCAAATGCTGATATGCAGGTAGAAATATCTTCCTGTTCTTCAGCAAAAATAATCTTTTAGCTGTGAAATCTGAAACTGATGTGAAATCTGCCACACTTGTTGGCATTTATCCAAATGCCAAATGTTACTTTATTGCAAGCTTTTTCTGAAGACTGAGAAAAATCTTCTGATGTGGTTCTGTAGAAGTAGAAAAGAAGATTAAAAGGATAGGGTGGCACCCAAAATGTTTGAGCTCATTTTTTAAACAGACATTTTGAACAGTTCTGTGGTTGAGTAAAAAGGAGTTTTCTTTTTTTTTTTTCTCCTCTATTAAAGTCCTAATTCCTTATCCCCTTTTCCAATTTTGAAACTTGGAGAGGAAAAAAAATAGGTACATTTGTAAAGTAAATGTAAATTCAAGATGTTGAATTTTTAATGGTAAATGAATATATAGGAGGATTTCTTGGAGCCTTCTGTTGTGAATTGTTAATATTTCATGAATGCCGCATTTTAAAATTGCAAGCTTTTCTTTTGAAGTTGAAAGTCATGGTTAGAATTATTTTCCAGCATTTTAAAAAAAGGATGGCAGAATGGCTCAGGGACTAGGTGGAACAATTAAAAACTTTTCTTTTTTAGGATTTTGGTTTTGTCACCAGCAGGCTGGGTCTAAAAATAACAGTGTGTCATTTCTTTGAAGCTGTTTTCAGTTCTTTAGGACTGTGAATACACGTCAGTAAACCCCCTGGTATAATGAAACTTTATGTTTGGTATCAGCAAAGCTGTTGTCTTTACTGAGCCACACTCTCCCATAGTCCTATTCCCATCACTAAGTCACTTGCAATCATGGACCTTTTAGCTGAAGAGGGTCTGTTAGATCATCCAATCTGTGGTAATACAGGATTTTTCCTTCAGGAGACATCAGCCAGGAAAATTTTATGCTAGTGCTGCTCATTTGGCATGTTCAGTGGATAAATAAAGGGTCTTATTCTCTTTGGGTGTCAGCTGCCTGCTGCCTTAGGTATTAAATTCAGTCTCTTGACACGTATACACGTGTGCATGTACACACCAGAGCAGTTAATTGCCTGTCAAAGGCTTCTCCTGAGAAGTGTAAGCACCTCGGTCTTTGAACATGTACCGGTGCACATACATGAATGATAAAGTATTGAAGTGCCTGACAATGTTATAAACTGTTAGCTGGCATTAGATTTCAAGGGCAGCCAGTGTTGGAGGCCGTTTGAAATGAGGTGGTATCACTGAAGTATATCCAGACACAGAGACATTGACCTGCTGGTTGTAAACGCCTGCATGGGAGAGATCTGTGTTCTCTTGAAAGCTGTAAGGTTTCCTTTCTAAACCACCCACAGGTCCAATAAACTAGGGAAAAACTCTTCAGAATCAGTTTAAATATGCATTAAAGATGCACTTTAAATAATAATAAATTCCAAGCTTTAGTTCTTCAAAATTGTAGTTCACTACTATATCGCAGACTGGAAGATCATGCATGTTAAGTGTCACTTCTCACTTTAATGCATGAATGTGCGCAATAAAGATGTGCTGCGTAAACATAGATGGCTGCTAGGAGAGGCTGTATGTCAAGTAATCATAGAATCATAGAATTGTTTGGGTTGGAAAAGACCTTTAAGATCATCGAGTCCAACCGTTAACCTAGCACTGCCAAGTGTAATAATCATTCAAGATTCCCCCACCCCCCAAAATGTACGTTCAAGTTCCTTTATTCATTGTATCTATTATTATTATACTTTAATTGTATGCTTTTATTTTAAAAGTGCATTTGTTACTGTTTTCATACGCCCTTTTAAACATCTGGTTTATCTTTAGGAGTGTTGTATTATTGCGCTTTTCTGTTCTAAAACACAAAGATCGGCTCAGATCATTAGCCATGCTGCTATTATGTGGTCAATGTTAATGTTTTGAGCTTCTGAAATTAATGAAATACGCATTACTGGCATATGACAGCTGTTTTTTACTTTGGTTTTAGAATTATTTGTATTTAAGTAGGGTATAAAATTAATAATTTTTGGCTGCAGAGCTATTGCGTAAATGTTGTGAATTGAATTTAATGAACATACTTGTTTGATCACATCTTCCAAAAGAAAAAAAAAAAAGGCTTTTTAAATGTCAATGAATTTTTTTCCCTCATACCCCTTTTTTTTCTATTTTAATGATCAACATGTTTAAATGGACATTTGTGGGATCTCATAATTTCTTGATGAGAAAGTAGAGCTAATAGCTGTCTGGTTAAAATGAATCCAGAAGAACAGTGAGGCTGGGTGAGCCTGATGATGGTTCTGAATGTATCAGGAATTTTGCTACTGGCTTCAGTGGTGCTAAACCAGTCCCTCTGAATATTAAACTGTTTTGTGTTTTAAGTACCAAAGTCAGACAAGTTTTACTGACTTCTCCTCCTTGTAGGCAAAGGAGAATGGAATTTGAACTATTAAAAATACAGGTGCAACACAGTTCATATCTGAAGTCAAACCAAAAGAAGTTAATATTGATTGAAGTGCTTTTGTGCTAAAGGCATAGGACTGCAAATCTGAATGCATAGAATCGCTTTCTGTCTGCTTTAGAGCGTGAACAGTATTTGATTTTTTGTTAATTAATGAATTATCTTGTCTTTTAAACCACAATAAGTGACCCTACTTTTACAGCTCAGGCACTGACTGAGGGTGGTGGGTTTTTTTTTGGCATTTTGTGTGTCTTTGGTACCTTGCTGCTGGTGGTCATGCCAGTCTTCATGGGACTGTGCAGTGAACCAAGTCAAGAACAACCCAGGGAAAAGAGGTTGGTTATCTTCACAGTCCAGCTCAGTCCCCCACCTGGTTTGCTGCATGGTGCCCAACGGTTGTAGAAACACGACGGAAAGGTAGATTTGCATGGGAACAGAGATGAAGATATATTTTTGCCCAAATATATGTGTGTAAAATACAGCCTCAGCCCACTGTAATAAAGTGTGAAAAAATGCATTGGCTCAAACCGTGTGGGTTGCAGAGAGTATATGTGACAAGTGGTTTCAAGCTGATTTTTTTTTTAACTTTGCATTTGCAATGGGCTAAGAGAATAAACAAGTTATTGCCATTTGGCTGATGGATTGTAACTTCTTAGGTATGATAATTGTTCTTGTGGTTGTGTGTTCATAGCAAAAGAGTCTGTGATCTTTGACGAGTTGTTTAGCATTTCTGTACAGCTTTTAACGAAGCAACGGTGCTTGTTAATGCTTGTACAGTAATGATCTAAGGGTCTCTGCCTTGCCACCTTAGACTAGAGGTGGCAACAGCACTATGTCTAAACACATAAGAAAGTACTGTATTTAAAATATCCAAATTATCATGGCAATTAAACCCCACTGCAAACCCAGTCAGAATTATTCTTGGCAGTGGCGTTTCATCCCTAAATTACCAGGAATGTATTTGCATCTTACCAGTCATTTGAGGAGATCCTCAAATTATACAGTAATGCAGATTGTTTTACGCTTTGCTTTTAAACAGGGCAGAAAAGCTCCAGTTGCTTAACCACAGGCCTGTGACGGCAGTTGAAATACAGCTGGTAAGTAACAATGCTCCTGTCTGTTCAAAGCTTAAATGAAAGCAGCTTTAACCTTGAAGATCAATTGAATAATTACTTTCTCATGGTCAGTGATTGAATGTATCCTTTTATGCACATCTTTACATTCATGGTTTCGAATCCACTCTGCTTCCTCTCTGAGAGCTCCTTAGAGACTTGCCCATCTTTCTCTCAGACAGACTCTCCACTTCTGTTTGCTTCAGTGTCACATAGTGAAAATGCCCAATGCAGTCATTAAAGGTTAGTTACAGTATTGCAACTAAGAATATATTTAACCTGAGTCTTTTTGCTGCGGCTCTGTAATCAAGTACTTCACTTTTTGACAGCCGTGATGATGTGATTGTTTTGATGGCAGGGTTTTATGTTATAGTAAAATCAAACACACTAAAAAGGAATGAGTAATGACTGATCTGGAATTTTGACCAGTGGTGCAGGATGACACATGGATATAAACAGACTTTCTGACAGAAAGCGGCCGTTGTCAGTGTGTTAAGCATAATTCTGATGTAAAGAGGGATTGTTGCTAAATAGAAATAGATGGTTATATTCTCTGAAGTTTCTCCTTAGGAATACGAAGTCCTGTGGTAATAGAGAGAGTCTTATAATAAGGATATTCTTTTAATAAGGATCTCTTACGTTGAGAACATCTGTTTACAATCTTATCCTGAAACCAAACTGTGTAGTAACGGGATCATATTTTGCTGCAAAAAAGGGAAGGATTAAAGAGGTACAAGTAGGACTATTTTTCTTTCATAGCCAAGGAGTAGACATTATAATGCTGAAGGCATCTCATAAAAGAATGCTTCTAGCTGAGGAATTAATGCTGTGTTTTGTGATTGAAGAGATCAGTGTCGATCATCAACCGAACCAAGAGCATTAAGGCTTCATGAGCTTTGCTTAGGAAGTTAGTCATAAGCGATGATGTGGAGCCCGTCTCATACCTTTGTTAGCTTCATGTGCTTAGACACAGATTTATAATATTCCCATATAGGCCATATATGGTTGAAATTACCCTACCTAGTTCCTCATTATCTTACCTATCCATAAAATATTGAAAGTAGTTTTGCTCCTGTGTCATGTTTTAAAGTCCAGGAGGTAAGTATAAGAAATTTTGGCCTTTATATATTAGAAGTCAGGTTTCTGTAGAGTGTTCCACTTTAGATTATTCCAAGGTTTGTGACGTCAAAGTTGGATAAAACTCATTGCTAAAGCTTTCAGATAGAAGATTTGAGTTCAGTGTCCATCCATTATTGATACGTAACCCTTCTCTAATGATCAAAAGCAACATGTTAAAAATGTAATATTTATACATTTGGGAACTAGCCTGAAGTTGTATCGTCATGGAAGTATTGGGGATGCAGTTACTTCTGTTCCATTGCAATACTCCTGTAATTCCCAGGGCATGTTTCTCCAAAACTAGTATTACAGTAATCTAAGTTAACTGGATTGTTAAGATTGTGTTAAATTAAGCCTCCCCAAAATTGCAGTACATTTACTCTTTCATCAAAGCACATCAAAGTCTTTTGAGCTCAATAACTGCTAGGAAACTGCAGGCCATTTTCGTTAGTGAAATACAGAGACTAGGAGCCATAGCAAGGAAATGATTTTGCTGTTCGATTGCTGTCTTGAATCATTTTGGTTTTAGGTGAGGACAGGGGAAAGAGATTGTAGCAGTGCAGCGTCCTCGAACACACGAAACCTCTGTCTTCTCTGAGCATCTTTGAGTATAAAATAATGCAGAGCAGTGGAGGCTACCAGCATTTTCTTCTTTGATGTCAGTAGGGAGATTACCCATACAGAGATTTCATGCAGGCAAGTCAATTCACTGTAGTCAATGGATGAGAGACAACCTACAGAGAAGTAAATACTATGTCTGAAATTGCCTTGATTCTCTTTTCATTGAACTTGCCCCTGCCACTCAAAGCTTTTGAGTTGCTCCTGGAATTGAATCAGAAATAAATGATGATGAAAACTTCTGACTACTTCATATAATGTAGGCAAATCAATTGTCTCTCACTTGCTCAAATGGTTTTGGTCTCAAACTTTTGCTCAGTGCTGCCTGTCCATGGAATGGAGTCAAATTTATCTGATAGGCTTTTAATAGCTGATGTGAGAGGATGGTTGTATTTACTACTGCTTGTTGCTTTTTTGCCTTTCCAGCTTTTTGGATTTTTACTTTCCTTCCATAAAATTCCCTGTCTTTAGTTGTATGCAAACAATAAATCAATTCTGATAAAATCATATTTAAGCTAAAAAGCAAATTTATGTTGTGATCTTTTGATCTCAAGGTTTTTTGTAAGTCTTTATGCATAAATTGCTGTAATTGTTCATATTTGTCTTTTCTGGACTGTGTGCCAGGATTTATTTTCAAACAACAATAGCAACAAAAGGAGCATGAAATTCTAATTCATATCCCACAGGGTAAAACACTGTACACATTGCAGCTATCTTGACCTCCTGTTTTAATCTTTAACATATGTTGTTCCTGGCTCAGTGATCCACAAAGGAGGAAAAAAAAAAAAGACAGTGATGTTGATCTAACCATGACAGTGGTCCAGCTTTACTTAATGCTGAACCGTGATGGGTTTGAAGATTAAGCATCATCTTTTCTAATGAACAAATTGCTCCACATTCTTCTCTCTGAATGGAAAAGTAGATTTTAATTCTGTGCTTTTTAAAACTAGATTTCCATCTCGGAGAGCTTTGTACCTTATGATATGTGTACTGCATAACCAGCCTGGCAGATTGTCTTTCATTGTTGAATAGAAAATAACAATGTGAAGTATTCTTCTGGAAAATGGAAGATGTTAGAGGATTTAAACATTTTATTTTCCCACTTTGCATACTTGGTTAATTATCTCTGAGGGACATTAATCCAATCATTCAGTCTTTTATTTTATTTCTTTTTTATGTGCTTTTTTTATATCAGCATGTTGGTGCTGAACAATTTCAAATTACTGCTCAAAGGAGGAAGTAGCAGTCATTTTCTCATAAAATATGTACCTCCTACACTGGAGTTAAATTATGTGCTTGATAGCTTTGGAAGTGCTCAGAACCCCTGTTTCCTTTTTTGCAGTAGTTTACTGGTTATTTTTTAAATAGAATTCTTAGCTTATTATTCAAATAAGCAATAGCTTTTAACCCACAGGTTGTTCTGTTCTGTGATGCTGAGGTTTGTTACCCATCAAATATTACTTATCCTTGAGACAGTTTCTCAGTTCTCAGAACTTTTTAGGGTTCTTCAGTGTGGCTTTATTTATTCTTCAACATTTGCAGTGTATTGTTGTGTCTCAGGAGGCTGAATGAAATAAACATTAGCACTGAAAGCTTAAAAGAAGCACAGTGAGGATGATGAGGTCTCATACTTTGCTTTTACTTGGGTAAGCAGAAAAGATAAGGTAATGGTTATAATTAGGGAAAGCATGTTCCTAAAATGTTTGTCCTTGTTTCACTGAGTTAAAAAAAAAAAAAATCTAGACCAGTATGCATGTGTATATATATATATATATCTGTGTTCATATTTTGTACTTACATGTGTACATAGCACTATGAACATACAGATTTGCACATTTATTTTATGAATAAACACTTTAATCTTTGAAATTACCTTGATAGTCAAGCTAGCTGTTACTTTCTGATTTACCTTCTCAATAAATAAAAGCTTCTGAAAAAGACTTTGTCATGAGAATTTATCAGCAGGTTTTAATGTGACTTACTGCTTAATGTAATGCTATTATTATGTTCTGATATGGTAATTATGGTTGTTTTGTTCCTCTGAGAAATTCATACATAGTGCTCAATTAAAAAAAGCTACTGTTAAAATGTGCAGCTGGGAAAGGCTGCATGGTAGTAAAATACTCCACATACACGTTTGTTTAATAAGCACAGCTCTGGTTCCCAGTAGCGGTTATGTTACTGAGCAAGGCATCTGCCAGTGTTTAATTCTGCAGTTGGCGAGTGATTTGTCTTTTCATTCTCTTGTAGCAACATTCAGTGATGGGTGTTGGATGCATGTTTCATTTTGCTGTGTTAGAAAGCCCATGCCTAGATGTATCTGCAGAGGCAGAACAGAATTGGCATCCTTTTCTTAACGTGTTCTCCATTTAGTAAATGTTTGCCTAATTTTAAGCTTAAAGTCCAGTTAAGTTAGACCTCTTGAGTACTTGAAATTAAATCAATACATAAGCTGTGGCTTAACAGCTGTAGGTACAAGGTGCTTAAGAGGTGAAAAATTAGTTATTAGACTTCTAAATAAAGGTAGCATTGCTCTCAAAGGTGAGCAGTACTGTGGCTTCGGCTGCCTTCTGAATATTTTGTATGTATTCTACAGTTCTGAAGATCTGGCTGGTTGTAGCAATAAAGTAAATCAATCAATCAAGAAAGAAGCAAATTTAGGTACTCAGGCTTGAAAAGTGTGTATTAGCTGCAGGAGGAACATGCCTCCTTTTTTTTTAGCTGTAAGAATTTTATGCCAATTAAGTTACCAAATAAAGTTTTCTTGCTTCCTTCCTTGATTCCTTCTTTGGTTGTCTTGTAGATTATATTGTTTAGAGCATTAGCTGAGGGGGGAAATGAAATGTGAAAATTGCTTACTGTATGAACATATTGCAATGAGAGTTTAATGACTAACTGTTACTAGTTTGAGTGAAATAGAAGTTATTATTAAGGCCTGACTTGACTGAGTTGATCTTGACCACGTGGTTGCATTTCATAGAAAATACATACTGTGTATATGTACGAATGACATCGGTATGCTATAACATTTGCTACAAAAACACTGTAGTTATTTTGGGATAGTATAGACTTGAATGCTGAAAAGCAGTAATGGCTTGGGAATTATTTATTACAAGAAGCAGCATAGCTGACATGGCTTACTGCCTTTCCCTTGTGTTCCTTTCAAGAAAATCCTTGCTCTCAGCCCCGAGGAGGAGACATGCTTGTCTTGCTGCACATCAGGGTGCTTTTTATCTATAAATTGTGTTACTGTAACATTGTCCAATTCTGTTATTGCACAAATCCCTGAATATTGAAAATACACAGTTCAGCGGAGCTTTGGTTGATGATACCATACACTTTGCACATGGCATCATCTGTGAGGATAATCTGTTTCCATTTGGTGTGTGTGGCACTGCCAACATAAACATCTTATGTCATATGCTTATTAAGAACATTCGCGTTTTTGTTTTCCTTAGTATAAACTTTGCATTCCTGACTGCTTATGGTTTGAATCTGTTGCTTGAGCAGTTTCAGCCAATTGCAAGAGGTTAGCAAGGCTTTTTGATAGATATTTTTTCATATATTGGTAAAATTCTTGCTGGAAAAGTAGGTACTCGAATACAATTGTTTCTTTTTTGTCTCTTAGGCTTTTTCTTACACATAATTTCTCTTCTGAGCATCATTACATTATTTCCTAGTACTATCAGTAGCAAAAGTATTTTATCTTAAAGTTGTAAATCAGAAGACTCTGCGAACGTCTGTTGAATCTAGAATAAGCCTCTGGGTGACCTTTTGTTTCCCTTGATATCTGTTTTCCTTTAGGACAGTTTCCTTTGTCTCTCTATCTACATGCTCTCTCAAATTTTTTGAATTTTTCCTTTTGGCGTGCTGCTTTGCTGCTTCCTAATTGCTTATGTTTTCATAAGTTGCTGCTCAGGCTGTTTCCCTGAAGAGTGAAAAAATTTGATTTTTATAGTTTATGCTTTTGATCCTTTGAACCCTGGAATAGTATCACAGCAAAATAGCGCTGAAGCATCAACTTGAATAATAAGCTGTCCATCCTGCCAAAGGCAGATTTTTGTCTGTCGGTAGTTCCTGGTGTGAGAGCTGGCAGTGAGGATGCATGGCTCAGAGGCACCGAGAGGTGAGCCCTTGATGAATTTGCTGCAGTATTTTAAGGAATTACCACTTCCCTCTGGCAGAGACTACGGATCTGTCAACCAAAGGGAATTTGGAGCTACATTACCCACTCCTCAGTGCAGTACCTGGCATCTTTCTTTAAAGATGCTTTTCTCAACAGTTTAATGAGACATCAGTTAGAGCACCAAAGCATCTGAAACATGAGAGACTATTTTCTTTCATCAACATTCTGGTAAAGTGTGATTTCTTAAACTGCCAGAGCAACCACCAGAGATCATCTGTCAATGTCCCAAGTCAGATCTGCAGTTTGTCAGTCTTGCGGGCTTCCGTGCTCGCCAGTACAAATGGCATCAACGTGATTGTTCATATTGGGAGTTGGGGCATTACTCTTTCCGCACTGGGGAGCACGTAAGAAGCAGTGATTAGGCACTGGCATAAGTATACTCTGCCTTAAATACAGAAGTTGAGAAGAGTCAATGCTGATCTAGAAATCACTCTCTATTATCTGTTTAAGTTCTGATCAAATCCTTGTGTTTAGCTCTGGCTACCTGAAGCAAGCACCTGAAGGAGAAAGTGTTTGGAGAAGGGAGAGGAGATATATAGGGAGGGATAAAATTTAAATGGGGAAGAGGGTTGGACTTCATGTGATCCAATAAATCAAATCTAAACTAGGCAAGGTGCCATTTTTTTGAAGATCGGAAAGCAGTGGGATGGTAATGAATGCGGGAGACACTGGGTGCTGAGAGATAAATCATTCTGCCTTAAGTGATACTGCCTGTCCAAAGCACATGGGCTTTTTCTTTGTACAGTTCCTGCTGCTATGGGGCTGTCACCTTTAAAATTCAATGTAACAGTAATTAATAACACTATAATCCAGTCCAAAAACCAGGGTGATAATCCTTTTCAAAATTTAATAGCGTAGGTCGTCTATAGAGTGATGGCTTTGTCAGCAGTATTGGCAACAAAGAGTGTATGTACACGCTGTAACGTACTTTATTGTATAATGTTGATGCTCCAAGGTATGCTAGTCAAGCTGCTGAGGTTATCACCTCTGAAATGCAATCTAGCAGGCAATTACTCGATACCACTTCAGTAGCTGCAGCAGTTGCTTACACAGAAGGGTAATGTTAGGAGGATTTTTAGTATGTTTTAACGCATAGTGTATAGTATAGCAGCTGGCGGTAACGAGAGCCAGGGCTGTTTTTCCAGGCAGGGTCCTACAGTAGTTTTTGAACTAACCATGCTTGGAAAGCCACTCCACAGAGAATTTCATCCTTTGATCGGCATGGTCCCCAGAAACAGTCATTTGCAAATGGATATTCACTGTCTGCCTCTTGCTACATGAGTGGATTCTAGCATGCTCGCTTTCCTCTTGTCAAGGGTCTGTGGATAATGGCTGATGAAAGATGATCAGATTGTGCAAAGAGGGCTCATAGGACATTGAAGAAAAAAAAAAAGTTAATTGAATATACCACTCTGCTTTTTAGAAGGCAAGATGCATCTGAATAGCTGACAATTTTTAGCTAGAACTGATTAAACCTGTGTTGACTGGGAGCCATAATTAATATAAATCACCGCTCTTCAAAGGACATTTTAAAGGACATTGTATAAAAAAGAAAATCTCGAACCCCGCAATCCTAATTGGTTTCATTTGTGTTTGAAGAGTTCTTTTGGCTTGCTTTTCCAGTACTCTGACAAGCTTTTCCTTTTAACAGCTGCCTATAAATTAGGGCAGTTGTTTTTACTGGTAGCAGTGATATAAGTTCCCACAGCACCATAGTGAGAGTAGGTCCCTAATTAATCTTACGGAATTTTATTGTTGATTCGTGACAGCATGTTTTGTGTTGCTCAGAGCTTTTATATGCCTTAATATTCAGGAATCTCACAATCTAAGCAAATTCCAGTGAAGTATAGCTGCTGTAGGATTAGGTGGTTTCTTTTATGGCCTGATTACTTATAGTCTAGGTGCTGGATAAGATACCAAGGTTCAGGTAATCACTCTCAGGTTACCTCATTTCAGTTCTCACATGAAAGCACAGGAACTTAGGAAAACAGGTCTGGAAGGTAGGTCTGTGTGTGAGCTAAATGAAAAAGCCTGGCTCAAGATACTGATGTGTAGGTTGAGAGAGGCTTTAGGAGAAACCAGGGAGGGAAGCCTGTTCTGAGTGTGTTGTTTTCCTCATTGTAAAGAAAGCAGGATCTCATTATGGAGTGCCAATTGTAGTGCTTAACAATGGAGCTCTTCTTTCTTTTTTTAAATATTGTAAGAGTTCCGCTTTGTAAAATGCTTTTGTAATGAGCTCAGACTATGTCTTGCATCCATTGAGAACAGTATTTCCCAATTAGTTGAGTCCTTCTGTTTGGAGCTGAGGAAGGAAGTATGGATTTAATGATTACAATAGATTATCTTTTGACCTGCAGATGGTAGAAGAAAGCGAGGAAAGGCTAACAGAAGAGCAGATTGAGTCACTTCTCCAGACAGTCACCAGTATTCTTCCAGGGGATCCAGAAGAACAACAGAGGGACTCGGCAATGGCAACCGAAGACAAAGGTGACCAAGCATAGGAGGCATCGGGGCCAAAGCTGGCAACAATTTCAGCAGAAGAGAATCAACTAATATTTTTCTGTTTTTTTTACTTGATACCAGTTTAATCTTGTATTGGACATCGTTGTAAAACGTGTTACAATTTTTATTACTCGGAGGTGATGAGGGAACCAATTGTTTACAAGACAGCATGGAAAAGGACTCTATTGTTTTGGCATTTTGTCATAAACAGGGATGGTAGTAACTGAGTTTGTAATGTCGCAGTCTGAGAAATTATGGGGCACAGAATCTGAAGCTTTTGTATTTTTTCCATTACCCATGTAACAGCTGTACATTTGAAGAGGCTTATATACAGCTGGCAATATTTTAATTATCACAGCAGTACTGTAATTATAATTGCTTTCATATGCTTTTGAATTGCCCAACTGGTTTTCAGAATACAGTCTACAATACAAAGTCAGCTTTTGGAGCTGTTTGTGAAAAGGGCTGGTTCTGGTGATCAGAACATAGAGTAATGTATAAGAACCGCTTGGTATCTGCCCAGACAATTTCAAGTGGGCTGTTGGCATCATGGAAGCGAGAGGATCTGTTGGTAGGGTAACTGTTCTCAAGGGTGTCTGACAGTCTGTACTTGATAAAAGAGAGATCCACATCATCAGCTAAATCAACATATTGCTACTGAAATCAGCTGAGTTGGACCAGTTTACAGCAGTTGAGGCTCTGGACTCAAATGTTGTCAAGGCTCTTAGTAATAGAAACAGAAGAACATTTAGGCGTGGGGTGTATATTTTCCCTTTGAACGTTTGTTCCAATATTTATATATAGACAAGTCACAGTCTTGTGAACATGCGGTCGACCGTGAAATAAATGAATGAGTCAACACTGAAGTGAAGTCCTAATCTGGTTCAGAAGAATGAGAATCAGTCCTGGCTGAAGCAGAATTTTCTGTGTACTGAGCTTTTGTCTGATTAAAGATTTCAGGATCAAGTATTTAATGTTGAAAGCATTGATGATTATAACAAATCATTTCTGTATCTCTACATATATATACATAAAGTCATGACTTATACATGGCACTGGTTTTATACTATGACTGCAGACCATTCTTTTATAATTATTATAACGTACTGGAAATAGAAATAAAGTTTGAAGTACATCCTGGGAATTTTGTGGCTTACAGACAAGATATAAGACCTTGAATCAGAATATCTGACTTTTTTTTCCCTGCTTCTGTCATGGTTTTATTTTGTGTGTTTATGCAAAGAATTTACGCTTTCTGAGCTTTAGTTGTGCCTTATATGAAAGGGAGTGATAACTTCCAGTGTGTGGGGGATTTATGATACGCATTTCCATGGTATTTTAAGCTGCTTTGATGTTTGGAGAGGAAAGGAAATTATTGGCAAACATATTTGTTATCTCTCAGAGATAATTTATCTAATATTAAATGCATTCCAAGGCTGGAGACCAAAGGTAGGTTTTGACTGGGTAAGTGTAGTATTAGAGGGGGAAAGTCCTTGGTGGTTTTCGTGATACATCAATATATATTTTTCTCTCTAAATGTGCAACAAAACAAAAGAGATAAGTAGATCATATCACAGAATGACATGCAGTTAATCTTAAAATGAGCATTTTTATTCTTAGCAGTCATGGATGTTGTTTGACATGCTGTGGCCTTGGGCTGCGTTTACATTTTTATCTGTCTTTTTCTAAAATTAAGTTATTGAAGCATGTTCTAAACTTATGAAAAGCAGATGGAACCAGATTGCAAGTATCTTTAGCCAGCAAGAATATTTTAACAGATCTCTGAAGTTGGATGTTCCCTCTTGGGAATTGCTGATTTGTTATCGTAATGGATTTTTGCCAGCATCCATGTTGTCTTCTGTTGTACAAGATACAAGAACTTGTTCACTTGCTATTGTATTTAACCTTTTTATCAAAATCAATCCCAGATGGATACATATATTAAACTTGTGCAAATGCATGGATAGCTTTTTCAGTCTCAATTAAGATACATAAACTATAATTTCCCTAAAAATGCAGTACTAAGTAACATTTGAAGGGATCTGGGATTTTGACATCTGCATTACATCAAGAAATCATTTTTAAATCTACTGTCTGTGCTCTCTGACTATGTAAGTACAGGTGAGGAATTACTCTGGCTCTGAGAGCAAGTTTCACGTTATGGTGTTTACTCTCGGGTGTGTTCTTTGGAAACCCGAGACTCAGAAATGGTTTATGGAAAGCAAATGTCATCTTGCTTACGTGATACCATTTTTCCAGTGTCCTATATATTCCATAAAACATCGGCCTGTCTCCCAAGGCTGCTTTCTGTTTTCTTAACTAATCCGTTACCTAACACAGTAAATGTACCCTGCTAGCTCTTTTGAAGGAGAGAAGACGGCGTGAAGAGAGTGGCCCTCTGATGCGTCGTGGGTGCAAGAAAGCGTACGTGCGTATTGGGCACTTAAAAGCTCAGTCTGTAGTTTTGAGAAGAAAAGGGCAGAGTACTCAGCGCTTTCTGAATATTTAAGAAGTTCGTATTATTTTTAGCTTTCTCATTTCTTGTGTGTTCCTCACTTTTATTTTGTATCGCGTGTTTGGGTCTTGGCAGATTGACAGCTGTGGTTATGGCAGCCCTTGTGCCCTCGGCGCTGGTCTGGGAGAAAGGGGGAACAAGCTGCCAGAATTTACCTGAGGTTTCAAGCTGTTTGTGAGGTGTCGTAGCTTCTCTTTTCATAAATTCAAGCCCAAGAAGGACAGCTCTCCTTAGGGTTGTTTGGCAGTCCTCGCTGGAAAAGTTTTATTAGCAAGAAGCTTTGTTTTATGCCGCTCCTACCTGGCTGTGCTCTGGTGCTGGGAAAGGGAAATGGGTATACTGGAAATGGACATCCGCAGGGAATTTTGTAGAAGATACAGGAAATCCCTACCGAGGAGCTGAGCAGCTTTGGTGGTGGTCACGCCGTGCCAGGGCTGTGTGTAAGGCTGTTACCCACCACTGAAATGCAGAATTTTACAAGCTCTCCTTTTCTTGCAGGGAGCAAAATGCATTTTGTCTGTCTGTATTTGTGTGGCATATTTACTAGACAAAGGTGTGTAGTCTTAATTGGAAAAAGCAAACCCCAAAATTTGGGAGTTTTGCTTTTCTTCTGAAGCAGGTTTTCTTTTGGGCAGGTTTTCTTCTGAAGCATGTCTTTAAACAACATTGTAGTAGAACATTGAAATGGCTTTCAAGCCTAATGCGTTGGTGTGCTGAAAGGGTTAAATAACATCTACAGTGTCTTAGGTTTAAAAGTGTTTATGCAAGTATTTTTGAAAAGGTCCTGTCATAAACAATTCTGTAGGTAACTTTTTATTTACTAGCATCTCCACCAGTCATAGACAAGCTATTGCTTTTGAAGTCAACCAAACCGGGCCGATTTACACCGGTAGAGAATCATGCCCTAAAATAATTAACCAGTCACATCACGATACAGCGTCAGGGGTGGACGTCTGCAGCTGCTGTAATCCTAGCAGAGCCCTGACACATGAAGAACAATCAAACTGGACGTATTTTTGAAACTGTCATACCTAAGAAGAAATAAAGTCAAGAAGTTTAACTAGAACACAGCTTAGTTGTTGCAGACCGAAGTCAGTGTGTGTCCTGGAGCAAATTCCTGCTGGTCCCAGAGATGTCTTGGAGGCTGCGCTCGGAGGGAGCGGGGTGAGCTGCAGGCTGCCTAATCCGTACTTTGTCCTGTGGGAAACGTGTGTTTCTCCCAACCGATAGTTGAAGGGGGAAGACCTGGTTGACCCTGCTTGAGCGGGGGAGTTGGACTAGGTGATCTCCAGAGCTCCCGTCCGACCTCAGTGTTTCTGTCAGTCTGCTTTCCCTTCCGCCCGCTGCGGACTCGGGATGTTTTCGCTTGCTCGCTCAGCGCAGAGGCAAAGGCTGCTCTCGTTAAGAGCTGAGACGCAGCAGACTGAGGGTTTTTCTCCCTTCTCCACCTTTCCGTCCATGCCTGGTGCAGCGTGGCCCCTTTGCAAGTGGGTGCCTGGGGCTCTGGCACAGTGCAAATGCTTTATTTCTGGGATGTTGACAGAGAGAAGGGGACGGCCTTGCAAGGATCGCAGCAGGATTTTGCCAGTGGTTTCATCAGTTGCTTGAGCCTGAAATCGGAGTTTATGAAGTTGCTGGGCATTAGCAGCGTGTCCTGCACATTGCAGCTACGACAGTGAGTTGAGTCTGTTCCAAAAGAGGCTCCTTTGGTATGAAAGATGTGTCCCGGGATGCTGCTGGGATAAGATGGTGTTTCAGTGTGATCTTAATCACCATTTTCTCTTGAGTTTTGCTTAATGTTACTCCACGGGCCAAATTAATCCTGTCCACTGCCTTAAATTTGGCCCGAAATACAGAACCATTCACTCACTCATGCTGGCTGTGCTCGGCCCCTCTGAGTCAAGCCAGGGGTGAATTAACCCAACCCAAAGTGGGATTGTTCTGGATCAAATTTTTCTGTCTTGCATTTTCTATGACTAAACTTTTTATTGCCTTTGCCTCCCTGGGGTGGCAGCTTTTTGCCACGACAACTTGCGAACGGCATGTTCTGATTCCCGGAAAATGCTTCGCTTCCTAGGCATGAAATCTGCTTCCCTGTGTTTGGACACAGGCTTCAAAAGCGTCAGTCTCAACTGGGAGCTACTGCTTGTTGTCCAAGTGACTTCTGAAACGCTTTGGGCTTTGGCAGGGGGAAGGGGAGTCGGGGGAGCCTGTGTGCACCTCGGCCTGGCTGAGCTGGGGCTTTTCCCACTTTTTTTTCTTCATTTTCCATCTGCTACCCATAACAGCCCTTTTCCAGCCTGTTCCTGGTACCAGCTCCCAGAGCAAAGGGGATGCCAGGGTGTTTCAAAAGATGTACTGCAGAAGGAGCATGAAGATGATATTGTGTGCCTGAAAACTTGGGGTTTTTGCAAGTGTACCCAGTTGGTCTAAATAACAGATAGCGTCTCGCCCCATGAGCTTTGCCTCACTGATAAAAACATCTGTGGTTATGAAATGTTCCTGGGAATGGAGGAGGACTCATGGAAATATCTCAGTTGACTCCTCTCCAGCGCAGGCAGGCGATGATCACAAGTTAACCACCCAGCAGGCAGCAGCAGCTGCTTCTTCATGCTCTGACCCACAAAAATAAAGCCTTACATTTAAATCTGAGTGACAACTATTGTCCTTTTAGGATGACACAGTGACCAGGCAGGCACTAATACTCAGCTCCTGCGGTTCCCGGAGGTCAGTTCTTTGTCCTTAGAGATTTATTTCCATTCCCGCAGATGAGCAGCGCCGGGATGGAAGATGCGGAGCAGGGAGCCGGCGTGGGAGCTGTCCTGGCAATGGGAGATGCCCGTGGATGGCTGCGTGGAGCAGCGCTGGGTCGCGAGGTGCAGGTGGGGAGGGGATTGCGTCGCAGGGTCGGCGTTTGCCACCTCGAGAGCTTTCCGTTGGGTCTCCACCAGCACCCGATCAGCAAAAGGAGAGGAGATTTAGCGTAGTGCCTTTGGAGCTGGACTCAATCAGCAAATGCCAGCTCTGCTACAGGCCTGTGGCCTCGGAGAAGTCGTTTCTCTTCTCTCTGCCTTGATTTCTTCTTTGGCCAAAGGCCATTATTTTTCACCCCAAAGCTCTCGGGACCCCGAGGTGAGCGATCGGCTGGGCTTGCAGCGAGCCTGACACCAGGAGCGCTGCCCAAGAGCTTTGTAACGTTTTTGTGCATCCTGACGGATAAAAGAGGAGCCTTTTGTACTAACAACTAGGAGCTGATGAGGAGGCTGCAGCCCTCGGCTTTCCCCGCGCTTTGAGACCGGCGTGTGGGTGTCCATGATGCGCTGCCGGGGCGGCTGCACCCGCAGCGGTGCTGCTGTGACCGCGGTCCTGTCCTTCTGGGTGTCTGTCCTGCTCGCGGGCTCTGCTCCCAGCCGGGGCTGTCCCCTTCCCGCGGCAGTCCCGACGCGACCGCGTACTTGGATATCCGCGGTGAACGCTTGGAGGTCGTTCGTTACAGGGAGTCGAGTTAGGAATTTCACAGGGCGAGGAGTTGCCAGACATCACAGCCTTGCGCCCCTGGGAATTACCCCACCGTGAAGGCATGTCCTGCATGCGCCGCACATCGTTCCCATCGCTTGTGGCAGAGGTAACGGGGAGCTGAACTGTGTGATGAAATGACTTTCTAATGAAAACATCTGTGCTCTTGAATTGGGCACAAGATCAAGTCTGAGGATGGGGCTGAGCCATGAAGCCGAAGGAAAGCGTTCCCCTGCGGGTGGGCTGCCAAGCGCTGGCATGTCGGCATCGCGGGGCTGGTGGCCGCGTCCCCTTCAGCAGGGGAAAGTCATGCTTTCTCAAGAAGCAGTTCATTTAATTTATTTAATGGCAATCAGAGGGTCACGTTTATGCAGGAAACCTAAATTACACAGGTTCCTCTTGTGCTTAAAATGCAATTGTGGGAGCATATCCTGAGCTGGCACGCATGGACGTTGCTCTCCTGATTTCAGTGGCATGACAGCAACACGTGCAGGAGCATCCCGTGACTCAAGGAAAATGTGGAGAGGGCGGCACTTGGTGTCATCCCAGCAAGAGAGTTTGCAAAGGGTGACTCGGGGACACCAAAACCAGCCTTTCTGCATCAGTGAGGTGTTGGTGTTGGTAGGGAAGACCCAATTTGTGTCCCAAAGTGACCGCAGTGGTAGAGCTGATGTTGGGGACATGGGAAGAGCGGGGTAGGCAGCTGGCAAGCCACCAAGAGATGAATGAGCAGTGAGTACCAAAATGAGCATCGTATCTCTTCCTTGCCTGGGAGAGCGATGTCTTCATCTGGGCAGTGCGATCCTGCCCTGAGGACACTGGTTCCTCACCACCAGCTTGATAACCCAACGTTCCCAATGCCGTACTGAGATCAGGGATGGGGATCCCTGTTCCTGGGTGAGATCCTGTAAAAGGGGAAGGGGTTTGGGGCAAGGCAGGCAGGGAACTGGTTGTCCTTGGGCTGTTAAAACTCCTTAAAATATTTCAACAGCAGCTTGGATGCATCCAACCCCCCCTTCGCCCCCCGACAAGCCCAGGGAATTCTCTAAAGAAGCCCAAAGTACCCTTTAAAACTACAAGTGATATTTTATAACCTTCCCGGAGAGAGGCAGGTCGTGTTAGCCCCCTTTCCAAAGGGCTGCTATGGAGGCCCAGTTTGGGATCCAGCCAGCATCCTGGAGGGAGTTGATGGCAGCGTTGTTTAGGTTGGAGCTGCCCAAGACGTTGACAGAGAAAATATTTTCTGTTCCCACAGAAAGAAATCCTGCTGCAAAGTTTTTATTGAGCAAAAAGAAATGCTTGTGCTGAAAAAATCAGAGCTGCAGCCAAAGCACAACTAAAATGCAGCAAGCACTTAGGAAACATTTAAGCCCCAAGAACTTTTGCTTGCCACGAGCAAGAGTCTCCCCGCACATGTTGCTTAAATTAATTTCCCTCTGTATTAAGGATCTTTATTTTATTAACTTCAGTGTTTATAAAAGCAACCATCAAAGGTAGCTGAGATGCTGTTAAACTTTAAAGATAATTAAAATAAAGCTGGCCTGAGAACGAGCCAAACAGGGCGAGAGAACATCTGAAAAGAGATGGGAAAGCCAAAAAATCATTGGGAAGGACTTGATGCAAATAGCGAAACTGGGAAGGGAGCTGCAGGGAGGGCTCGGGGATGCTGCAGACGGTCCCGCCGCGGCTGAGTGCCCGACGGGAGCTGTGGCTGCACTGGCCGGTACACGGGGGATTAAAAAGCATCCTCCGAACGGCTCTCACCAGCAGCTGTGCTACGTCCAGCCTGGGGAGGCAGATGGGTGACGCTTCACGGGAGCACCCAGCCGGTGCTGGAGGTGGCTGGCGAGGCAGCGCCTGGGTGCAGGAGGATGGCAGCGGTGGCACCGGTGCCTTCGGTCACTTCGGATGAGCTTCGGCACCGAGTGCGAGGGCTCGCTGTGCCGCTGGGGTTTAAAGCCCTCGTTTGTGAATCCCACCGCTTGTCCTCCTTCTAATGGGCAGCTTCACCGCCCGTTAGTGCAATTAGTGCTTGGCCCCGCTGGGGTCCCGCTCGGTGTCCTGCTGAGCTGCGAGAGAGAAGCTGGTGGGAATCGCCCAGCCCTTTTCTTTTATGGGGCAGAAACTTCGCTGTTCGTTTTTAGGAAAAAAAAAAAAAAGGGAAGAAGAAAAAACCCACCAAACCCAGCTGTTTTCGTGAAAAGCCCTCTACGTGTCACCCCAAAAAATCATGGATGCCCCATCGCTTCCCAGCCAGATGTGGCTGCAGGGTGGTAAATGTCTAACGTGAGCCAGGGCAGCGGTGGGGCTTTAACCTGGGATATCAGCACAGGGGGAACAGGGATGAGCTCAAATCATCAGTCCCAGCTGGAAACGAGTAACCAGGTGTCTTTGCTGCTGCTCTCGTCGGCGTTGGGTTGCTGCAGCACGTCGGGGACCTGGTATGTTTGTGTTTCTGCAACAGGGCAATTCCTCCTGCTGGGTTTGCTTTTTATGCACTGGCTGGCTTTTTCCTCTTAAAAGATACGGAATTAAAATACACGTCGGCTGCTGCTCCTGGAGCTCGGAGCGTTTTTGCAGGTCCTCTGGAGCGTTTGCTCTGCCGTGCTCTCACAGTGGAGGAGCCGGCGGAGGAGCGGTTTCCCACTGGGCTCTGTGCTGGCCTCAGTCTCTGACCCCTGCGGTGCTTATGTGAAATTAAGAGTAAAGGTTTACCCAGAGATTTGCTAGCCCAGAGGTTTCCGTGATGGGGTCAGGGTACCAGATGAGGTCAGCCATCCCCTGAGCGGCCGATGCCTCGATGAACCCAACCTGTTCCCCCGGCGATGGGCTGCGGGGTCTGCAAAGCATCGGGGGGGGGGGCAGAGAAGGGCACGTTAAACCCGAGTTTACCCCCGCTGCCCAGGCTGTGCTCTGGCCAAGGAGAGCTCTGCCCAGCCACAAGCCCTCGGGACTCCTCCGGGATAAACCACCCCAAGCGCTCGCCCTTCGCTCCTCTGCACCAAAACTGTGCGGCTGCCTCGGGGCGGCCGGGCTCCTCTGTCGCAGGATGTCGGTTCGGGGAGCAAATCCCTTTTGTTACAGACCAGACACCGTCAAGAAAAAGGCATCCAAAAATAGAAAGTCTTGAGCTGTTGAAATTATCCAGCTCAGTGGTGAGCATGTGGGGGTTGCTCTCCCAGCTCTTCCCACACTTTAGATATGCATATATTTATATATATAGTGAAAGTGAACCCCTGGAGACATTCTAAAGGCTTTAAAAATGTGCTCTGTTGGACTAGAGATATTTTTGCCAGGCCTAAAAGGACCCTCAAGTTTTTTGCTCCGCGTGCTGCCTGTCAAGGAGGGAGGGTATCAGCCGGGATGAACCCGGGGTCTTTTATCGGCAGCTGTGGTTCTAGCATCTGCTCTTGCACTGGGCTGAAAGGGCTTGTCGCCTGATTCAAATTGCTATTTTTTTTGTTAATTAGATGTGTTCAGTTATCTGACTGTCCCGGGACAGGACAGCGATACACAGCAATACGTGGTGAGCTCTGAAATGCCGCGGGTGGGCTGAAAGCAGGTGGGGTTTGGGGGAAAAGTGCAGGACAAGCACCTTGATGCCTCTGCAAGTGGCATCCCAGTCCTCATCCCGATGCAATGGGCACCCGGTGTCCCTTGTCCCATGGGGAAAGCGGTTGGTGCCACCGCAACGGGACTTGCCTTCCCGGGCGCTCGGCTGAGCCCTGTTCCCCCATCCCAGGCCGGCTCTAGTCCAACCCCTTCCCAGCCTCACCGGCTGCAGCATGAAATTTCAATCTGCTGCATATCATTTCAAGACACGATTGCTTTTTTTTTATACTCTTCAAATTCATCTGCAAAGGTTTGGTGGTTTGGGTTGGTTTGTTTTTTTTTTCCCCCTTTTGCGTTGTTCATCAATTTTCTTAGAAAACACCGCGGCAAGGCAGCACGAAGGCTTCCCCGGGGTGCAGCGGCCGGGAGGGAAGGAAAAGGAAGCGCCGAAAACACCCACTCAAAACCTAACAGGATCCAACTGCTTCCTCCCAGCAGGTTTGCTCCTGCATCGCCCAGTAAAGCCCATAAAACCCCCCAAACGCTGCTGCTTTCAGCTGCCCACGCCGCAGCATCCCTGAGCGGGCCGGGGGTGGAAACGGGTTGCTTCAGGCCAATTTAAACATTTTCCCTTTTCCTGTGCGACGTCCCGCTCCCAGGCGTGGGCTCAGCGGGAAGTTGCCTCTTTCCCAGTCCTGTGGGGCTGCTCCGAGTGGGACGGGACCCCCCTGCCCGTGGGTCACCGCCTCGGGCGAGACCCCAGCGGTTGAAGCAACCGGAGAAGGCGTCTCGAACGCCACGGGTATCGCTCTGGGAATTGGCCCTAAAATGCTCCTCGTGCTCCAAAAAGCTGGAGGGCGTCCACGTGTAACTCATCCCTGCACAGCGCCGGGGTTGTCCCCATCCGTGCCACGTGCCCGCAGCGGGATCGTTGCTGCCCCAGCTTGGAAACCACCAGGTTTAGTGGGATGAGATGGGATGCTGCTGGAGCCCCGGCCCCGCAGCCGTGTGTTGGGGAAGAAATGCCCGGGGCAAGGACCGCAGCTGGCATCAGCCCCGTGCGGGGCAGGTTTTGCACCAATCCTGCACCTGTCCCAGGTCACTTCACTGCCCGCAGCATCTCGCTGGGTTCCAACGCACCGAGAAAGCCTGCGATTCACCCCAAAAACCTATGACTGACTCTACAAACGCTGCTTCTTCACGCTTAAACCTCCAAATGTTGCTTCTTCCTCTTTGGACTCTGGGTTTTGAGCTTTTTGTAGCCTTTTTCCCAGCTGTTCTGCAGCTCCGGGAGCTGGAGCCTTCCCTCCAGTGCCAGCTGAGCTGGTTGGATCAGGCCAGGAGCAGCGGCTCCGAGGAAAACCATCAATATTGTGAGAGTGGGGATGAAGCAGGGAGCTGGCGGGAGGGGAGGGAGAGACGGAGGGAGGCTGGGGATTCTGCGTTTTTTGCCGGGGCCTCAGCAGAGCTCAATAGTTAATCATTAAAATATGCTTATACGTAACTAATCTCTGCAGGACAATGAACTGAGAAATTATTTAACGCAATTTAAATGGGTCATAGTAGTCACTAAAATAAGCGTGCCTCGAGCCAATGGGAGCTATCAGGCTCCTATAAAAGCAGGTGGGGAAGAAATAGCAGCTGGTGGGAAGAGATCACCAAAGACCCGATGTGTGTCCTGAGCCGCCTCTCGACTTGCAGAGATCCTCCCCATCTGCCCGAAATCAGGCTCCAGCTCCGGGCCGAGCCTTTCTTCAAATATCGGTGATCCCTTCGGCAGTCAGTGGCTGCGGTGGGAAGGTCGGGGTCTGCCCGGAGCTGGCACTCACTGCCACTCAGCACTGCTGATGGGGACCAGAATCCTCTATTTAAGTCTAAAAAGGTGAAATTCAGCAGCGCCGTGAGTTGGGGGTTGCGTCGCTCGGGTTGGGGGTGAGCGGGATGCTCCTCCATGAGGTGGGTCAAACCTGGGGCAGTGGCTGGTTTTGGCGAAACCCCATTTGGGTTTGCAGTTTTGGAGATGTGACGGCGTTAGCAGCGTTATCACGGAGTGATCCTGCGGGGACACGCGGCGCTGAGCGGGCGCTGCTGCCGGGGTTTTGCAGCAGCTCTATAAGGGGAATAGAGCGGGGGGGAAAAT
This sequence comes from Aquila chrysaetos chrysaetos, assembly GCF_900496995.4. Lineage (NCBI taxonomy): Eukaryota > Metazoa > Chordata > Aves > Accipitriformes > Accipitridae > Aquila > Aquila chrysaetos. The sequence continues at coordinate 36,966,631 of NC_044013.1, forward strand.
GAATGGAAATGGATTTTAGCGGACTTTGATTGGCCTGTGAGAGGGATTATAGTAGCCGGGCGATTTGTGAGCTGACCCCAACGGCTGTCTTAAGTCGTGTCCTCCTGCAAGCTCGGCGCTTGGTTCCCAGCCTTCCCAGCGCCGTGTTTCGGCTTTATCTCTGGTATCACTTGCAGCCCCGCGGGAGCGATGCACTGGGCACCATCGGTGAGCGCGGCTGAGATCCTCCAGCGTAGCACTGACCGTGGCTGGGGTGAGAACGTATCTGCTGGAGGGAAAAGTGACACTGAGCTTTCTGCCAGCCTTGTTGTCTGCCTTAAAATACCCCAAAGAGGTGTTAAGTGCAGTTATTTGTAGCTCCACGGTACAGACATTTACTGCTGCGGCGATGCACACCGCTGCCCTTGCTGCCAGTCCTTAGATAAGCAGTAAATCCCAACATCTCCAGATATCAGTTTCATCCTGCTACTTGTTTTTTCTCCAGTCTTTTAGTTTAATAGTATTTAATCTGTCTCTTTTTGTGACTTTTCTGTCTTTTGTCCAATTTTAAGTCATATACAGTTGATTTATACCAAACCCCACATGACACGAAATCAGCTTTCAGCTCCCTTTTTTCCCTGCTTGCAAATAAGCAAATGGGTGCAAGGACTTTCGGAGGTAATTGTCGCTGCGCCGGCCAGCTGCTCTCTGACCCAGAAAAGAAAGAGCACAGCCTGTTTCCTGTTAAATTTTGCTGGTCGCATTGATTTACATTGTTTGTCTCGTGTTTTATGGCTTCCAAGCTGATGTTGCATTAAGCTGGCTGGAGTTTAGGCAAGAAATCAAATGCAGACACTGGCAGGCTTCCCCAAATGCATTCATGAGGGTTGATCACATAGTCACATTTTCTTAGTCATTGGAGGAGAAATAGCAGCACTGCTTTGCTTGCGTCCTGGCTGGTTTGCATCGATGCTGTGCTGGTAAAAGGCACTTGTCAGACAATTTTGGAAATTCAAATTGTGGGGCAACGCGGGTGGCGGAGGGGCTGCGTCCCCCTGTGCCATGGCTGGGCACTCCTCCAGCTGCCGGAGCGGTGGTTTGGTGGCCGTGGGGCATCTCCTGTCTTTATCTTGACCCATGAGCTTTTTTGTTTTCATCTTATATTCTTCCCAGTCCTGTTGAGGAGGGGAGTGAGAGAGCGGCTGGGTGGGTGCCTGGCAGCCAGCCAAGGGCACTCCACCAAAACCATGGACTGGGGCAGAAATTCGTATATATAAAAATATGTATGTGTATATAGAATCATAGTATATCTCAAGCTGGAAGGGACCCAAAAGGATCATCGAGTCCAACTCCCTGCTCCTGGCAAGCCTACCTAAAACTAACCATGTGACTAAGCGCATCGTTGAGATGCTCCTTGAACTCTGACAGGTTTGGTGCCATCACCACTTCTATCTTCTATCAAGTAACTAGTGATAGGATGAGAGGAAGTGGCCTCAAGTTGCGCCAGGGGAGGTTTAGATTGGATATTAGGAAAAATTTCCTTACTGAAAGGGTTGTCAGGCATTGGAACAGGCTGCCCAGGGAAGTGATGGAGTCACCATCCCTGGAGGTGTTCAAAAAATGTGTAGATGTGGCACTTCAGGACATGTTTTAATGGGCATGGTGGTGTTGGGTTGACGGTTGGACTCGACGATCTTAAAGGTCTTTTCCAACCTAAACGATTCTATGTTTCTATGATTCCCTGCGGAACCTCTTCCGGTGTACGGATATGCATTATATACATATATAAATGCATTTTAGGCAAAGCAGGATGAGTTTCTCACGTCCTTGCCCAGGGCATGCCATTGGGTCTCCGTGCAGATAAACGGGACTGCGTATTGCTGCTGCGGGGGGCGGCGGGGGGAGAGAGCTGCCTTTCGCCCCAGGCCGGCACGGGGACCACGTTCATACGGGCACGGCCCATTGGAGGTGGCACGTTGCAGATCTGGGTCCCTGATGGTTTGTTACTGTCGTCCTTGCTGGCTCTCAGCAAGTCTGTGCAATAAGCTGTGGATGTGTCCACAAAAAAAAAAAAACCCCCAACCAAACAACCCACCCCAAACCAACTGCTTTCCATCCGTCTCGGGTTAGTCAGAGGCTGTCTGCAGAGCAAGGCAGGGATTTCTGCCCAAAGGAACCCCAAGTATTTGGAATCAAAAGCCCTGATCTAAGGGCAAAAGCTTCTTGCTGGCCACACGAGTGAAGAAAGTTTCTTATTTCGTTCTACAAGCGTCAGCAGCATGTTGGCTGGGGAGTTTCTGGCAGAGAAAGTCTCGTTTTTTCTTTAGGAAGAAAAGAAATAGAATATTCCTGTAGGATTGAATGCGAAAGACTGTGTAGAAGCTAATATTAGGGAACGCACCTACAGAATTCGGCAGGTTTCTGTGGCAATAGGTCAAACGGCATTTAGCATTCACTGTAAATCCTCTATTTATGTGCGTGTATTTGGAAATCACGGAGAAGCCGTGTGGGGGGTGTTGGGTGCAGGATGGGCTGAGCCAGTTCTGATTTTGCCATTTCTGTTCCCTCTCTCTCCATTGCAGTCTGGAAAATTGGCGTATCGATGGCTAGTCTCTTTTATTGATTCAGATGTACTATTGCGGGAAGATGGGTTCATTATTTGCCTCTGGTGGTGCAATTTTGGTTTTAGGAAAAAAAAAAGAGATGGTTTCTTTTTGTGCCTCAGGTTTTTCGCATAAAGGGGCAGAGCTTCAGTAGATGATGTCTTTCGTGCATTTTATTCTTCTCTGCACTGCATTTTTAATTTAACATCTGTTTTATAGTTGAGGGGGATATTATCCGGTGGTTAGAGCCGGGTCGGGGAGGAAGGAGGTCTGGATTTTGTAGCTTGTCTACAGTGAATTCATAGTTTCATATAGGCCATTTTTGGTGGGTGCAGATTTCAGCCGTCTTCACACCCTCATGTTCTCTCCGCCTGGGTCTCACCGCTCCCATCACCTCTCTAACAAAGGTCCCTCCTCTATTTTCAATTTAGGCTGTTTCCCTCCCTGTAGCAAACCCAGCAGCGTCTCAGCGAGCCCAGAGAAAGCATTAAATGCCGCGTTCCCATTTCGAAAGGCCACCGTAAAAATAAATGATTGATGGAAACCAAACAAGAAGAGGGAGCTCTGCAGAAGGTACCGCTCCTCCCTCCCCTGTTTACTGTTCTCCCAGACTTTGGCCCGGGGGCTCAGGCTTCACCCGTTTCACAACGTGCCTCGCTCAAGACCTGATGATACGGCCTTGGGAATAAAAAATGGGTCTAAACCAGGGTTTTTCAAGCAACATCCTGGGCTGAGCCGTTCAGCCACTGCAAACAGGGAAAACCACTGCCAGGGTAGGGTGCTGGATCCAGCAAATGAGCCTGTCCCCCAAAACAATGGGATTTTATTTATTTTCTTTTTAGGGCATTGCATTACCCTCCTCCTCTCCCCCCCGGGAAAGGTGCCAAACTCCAATCCCTGAACCGACGCTTGCTGGTGATGAGCCTGAGAGCAGCGGGGCTGCATGGCAGCCCCCGTGGAGGGAGAATTAGGGTTTAACTCAGTTTCTTTTAGCTGACAAGTCAAGCTCAACCATAAAGGAGGCAGGGGATGATGAAAATGCTGCAAGTCTGGAACAAGAAACCATGGTGGGGATGGGATTTAAACTCTGTCTTGTCTCATCTTTAATAGTGTGAATTTTAACACCACTTGTAAGAAACTCAGGGAAAAGGGCTGCACCATGTATGATTTCATTAGCAGCAGTAACGGTGTTCCTTCAGAGCTCTATATAATTTTAAAATTGTTTACACTTCTATAGCTCCTTGCAAGCTGGCCAGCTAATGAAGGGACGAGTGATGGACCGGCTGGGCACTCATTGTACAGTCACTGCTTTCAAAACGCCCGCGCCTTGCACGTGATAGAGATGCCAACGTATTTAGACAACGGGCTATTTTTATTTTCAGAACTGCTGTGGTTGCAAGAGCCAAGTCCTGCAAGACCAGCCAAACTGGCCGTCCTGCTCCGGAGAAACTCAACGCACGGACCGTAGCCAACTGCCCGGGCACGGTGTGTGCGGCCGAGAGGATTTCACTGATGTCTCACTGCCACCGTCACAACCAGAGGGTTTGAAAGCCTTTGATCCGATGCAAGCAGAGCTCTGCGTCTTTGGCAGTGGGTTTTTTTGTGGGTTTTTTTTTTAGATGCCTGGGTTCGTGAGCTGTTCTTTCACCTCCTTGCGCTGTTTTCCAGACACAGATGAGATTATTTCTTGTATCACCGGCATTATAAATAAGCTAATGGATATTTAGCTCATTAAGTGGGTACCACACGTGCTATTGCTTTACAAACTCAGGACTTAATCCTGCAAACCGCCAGGCATTTTCAGCCATTTAAACTTCACGGGACAAGTCCCACAAGAAATAGCTTATCCCTCTTCTGTTAAGGGTTGGCGTGCTGCCGCCGGCGCTTTCCCAGGCAGACACCCGTGGATGTGATGAACGAATGTGCTGAGGACGGGCTGTGTGGGTGCAAGGGAGCTCTGAGGAACATCGCTCCTCGCTGACGGAGGAAAGCCCGGTGCTTTGCTCCCTGCCTCCGTGACCAGCCATGCAGGGCAGCTCGGCCAAAACAGCCGAGAGCATCGCACATCACTCGAAGCAAACACCTTCAGCAGCGTGGTAGTGGTCATAGGAGATTTTACAAGAGCTCCAGCTTAGCCAGTCTCCACGATATCAGATTTTTTAAATTTTTTTTTTTTTTTTAGGGAAACCTAAAGAAGGGGAAGGAATTAGGCAATGGCTTGTTCTCGGATGTTCCCGTGCTGGAGACAAGCGCTCCGCCTGCACACGTCCGTCGTGCCACATAGGCAGCTGTCTGCAAGCCAAGAACACAGGAAGATGGCTATAAATGTAAAAGAGGAGAGTATTCACTCCTTCACTGTGACTGGAAAAACAGCTACTTCTATATTTATTGGATGGCTAGAACTGCCTACCGGCTGGAAAAACCCGAGGACTCTGCACCTCCAGAGGCTCCTACAGCTGGGGAAAAAATCTCCCTGGGAAATAAATACATCTGATGCCTAAAACGCCTTGCCTGCGAGAACAGGGATGAGGACTGCACGGAGATATTCCTAGCGCCATAATTATTTCTCCAGGCACGTGGAAAGATCAGTTCTCAGCTGTCACATTTATAAAGCAGCAGACACAAGATCAGACAGAGACGGGGGAATATGGAGCTATTTATCACAAAGAGCTGCTTTATGGGGTTGGAGCAGAAACCGCCTCGTTCCTCTCTGAGCCGCAAGCGGGTTAAGGTCAGGTTGCACCTACCTAAAGAAAAGTCCGTGTTCTCCCGACTTCAATAATCTCCGTTTAAATCCTCCTGAAACGGTGCTTGCAGCAGAAAAGCCATCCCTGCTCGGCAATCCCTGCCGGGATTGGGGAAATCAGGGGTCAAAGCTGGGGCTGGAGCTGGCGGGGACGTGGGTTTCTTGGGGCTGCAGCCCCCGGGTGGTTTGAGCCGGGAGGGTTTGGCTCAGCAGCCATGCCCAGACCCCCAGCCTGGACCTCCAGCAGCGGTCTGAGCCGGTGCAAAGCGTGTTCCATGTGTGACGGGATCCGACGTGTCACGCTTTGCCCTCCCGCGGGACGTCGGGTAGCGGGGAGAGAGCTGAGCTTTTCTTTTTTTCGGGCTGAGGATACCTTTCCTGGCAGGTAGATGCAGCCGCAACGTGGGATGGGTGAGAGGGGTTTTGAAGAGCAGGATGAGGCCATGCCCTGCGAGACCCGAGGGGATCACTGCCCGTGAACCTAGGGCAAAGCTGGAGGTAGAGGAGTGATGCTTTCAGGTTACGCACAAGGATGATGCTGTGTGTGCAGGTTAAGTGGATCCCTGTGCTGGCAGCTGAGACTTTTTGCAGGCAAACACCGAGAATGGCACTTTTCTGGTCCCTCAGTGATTCCCAGGGCTTTGTTTTGCTGGCTTTGGCTGTGAAACGCAAATTGTACGGCTATCAAAAACGCCCAGCGGTGCCCCAGCCCAGCGGTGCATGCATCACCTCTGCCCCGGCATCCCCCGGGGCAAACTTTGCACTTCCAAGGGCAAAATTTGCACTGCCAGCATGATCGATACGTGAGGCAGCCAGGCCAGAAAAATAATATCGGTAGCAGAGAAAAGCAATAAAAATGAGCATGCCTCTGGGAAATGTAGAGAGAGACATTAGCATCCTTCCAAGTTAAACAGCATCCTCGCTGGGTTTGCAGCTGACAGGTTTGCTCTGCTCATAAGACAGACGGCGTTCAGTGCAAGGCATGATTCTGGGTGCAGAAACATCTATTCAGCACAAACATCTTATTCTCCTGCTGGGAGGGGATGCAGAGGAATGTCATCGACTTAATGTCTTGTGGGGCCTGTTTTTCCTAAACTCAGAGGTTCATGAACACAATCTTTGGGTGTTCTCCTCCTCCGGGGATCGTAAGTTTTCCCCGAATGTCCAGGCTGGGTTTTTTTGGCTCCGTCCGCACTTACAGACACCGCTGGGATCCATCTGCGGTGCTGGGTGCCAGCTGCCCCCGTTGCTCCTCATCCCGCCGTGATGTGCAGCCAGGAGCGGGGAATTCCCGTCCCTTGCCCCTGCTTCTGGGGTCTGGAATAACCCTCAGCCCAAGATAAATTTAGGGCATCTCAGAGGCCGGGATGAGGAGAGGGATGCTGCCCCATGGCCGTCCCCTGGCCAAGGCACCCGCCGAGGGCTTGAAGTCTGTGCTGGTTTAACTGCTGGCGGTTTACTTTGTCAGTAAGGTGTTAAGTCCATCGTTTTTGCCGTAGTCAGAGGGCGGTTTGTTCGTATTCATAAAGGCAGAGATAACAGGATTGACTTAGGCAGGTCTTTGACACAGAGCCAACCGAGCACTTAAGTGGGGTTGCTTGAGGGAGGAAGGATGCCCGGCCGTGCTCTGGGCTGCGAGACAGCACAGGCACACACGGGGCTTGGGATTTCTGAATTACTGCTACCTAAAGGCCAAATGAATTTCCCAGATGCACAGGATAAGCTGAAATCCATCCGAGTTTCTTTGTGCTTTATCATATCAGTATCCTTCTCCAAACTCCTGTTCCCTCAGCTCCTTCTATAATGGATCTATCTATACATAACCTTCTATAACGGAGGTAACAGGGAGATTTGTCAAGGCAGAAGCGAAAGCTGAGCCTCTCATAGCCCTGGTTTCAAAACCCCCTTTAGTGAGCATGGGGATGAAAGCCACAAGCACCAACCCTCCTCTCAGCAAAGGAGAAATCCTCCCCGTGAGAGACAGCCAGCGAAAAGCCGGGTTGTGCAACTGCTGCTCAGGCATTCGAGGAAAAAAGAATAATATTTAACAGTTCTGGCAAGAACATGCCTAAGCCAGCAAGTGCAGCTCTCCTTGCTCTGGGCCAGGGGAATGAGCTGGGCAGAGCCAGAGGGAAATTCTTTGCATTTTTAGGATTGGGAAGGTGGAATTAAGGTAAAATACTCCTGGATGAGGGCCAGGCTATCTGGACTAGCAAGCTTTCTCTTGCTTTTAAACGCCACACTGAATTGAATTCAGGAATACTTTTGGAGTGGAGTTGGTATCAGCAAAAGCATTGTATTGGAAGTCCAGGGAAAGAAAAAAAAAAAAAAGACCTAATTTTGTCTCTGAATGTGCCAGACCTCCAGCTAGCAGAGGTCAGGGCAGCGTTGCTGGGGACTTCGCTCGCTTGCGCGCTGGCCCAGCAACTGGTGTGATGCGGTAGGAAAGATGCCGCTCACCAGGCAGGCCTTGGTGTGAGCATAAGGCAGCAAAATCCATCAGTTTGCATCGCCTGAGGCTGCGCAGGACGGTTCCTGGCTCCTCCAGTGTGCCCCGGAGCCCTGATGTGCCCCAGACCCGACCCGGTGGAGGGGACAGGGATGCAGCCACCGGGCTCGGTCCCTCCAGGCAACAACGTCCAGCTGGTCTCTGCCAAAGCAGTGATTTGGTTTATGTTGTGGCTCACATTTGGAGATAAAGTGGAAAAATGTAGGTTCCTAAATAGCACCAGCTTTCAGGAAAGCTGAAAGTCACTACGGTGACTAGTCTCCCGCCAGCGGTCCCAGACACGCCGTGTGACACTGCTAGAACTTAAAGCGTGGGAGCAACCGTAAGCTGTGCCACCGCCGAGGGAAAACCGGGCACAAAGCAGGCACAGCCACCGGGACCCGCTTCAGTTTCTCTTGGAGCTCAGCAAACCCCGAGCTGTGGCCCCACAGCACCAGCCCCGCTCACCCTGCCCCGGGCTGGAGCTTCGCTCCTGGGCTCATCCTTCATCCCGTGCGTGCGGCTGAGCCCCCGGCAAGGAGGAATTATATCCGAGCTTCAAGGAACAAACCAGGAACAAGCCAACAAGGAAGAGCCAATGCAACTGTCAAATGATGAGCAATTAAAGTGCTATCGCTTCTCGTAGTGTTTATCCATCGGAAACAGCAACTTCACGGCCGAGTTGTTAAGCTCTATCTGTACCGAGACTTTGCATGATGCAATATTTGATGGGTTATTTGATCTGTGGCTCCCGGATGAGCGCTGATTAAAGAAGGGCCCAGCATGGGGCACCCGCTACGTACAGTAGCTCCATCTGCTTTGTACAGCAGTGTCGTGCTTTTCCCCTTTCCCTCAGAGAACGGCATTTTTCCCCCCTGGAGGCACTGTTTGATTGCCACAGATTGGAAGCCTTTAAAAGGGACTATCTGTGTGAGTCACAGTTAAAGCCATAAAAGAAAAACCAATAAAACGATCTGAAAAGTGCTGTTTAATGGATTGAGGCAAACTTACTGGAAACAGGATACAGACCGTTTCATCTTTAAATCGTTAGTTCAAATCCAGCTGCATTTGGGAGCAAATGGCATTTATCCCTCATCAATAGCTGTCAGAGAAAAGAAAACTGAGAGGAATTTTACCACCTGAAAGGAGTTGCTGGTTTCTCTATGTGCCCAGCAGCTCCCTGAGCATGTCTGAAAGCCTTATGGGCGTCAAGTACTCTTGAAACTCAGTCCTTACAGAGCAGAGCTTTTTCCCGCCATGAAAATACTTGTCACTGTCCTGAACATAGGTATCCGCTCACATGGCTGCCTTCGCTTAATTTTCTTAACAAATAAAACATGCATGAGCCGTACCGCGTTCATCCCTCTCGATAGCGATGCCTCTCCGTCACCTAGGTGAAGCAGGAGGCAGAACAAGCGCTCATCCGTATCGGCTCCGCGGGCAGCGCCGGCAGCGAGCGTTGGCTCATCGGTATCGGTGGAAACCGTGTCCTGACAGGCTCGTAAAAGTTTTATGATAAGCGCTTTGCAAGGGCTATGAGACACGAAGTAATGGGCTGTGATTAATTCTTTCATCCTGACAGTATCGCTCAGCTCAGGCACCGTCACTCCGCATCTCGTGAGGCTGGGATGACGGCAGAGCCTGGCTGGTTATCTCCCCAGCCGTGCAGGATTTGTACCATCTCTCCGGGAGACGGGACAGTGAGGCAGACCTGATTTTAGGGCTTTCAGGATTAAAAGGGGATGTTCTCCCACACAGTGGTTTCCATCCTTTTTATACCAAGGTCTCGCTGCTGGTGCTGTCTCCCAGTCCTGGTGTCCCCGGCCAGCTGAGCCCTCACCGAGTCCGGTGGCACCAAATCGGCGGTGGCTCTCGTTAGCTGCCAGCCCCCGTGCCCCGCTGCAATGACGGCAGAGGGGATGCCACAGCCGCAGAAGGGTTTGGGGAGCAGAGGGATGAGCAGGGGTGAGTGTCGATTACCAGTGCTCATTGCAGAGGCGGCTTTTCCTGGACTGAATTTTGGGCTGGCATCATGTTAAATCCCTTTAGCTGTTTGGTTGGGGTTTTTTTTTCCCCATTTGGCAAGCAACACAAATTTGGGGACTGTCCCATGGGATTGTTCCCTTTGATATGACCCTGCAGCAGCACTGACTTTTCCACAGGGTGTTTGTCTGCATATGGTGATGGCAGCTGGGCCAGAGCTCCTGTATGTAAAGAAAAAAATATGTTTTCAGTTTGATTCAGCCTTTTTGTATTACTATGTTAATGTTAACAAGTCAAATTCAACCTGCTTTCCCGCTCTTTAGGGATAAAAGCTGTCTTTCTGCACAGAGCCCTGAGAAGGAAGCGGTTAGGCTGGCCTAAGGCCAGTCTTTGTTAGAGGTGAGTTAATCTATAGATGAGTCTTCTCGTATAGCTACACCTCCAGGGGCAAAGTGCTGGTGCAAATCATCCTCGCTCCTCGCCTGGCCGCTTCACCCAGCTGTGGATCAGAGGAGTTGCGCGATGTGCCAGCAGCCTGTTTGGGCTCGAGCTTGTGCTCCAGCCTGATGCTATTCCAGATGTTTCCACAGCTACACACGTGGCGGGCACATGGCTTGTGCTTCGCCGCTGCCGCAAAACAGGTGTGTGACGCCAGAGGACACCTGAGCTCCGAACCAGGCGGTACTCCCTGCCGTCCTGCCTCGTGTCTATCAAAATGTTTAACTGTAGCTTTTCTCAATTTATCGGACATCGGCAGCGCTGCCCTTAAAACCCGTTTGCCCAGGACAACAGGACGGCGCGTTTTGGATGGTTTCGACCGCAAGACCGACCTCTGAAACCCCAAACCAGCGGGCAGCATTCGGGAAAAGCGTTTTCTCGTTAAAACATTCCTACAGTTCGAGCCTTTACCTTTCTTCTTTCGCAGCGGCAGCGTGCTGTCGTGGAGCGAGCGGTGACAAAATCCAGCTGTTCCCGGCTACAAACATCTGCCTGGCCCAGCTGTGCAGGCGCTGGTGCACGTGGGCTCCGCCAGATGCTCACGTGGCGCCGCCGCCCAGCTGTGCGCCCCCCCCCCGCTCCAGCTGCGCGCTCCAGCTGTTTCCCGCCGCGCCCGCAGGGGTTAACGGCCCCGCCCCTCCCTCCGTTGTCAATCTTCAGCCCCGACCCAACCGCGTCCCGCGACACATCGAGGCCCGCGACCAATCAGGGCGTGGTTGTGATTTCCATGGCAGCCGCAGCCGCGCGGCTGAGGGGAGGAGGCGGCGGCGCCGCAGCCCGTCCCGGTCCCGGTCCCGGTCCCGGTCCCGGTCCCGGTCCCGACCCACTGCGATGGTGCCTGAGGGGAGCCGCGGCGGAGGAGAGGCAGCGGTGCTGCTGCTGCGCGGCTCTAGCCCGGCCCTGGCAGCGGCCGCCGCGGCGCGGGGGCGGCGGCGGCAGCAGCGGCGGCAGCGCAGGTGAGGAGCCGCTGCCCGCCGCGCACCTGAGGCGGGAGGCTGCGGCGGGGCGGAGCGGAGCGGGCCCCGGGCGCCGCCGTTTTCTCCTCCCCGCCCGCGCAGCCCCGCCGGCAGCCGCCGCGCTCCGCCCTGCCCCGCCCGGCGCTGGGGCGGCTCCGGTGCTGCCAGAGCCGTTGCCTTTGTCGGCCGGGCTGGGGGGCGGCCGCGGCCTGAGGCGGCGGTCGGTGGCGGTCGTCGGGAGCGGGGCGGCCGCGCCGGTCCCCGCGCCCCTCAGGCACCGCTGCCGGCCGGGGGAGCCGAGCCGAGCCGAGCCGGGCCGGGCCGTAGCGTGGCTGGCCGGGGCAGTCGGCTGTGCGGGCATCGGCGCGGGTCTCGTAGCCGCGGGGCGGGAGCGGCTGAGGATGCGCGGCGGGGCCGGCTCGCTGCTTCCCGCCGGTGCCGTGGCGGGGTGCGAGGCGGATCTGAGCCGGGTAAATGGGAAAGTTTTCCGTGCGGGCGGGCTGACTCGCTTAAGGAGCTCCCAGCGCTTCTGCTGTCTTTTGTTCAAGCCGCTGAGATGTGTCGGGGGAGGCTGGCGGCGGGTCCTACGCCGCTGTAAATACCCGCGGTACAGTTGGGGAGGCACGCGGAAATAGTTTTGTAGCGCCGCATTTCTGTCTGCAACCACAACGTGTAATAGCCAGAGTATGTGTAAGCATTTTAGCAATAGTTTTATAGCAGTAGACCTCATAGGTCTCCTAGCTGGAAGTGGTGTTGCTGGTGGTATTGCTGGAAGAAGCCGTTTGCATATGTTATCGTGAACGTGTTGTGCAAATTTGTGTAGGTCTGTATCTTTTTAGTATTATTAAGCAGTTTGATTCTTTGAAGTACTGTATTGTGTAATGGAGTGCTGAAATCCCTCTTAGGAGGCACAGTACACGTAAAAGCGCACGGAACAGTAGCTCATCTGCTATTAGTGTGCTACTGACTTTTTTCCCCTCTCTTTTTCTTCGGTGTTTTTTTTTTTTTTTTTTTTAAGACATAAATTTAAAGAGTTAGAAGCCTACGTGCATTGCCAATAAAATTGCTTTTGTTGAATTGTTCTCCAGCAGTAACTGTAGTACTTGAATGCTGTGTGCTCTTGCATAACTGGGAACACGTTGGTGACTCTTTTTTGACCATTAAATATGCAAATCCAAATAATTTGCTGTATGTATTACATGTGTAGGTAAAGCAGAATGTATAGAGTTCTTTGCTTTCATTTGAAGCAGAACATTTTAATTAGCTGTGCTTTAATTTTAGAAGCCTTAAATGTTGAAAAATGTGAAAGTATTGAATTTTGAGTGCTTCGGTAACCTTATTAGCTGTTTTGGATCTCGTATGTTTTTTTTCTCTTGCTTGTTAAGAAAGTTTGTAAGTGTTAGTAGATCCAGAGGAAGGACAAATGCTTCTGGCTTTTCTTTTTACACACGCACACATACATATTCGGTGTGTGTTTCTATGTATCGTCTGTCTAGTGGAGGATTATGAAGCAAGCTGGCGTTTTTTGGGGGGGGTTAACTGGTAAAAGGAAAGGGTACAGCTCGCTTCATCTTTTACTTCTTGATTATATGAAGGAAATGCATAAATATGAGCACAACTTTTTTTACTCCTTGTAATGCGATTGTGCTAGAAATTGTGGAATTACTACATAGTTGTATGCAGTCTTCCCCAATATGGAAACTTCAGATTCAGCAGTGGTCTATGGCTGTGAAGGTTAATTTGGCCTTTACAATTTTTCAGAGCTTTAGATTTAAAAAAAAAAAAAAAAAAAAAAAAAGTGTAGGTTCAAGGGAATGCAAATGTGTGAACAACATTCCTATAGTTCCTACCGTGGTATTGTCCCACAACAGAGTTCTTTACTATAAGGGAATGTCGTTCACACGTCTGCATTGCCTTATACTAATTCTGTCCAACTTTGTCCTATCATTCTACTTGTCAAACTGCTCTGCATGAAGGCAGGCCTCACTAGGTCTAGTTGGCTGTCTTTCATCCCAGGTCCTTTCTGCCAGGTGACTTACTGCTTATTTGTTTGTGGAGGTGAATAAAAATTGCTCATTCTATTTTAACCATCCTTTCTTACTGTATAACTAATAGGGGGAGAAGTCTAGAGAAAACAGCTGCAGGGCTTGAAAGGCATGATGACTTAAAAAGCCAAAAATGGATTTAGTACTTAAGGCTTCTTGATTTTTATTTCTAGTTTTGCTGAGTATTTTGCTTGGGGTTGCTATACGGCTTGCTTGTGCTGTACTTTGACATTCCTCTCTCAGATTCTGTTACGTGACTGGTAGTAATACATGATATCTGGTCTTTGGGGAAATCATTAAGGTGATTGTGCAAATGCCGCTTTGAAGGCATAAAAAGGCTTCCTGAATACTTAAATGAATTTTGGAGCAATCTTCTAAATGAGCCTGTGACGGTTAGGATAGCTTCTTGAAGTGGTATACTGTGAATATTTCAGTCATGTTCCTTGGTGTTGTGCTATACCATTATCACGTAACTGTTGGCTTTCCTATGCAATCTTCTTTGTGGTGAACAAACACGAATGACCAGAAACAAACCAGTTCATTGAAGGAAAGGTTCTATGGAACTCCTTTCTTTAACTTTCATTTAGGAATGCTGAAAGACTAATGTTGCGTGCAAGGGCTTCCTACTTGGACTATTTGGTGAGCTTAATACACAACTTCCTCTAAGAAATATATTGTCTCCAGTTTTCTAAATGTATATTGTTTTGAAGATGATTCTTGAGAATTCTCAGTATCTGCTGCCTTTCCAGTATTTATTTTTACAGAGGAAAAGTGAAGGTGCAAGAAGAGGCAAGGAAGATACTGACATGGTTGACATCTGCTTCTTTAAGTCCTAGCAGCATTTTCATTTCTCCTTCTACAGTCAAGAGCAGAGAAGAGACTGACAATGGATAACAACAGTTTAGCTTTTTTTCCCATTCAACTTATCTACCTTCCCACTCTAAATGAATTCCTCTGCAGATTTATACCACAAGCTTTGGGTGTAGTAGTCAGACTGTGGTTGTGCATCTGAATGCATCTCTGAACTGTGAGAATCTTCTGTTTCTGGAGTCTGTATTTTGGAGTCTACTGTATAAAGCCTTTTGTGGGGGGTCATAGCCCCAGAGACTAAGGGGTTGAGTAGACCCCCTAAGTAGGGAAAGAAAATCATAGGAATATGGTAGGAGGACATGAGGATAAACTGTAAAAAGAGTGTGAGCGGAACGACAACTTTGCAATAGTATGAAGTCTAGCATGCTTCCCCTCACCTCTATCTTGTGCTTGCCTTCCAGCACAGGTGGGAGGGCACAGCGTTTTGAGAAGGATGCCTATGAAGCCTGATGATCTGTTGACACAGAGCTTGAGTGTGATCTTTCCACCCAGTGAAGTGCCCCAGAAGCATTGAGGTCAAACACTGTGATGAACACTTGGGCAGATGCAGGAACAAGATATACTCCACAAAAATTTAAGCAGTACTACTGTACTTGTTCTTCCTAGAAAGAGATCCAGTTATCGGAATCTGAGCCAGAAGCTCAAGAGATGGAAGCAGAGGACGAGCTAATCACTGAAAAATGCTTTATTATATGTGGGGTTGTTTGGCTTTGGGGGCTTTTTTTTGGTTGGGGTTTTTTGTTTGTTTGTTTTTGTTTTTTGGTTTTTTTGAGATGGGTAATGCCAGTGGTGGTGTCCTGTCAGTTTAGCCTTGAAAAAAGCTGCCTGGTTGAACATGAGGTGGTCATCACTCTTTCCAGCCTCCGAAGTGAAAGTCTGAGCTCTAGAGCTTACAAGGATTGCTTATTACTGGGTGGTAATGGATCATCTTTGTTCCCCTGGCAGGGAATGCTTTAAACAACAACAAACCCCAAACTGTTCTAACATAAAATACGAATTAATGACTTGCCTCTTGACTAAGCTAAAAATCTTCAACATTTTTTGGATGAACTTCAGGAAAAAGGTCTTGACCTGCTGCGTGTAGGGGGAGGGAAGGACGGAGAGAGAATTAGTGTGCGCAGAAGACAGAAACAAAGCAGTCATTTTTGCTTTGCTAACATCATCTTGTGGCTGACTCGTAGGCCTGACTTTTGTCGGAATAAAATTCAGTTACACATGCTTCTGCTTAGCTGCACTTTCTCTTTCTGAAACTTGTAGATCCTAACTTTTTTTTTTTTTTTGAGTTACACTTGAATTTTTCTAGGAATTTGTTTTACTCTGTCATTTGAAACTATTGCTGCTAAAGGCCTTCTCTGCCATTGTAGTCATCTTCAACTTCCTCAACTTATGACTGTTGTGTGTATGAGGTGGTTTTGTTTTGGTTTGGGTGGTTGTTTTCTTAGGAGTTTTTTTGCTTGTTTATTTTGGGGTATTTTTATTAAGAGTTGTCTGTGCTTTTAGGTGCAGTGGCACTTTGCTCTTCTCAGGTCATAGTGCATAAAAATGCCACAATTTTTCAAAGCTCTGCTTAAATGCTGACAAGGGATTGCTGATTGCCTTGTTGTGATTTTTAAATGCTGTCAATTTAATTACTGTTAACAACAAGAACATTAATGACTTGCAATAATTCCTCAGGTTGACAGATGTGATCCAGAGTGCTTATTCATGTAGAGGAGGGAGAAGGTGGGGTTTATTTGCAAGCTGCTAGAAGGGCAGCGACTTCCGTACTTCATGCTTGTCCCAAATTGCTTTATATGTAACTTCAGGCACAGAAGGGAGTTTGCTGGCTTGTAGATTACATCAGTTTGCTGAGAGGTGTGGTTTCTGACTGCTCCCCTGTTGGCTTCCTGATATACAAAGTCCTGGTCTTGCCACGGTTTCTGGCAGCTGCACGCTCCAGGTATTGCTTCCAGGCAAAAAAAAAGCTAGTAAAGGAGAGCTTAATAGCTTAATACTAGCTCTTTATGGTCTTGCAGCCTTTGGCATCTTTGAACTTACCAAAAAAAGTTACTGCATCAAATGAAAGTATTTGTGTTTGATTGGTGTTGTGTTTTTTTTGTCACATGGATGGGTTTTTGGTTTTGTAGGTGAGTGGTCAATACTTACAGCAGTTTATGAAACCTACTCACAGACTGCAACGTTTATTTGCATTCACAGCTGGAATTGTACTGAGAGTGAGTCATCATTCTGCTTTACCCAACCTGTGAATTGAGGATTTCAGCCTTCAGCCAACAGGCTTTCCTCCGATACTGCTTGTTCTTCAGCTTGGTTCTGAAAACTGGTGCTGTTTGTTGTTGTTGTTCTGGTTTTTTTTGGTTTTTTTTTTTAAGTGATATTCTAATATAAATGATCAGAGTAAAACAGTTGATGCACTTGGTCTTGATATGTTTTTCTCTAGCAATCAGCTACCTAACTTTCTGCATTTGGGGCATGTTAGTGTCTTTAAGGAGTAGTTTTTAATTCGGAAATGAAGATTTTTTTGTGGAGGTTTGTTTTCTTTTTTCTTTTTTTTTTTTTTTTTTTTGAGGAAATGAGTTCTGTGGAATTGACTCAAACTGAATAATATTAGGGATTGTATGAAGTGTAAATATTTGCAGGTTTTGTGTGCTCTGTGGCAAAATACTGTTTCTGTTGTGTTAACTCTTCTCTCAAATGAGTACTGACTTTTAACTAAGTCTTTACTGTATCTAAAGCATTTAAAGAGAGTCTCTGTACTGTTTGCTAGTTTTAAGCAGAACAGTTTCCCCTTTCCTAATTGAAAGTTAGGTCTGCATGCTGAATCTGTTCAGGAGAGAGACTTTCTGATTTTTGGTTCTGTGGAAGTATCGACTGCATCAGGTTTTTTTTCTCTTTTCCTTCTTAAGCACTGTTCAGATGACCTCCACTTAAATTTCTGGGACTTTTTTTTGTTCCTTTTAATGTCTAAGGTACAGTTAAAGCCAGCTCTTCAGCAGAGAGAGGTATGTAAGTAGAATGAAACTTGTTAGAGAGGATGAATTTCTTGTAAGAGTGGTGTTCTGGCAAGAGAGTGTGGGAGAGCTCTTTGGCCATTTCATATGAAAAGAAGTGAATTAATCCTCAGGTTATGTTTCTAGTTTAATTTTGGTAACAAAGACTAAAAGCTGAACTTTGAGTTTAGTATTGTGACAACTGTTGATTGGAATAAGCTTTGTTAGTGTGGAGGGGCAAGACATTTCTCCCACAGCTCAGCGACTGGCTCTTAGATGCACTGCAAGAGAAAAATACTGCTGTGATAGATGCCTGCAGATAAGGAATTCCCTTCCTCGCTTCTATTGCTCCTGCACTGCTATGGTGCGAAGTGAGAATTGTCCTCTGCCTGTCTGCTGCTGTCTGGTTACACAGCCTCATAAAAAAAACAGGGACTGCAAAGTGCAAGGCACTTGACTGCTAAGAGTTGCAGCAGAATCTGCAAGGCAGCCTGCCTGCAAGGCCAGCGGTCTGTTGAGGGACAGATCTGGAGAGTCTTGCTCAGATGGTGACTTGAGAATTTCCGAGTTAATGACTGGATTTGCGTGGAAGAAAAGGTTAAGTGGATAATGTTCTGGAGAGGGTAGAGAGTAGGCATAAGCATGTTCTTCATTCAGGGATGTGCTGTCCTTTGCTGACAGAGATGGAAGAGCTTTGAGGAAGCCAGTCATTTAAAATGTTGGCGGTACCTCAGCACTTGGAGCTCCTCACAATTAAAAGCATCTGTGATTCATACTGTTCACTGAGTTATTTCAGCCCTGAAAAGCAAGCTCTTATTTAAAATTTCAATTAGAGTACTAATTTCATTTGAATTTTGAGAGGACGAGTCAGTTTTCAGCCTACCTTATCTGAAAACCCAAAGCTGTTGAACTACAGAATACAGGTAAAACAACTGTCTATGCATTAACTGTCACGAACGGAAGAGATAAAGATACAGTGTGCAGGTTGGCATGAACAGATCAAGTCATCTGGGCAGCAGAGGAGCAGATTTATCTAAGCCAGTGCTGGGTATAACCCACTGGTATTCACTGTAAGACATGGCATATTCTTAGTCTTCTAAGTGTCTATGTTGGAATTCAGCAGACAGATTTTAAAATCTTTTGTTTCTACCTAAAAGTTCCGTTCAGACTCACATGCATGTCCAGAAATCATCTAATATAGTCTTTTTCTTTTCATCTGTAAAAATGAAAATTACTTTTAAATAATACAATTTTAAGAATCCTAAATGAAAAAAAAATTAATGAAAACCCTTGTTTTTCTTTTGTGTATCTTGGGGTTTCAGACTTAATCTCCTCTCATTAGAGCTTGGAGAAATAACTTCTAAAATTTAGGAAAGGGGGATATATAAAACATTTAGTAATAGATGTGTTAGCTGTGCAAACCCTTAATTCTAATACATGTCTAACTTGTTTTCAAATACTGAGTTATACTATCATTGTAGAAAATAGTACCATGCATATTTGGAAAAAAAAAAAAAAAGAAAAGTTGTGGCTTTTGGTGTGGTAAAATTCACTTTACTGAAAAATATTGAAAAATTCTTCTGTCACAGAATAATCATCACTGCTTAAATTGTAGATTAAAAAGCAGAATGAAAGCCATGTTATTGATACCTCACAAAGCAGATGACTGGTTGTCCTTCATTTGCTTCTTTTCCTTTTTTTGTAATAGTTGTAAGGGTTTAAAATGGACTGATTAATTTAAATGTGATAGTATAGAACCAGAAGGAAGATTATACTATGACAGAAGTTAATATTTTTTACAGTATATTCTCCTATTCCATGCTATAAATATGAAATTACTGTAATCATAAACTTCATTAATGTGGGCTGCCATGATGCTTTGTAAAGCATAGTTGTCTTACTGTTATTGTCAGTTGACTTTTGATTTGCTACATGGGTTCTCGCCTTAAACCTTTCTGTGTAGTAACCATATATTCAAATTCTTAGCTCTGAAGTGTTATGTTTTATCTTGGAGGGAGAAGACTCTTGCTGTCATACCAGCAAAAATAGAGTTATCTAGATGAAGCAGAAGAGACTAAAAGAAAGAGCAAGCTTACCAGCACTGCTTAAAAGGAATCCAGACTTTATTTGAAGGTAGAATGCAGCATATACTTTATTCTGGCAGTGCGTTATTACATGACTTAAAATTATGCAAGGCTTTAACTCTCCCCCCCCCCCCCCCCCCCCCCCCAGGCCTGTGGGGTGCTGATTGAGAACAGGATCTATTTTTCTTTCTTCCTAATTACTCCATTTTTCAGTGTTTCAGCGAACATTTCTCTGGAGCTCAAAACACT
Source organism: Aquila chrysaetos chrysaetos (assembly GCF_900496995.4). Lineage (NCBI taxonomy): Eukaryota > Metazoa > Chordata > Aves > Accipitriformes > Accipitridae > Aquila > Aquila chrysaetos. Next base: position 36,986,119 of record NC_044013.1, read on the forward strand.
GCATAAAATGTGGGGGGAGGGTTGGTGGGGTTTTTGTGTTTTTTAATCAACACAATAATAAATGATTATGGTTATGTTGGGTTTGGATGGTTTGTTTTGGGGTTTTTTTGAGAGAGAAATATCTCTAAGGGCCAAATTTTAGGTAAAGAAAACAATAGAGAAGGAAGTTAGGATGAAGTAATTAGTTTTCTTTTGTATATCATGCTTTGTATTATCTGGATACTGGGATGGATCAAAATTTTTAAGTCAGTGTGGGTTGATTCTTTTTTTGTTGTTGTTCTTATTTAAATCAAGACTGATCTTAGTTTTGATCTTAGTCAACTTTAATCCTGGATTGTGTTTGTAGTTTTTAATGACTATACACTATTTTTAATCAAAGCTTCCCTTGAAGTAAAAATTGAAGTTTCCCTTACTTGCTGCAACCTATTTTTCTTCATTGCTTAAAGACCTTGATCAAAACTTGGACGCTGTCAGTGTTGATCTGTAACTGTGAAACATCTTTTACTATCATCTCGCATCCTGTGAAGGAAATAGAGCATTTCAAGCAAAACAGGAGATAATGTAGCTATGTGAAAATGTGACAATGAGCAGGATACTGCTACCGTCTATTCAGCAAGCCAGATTTATTCTAATACTTAATTTCTTCTGTGATTTATAACATGATTTGTGTGGGGTGTCTTGTTCATTTGTTTTATCTAGGTGACTCTGGCTCAGAGAGGCGATTGTGATTTTTTTTTTTTTTTTTTTTTTTTGCTGTAAAACCTCAAGTAAAGAAGAGTGGTTTCTTAATAACTACTTTTTTAATGTGTAGAGTCCCATGTAAATGATGTCTTTGCTTGACTGTAAAGTTTAACAGTAGCTATCCAGTGGTAGAATTCTTTCAAATGTGTTGTTAAAATGTACCAGAGAACTTCTATGTAAATAGTAATTGTAGTCATGAATCTTGTTATGTTTTGTGTTGCCTCTATGGGTAAACAAAAAGGCTTTTTATTATGAGATGATCATGTTTAGACTTTGCATTTACTGGTCTTAACGCAACACCAGGAGATAATAATTTTACTGAATGCTGTCAGGTATATCTGTTGTTGATTTATTGTAGTAGTTCTTAAAAGTTCTAAATTTTTTTAATTTTTTTTTTCCCCCCCTCGCCAGACCTTAATTTATTTTGGATTAGGTTTCCCATGGCATGTGAACTAGAAGATAATTTGAAATAGAAGGTCTCTTTATTCTGAAGTGACAGTCTTTATCAAAATGGTTGGAAAACTCAAACAGAACTTGCTATTGGCATGTCTGGTGATCAGTTCAGTGACAGTGTTTTATTTGGGCCAACACGCTATGGAGTGTCACCATCGAATAGAAGAACGCAGCCAGCCTGTGAGGATGGAAAATGTGAGAAGCACAGTAAGAACTGCTTCCAGTGTAAATGCAAACAAAACCTTTGCTTACAACAAAGACATGCCTTTAATATTTATTGGAGGAGTACCTCGAAGTGGCACTACCTTAATGCGTGCCATGCTTGATGCCCATCCGGATATTCGATGTGGAGAAGAGACAAGGGTAATCCCGCGAATTCTGGCAGTTAAGCAGATGTGGGCTAGATCAAGCAAAGAGAAGATCCGACTGGATGAAGCTGGAGTCACAGATGAGGTTCTGGACTCAGCCATGCAAGCGTTTTTATTGGAAATCATTGTGAAGCATGGGGAGCCTGCTCCATATTTGTGTAACAAAGATCCTTTTGCTTTAAAATCCTTAACTTATCTTGCTAGAATTTTCCCCAATGCCAAATTTCTTCTAATGGTACGGGATGGTCGTGCATCTGTGCATTCCATGATATCTAGAAAAGTCACAATAGCTGGATTTGACCTTAACAGCTACAGGGACTGCTTGACCAAGTGGAATCGTGCTATAGAAACTATGTATAACCAGTGTATGGAGGTTGGTTTTGAAAAGTGTATGCTGGTACATTACGAACAACTCGTATTGCATCCTGAAAGATGGATGAGAACTCTCTTAAAGTTTCTTCGCATCCCATGGAACCAAGCAGTGCTGCACCATGAAGAAATGATTGGAAAAGCAGGGGGTGTTTCTCTTTCAAAGTGAGTATGAGCATTCCTCCTTTACTTTGTATTGTTCCAAGAGGTAAAATAGTACATTTTGCATGTAAAAGACCAGTCATAACTTGGTTTCAGTTTTTAAGTAGCTAATGATGTCTCAGGAAGCTGATTTATGATGCATATTACCTGGAAAATAAGAATCATTGTTAACTAACAATTTGCAATCAGAGATTGCTCCTGCTAAACAATTGTCCTGCTAACATATGTGTATGGAGCATATGAATGAACTTTTAATTAATTATTGGTCTAACTTGAATTTGGATGTCTACTATCAGCCTTACTTCTAATATAGCTTTGCTTTTCTCTGTGCCCCAAAATAAAGCTGGACTGTTTTATCTAGACTGGTGTTATTCATCCTAGCAAGATCACCCGTTTGATTTCAGGAACTTAAGTATTGTTGTAAATGCAAGAGTTACATTTGCCAAGAACATACTCTTCCAGGAAACTTGAGAAACTGTTCCAATAAAATAGAAAGCAGAACTGGCGTGCTTTTCTGTTGGCATGTACTCCTAAAAGGACAAGCATTTTGAATAAAATTAACCTTCTTGTAAGCAAATCTCTCAGAATTCTGTTGTGCCATCTGTGCACCTGATTAGCTACTTTCAGAAACCAAAATCCAGCTCTGCTTAGAAAACCTAGATAGGTATTGTGAATAGAAAAGAAAAAAAAGTTAGTTAATTCTCCAGTTAAACTACTCTATTTGGTTTCTTTGCCGCTATTTACAGCTGAACAACTGAAATATGGAAGCTGGCTGGTCTTTACATTGAGGGGGAAAGGTGTGAATGTTTGAATCTCTCTTCTTATTTTTGCTATGGCAGATATGTCTACCAGATTGTCTTGTTTAAGTTTCTAAAATATTGATCAAAAAGCCCTATTCCAGCAGCAAGGCATGCCCAGTTAAATTCCTTGGCTTCTGTTTCGTGAATATTCATCACTGGCCAAGTGCTTCTGAGTAACAGAGGCACCTTGCACAGCAAGCAGTGTGGGCTGGGTAGAACCATGTCAAACTGTTGAATATAGAGTGATTCCATTTTTTTAAAACTACAGTTTTGAGAAATAAAAATTGAGAGATTTTGTTTATTTAATGCCTAAGGAAGTGACTCTGTGGATTTTCTAATATATTGTAGGGGAATGCGATTTAAAGCAAATCATAGAATTATTAGTCAGCAGCTACAAAGAACTTAAAACTCAGATAATGGTTATAGATTTACAATCTGGAGGTTTCACATCACCATTTCCACTGAAGAAACGCAGCCACCATCGCTGTGTTTCCAGAGCTCTCAGGAAGGCATCTCAACCGTTTTTTCTGCGGTATTGTTTGTTAGCAGAATGAAGCCTTCTGATAATGTTAACCTGAAGCAGTGTACTGTCATAGGTCTCTGCAAGCTGTATCTGCATGTGAACTTCTCTTCAGTTACCTGTATCATGTTACTGCTTCTCAGTGACAGCTGAGGGGGGAGTAAGCTTACTTTTACTGATATAAATAGGTGGTTGTCAAGTTCTGTTAAGTGTCCTGTAAAAATAACTATGCATAATGCCATTTCTAGTAAAATACTACTACCTTACAGGTTCCAGATTAGCTTTTTTAAAAATTAATGGACCTCTATACTATAAAACTTGGTAGCCTTACTGAATTCATACAGTTTCGAGTAATATTTCTTGATAAATCTGGTGGAATGGGATGTGAGGAGTTGAAAATACTTGTTCATGTCTCTAAAAATGAAGAAAATGGATTGTTGAAAGTAAAAAGTGGCTTCATGTTTATTTTTGAATCAGACTTTCAGATTTAAGACAAACAAGTGTGAAAGTGTTCATGTCACCCTCAATTCAATCCGTTCACAGAATTCTTTATGCTTTTATTACCTCTCATGAGATGATATGTGAAAGTAATTTATTATTTCAGAAGGCTCTGGCAATAGTGGAAAAAGAACGAGTTATTAGTGTTTTGTCTGTGGTGTTTTTTATCTAATCAAATACCCTTGAAATAGGTGGTGACATTTGTTTTTCAGTTGCAAGAGACCTTTATAATTTGATAATGATTTCAGTGACTCAGTCTTTCGAGGGCTGCGGAAAAAACAGTGAATATGAAATTGTCTTAGATGTCTGTTTTATGTATTTATATCATACTAATTGAAATTGTGCAGGTGAATTTGATTTCCTTGTGCCAGTTAAAACCTGCTTTTGGCATCCCTGGCTCCTCACTGCCCTCTCGTGTGCAGCAGAGTGCTGTGGACAGGGACAGCTGCCTGTTTAGGGGGTTCTTGCCCAGACCAGGGGGTAACTGCCCAGAAAAATTACTCTTTAAAAGATGCTCAGTTTACTGAGAACTTTAGAGTCTGCCACAGCTTATCAAATTCTGACAGCTGAACAAAATATACTTTGCATTAGACTTACTTTTCCTTCTATCAAGTTGCATTTAGCTTGTTCTCAGCTGCAGCAAAATTCCTTATGGCCTCGGGTGTGCGTGGCTGTTACGTTCTGGGTCAGGTTCTAACCAATGTTGTTGTCTTATGACTTAGAATTTCTCTTTGGGCTTACTGAAGAGTGCTATTTACTTTGCAGTGTGAATACTGTCGTCTTTCAGCTGTAACAACAGAGTGGAGCAGTGGAGCTCCATATTCTGATTAGTAGGTTTCTCCCACCTGACTTCCCAAAGGATGGTGCTGAAGATGACTTCAGAGATAATCTAAGGAAATTCAAAATGCTGCTGTCTTGCAACTCTGTCTTCTCACAGAGCTTTAATTTACCACATGCCTGGTACCAAGTGCTTCAGGCTGTTTCATAATAGTATATTAAAATCAAAACACTTAAATTTTATATTACAGTTTTTACTGGCAGGAGGAGATCACAGGTACCAAATAATTTGTATTGAAATGTGACATGCATTTAAAAGTTACCAATCCATGGGCCTAGCCTCTGTAGCATAGTAGGGAGAGTATGAAGATCTAGATAAAATTATTTCCCCATTTGTCTGCAAGGTATTAGGTAGGGTATAAAACCTCTGAAGTCAAAGAATGAACTACTATTATAAATCTGCAAAGGCTGTGATACTGTGTAAAGACTTAAGTAAATGCACAGAGAAACCTGTCTCAGTCATCTTCCACTCACCATTAAGACTTTCAGATCTTTCAGACAGTCTCAGCATCCACTTCAGAGACATGATGCCTGCTCGGGTCAGGTCCAACATCAGGTGCTTGGATGTGTTTTAACTGTTGAAGGGTTTTTGAAAAGAAATCTGACAAGAGTTTGTTGTCTTGAAATATTTTAAAACACTTTAAGAAAGAGATTGTGGTATCATTAAAAGATCTTTATAATGATGTTACTACCTGGTGGCAGAAAGCAAATGTTTATATTTTTAACTCATCTGAAATAAAAATTAACTGTGTCAAATGAAATCTGTATCAGATGAATGAAGCTCTAGGTCAGTGTAAGGTGTTTTATTTTCAGTTGTATATGGAGTTAAATTGTGAGTGCAGGCTGTTTCTCTTCCAGAGATGATCTAGCCACCCAGTGGCTGGCAGAATTCTTCAGGCAGTGAGCTGATTCCCTTTTTCTCTTATTCCAGACTCAGAAACTCTTATGCAATAGTCTGTTACTAGCAAGATTAGATCCTAGACAGTCTGTATTTAAGATTCTGACTTTGTCTGTTCCCCTGGCTGCTTGATTTGAGGAAACTGTTGACTGCCTTACTCTCTTCTCCTGCGTTTGCTTAGTAATCCCTGCTTTTTCTGTTGCTCATGCAGGCCTAGCCTCACTGTTGTTCTATTTCACTTAGTATTTTTGCCCCTTATTTTGGTTTTTATCCAGCTGCAAGGAGAAACACTGCAAAGGTTTTAAGGATGTGCACCGCAGCATTTGGAGTAGCGGGAAACTTTGTGGTTTGAAGTAATTGCCAACGTGGCTGTTCAAGGAATGTATTATGGCTGGACTACATGCTGTAACTAGTATTGTTAATATAGCTCTGGCATTTGCATCCTAACTGCAAACAGCTGTGGTCACCACTGATGCAAAGAAATGTCAACCCTTTTATAGCAATTTTTATTAGGCTTATTATGAAAATAGCTGTCTAGGCAAAAGTACTTCAGAATATACTATTTTTAATACATAACTTTCATTTGGTTCTAGTACAGATGCAGAAGTATTTGGGGTTAGTCCTGTGTTCCGTGCTACCAGCTGCTTTCAAAGCTGAAACTGTTCCTGTGGTTTTGCAGTGGAGCCTGGAAGCACTGACCAGGCAGCATTTGCCATATGTGTACATAATCAAATTTGCCAAGACTTGGTATGTTTCCTTGTTTTGCTCTGTCTGGTTTTTTGGGTGTTTCTTTCCTCCTGTCCCCAATCTGTCTTCCCCTGTACTCTTCAGATGTTCTTTGGTCTGAAGAATCTTTCCCACGAATTGTGTTTTACTCTTCTTTCCACCTTAACTGAAAGGACAGAAAAGTATTGAAACAGAAGACCAAATGTGGTAGAGTACATTTTTGAATTGGTGCCTAGGAGCAGCTAAATGTAGTCCCCTGCTTATCTCTTGCCAGCCATTAATCACCAGGAAATGTTTCATGCTGAGCTTGTGACCAGACTAAAATGACAGTGGGACAAAACATACACACTTTAAATGTGCTTTTACAACAGGATGAGATATCCATATGTGTACTAATTTAGGTCCTAATTGATATATAGGACCCATTGTTTTGGGGTTCCAATAAGCTATTAGCCAAGCCCATTACCTGGTTCTCACAGTATCACCCTTATTTTAAATGGTCAAATCAATCTGCAGTTTTGGTGAAGGGATTTTGGGTTTGGCTGGCTCTGTCTGAGAGGGAGAGGACTGTAAATCTTACACTTTTCAAACACCTAGTGATAAATTTTTATTGAGGGTCCCAGCCAGCATGGTTCTGTGGACTCCTGACTGTTGTGGTGCTTTGTCCTCTGCCTTGTCACTTTGAACTTCTGAAACTCAACTCTTAACAGCTATTTTCTTGCTAATTTGATGTGAAGTCAGATGCTCATCTTCTAATGAGAAGGATCAAAAAGGCAATGCCCAGACTTTTTAGTTTGCTATACAGACTTGTGATGTCAGGCCAATAGCCTTCAGGAAGGCTGAAATTTGGTTGCAACTCTCTGGTCCCAAAATCCCATTCTGAGTTCTGCCTTCAGTTTGAGCTACTGAATATGGTTGAAGAGAATAAGGCTGAAAATTCTGGGGGTTGTCTTACAGTTTGTTGTTTGTCAGGTGCTTACTCATCAGCTTCTGCAGCAATCTGTGAAGGCCCTGCTTGCCAAGACAGTTTCCCCATGGGTGACCATTTCCCTGTCTGGTTTGGTCTTTGTTGATTGTGTTTGAAGTTACTGACCTTCCAGCATTGTATGACTAACTTCCTTCCTCTCTCCTGGAAGAATTTTAGCTATGATGACAAGTAAAAAAGAGTAATAAGGTAAAGACTGGTGTTTAGATCAAATTGAGTTAATGACTGGCAGACATGCATGCATAGTTTGTAATTTAAGGCTTTCATTGCACAGTACAGTGTGCATCTGAATGGGATGCCTCTTGCTATTGATTTAATGTTTGTCTGCTGTGCAACAATTTTTCAGCCTCTTCTTTGACTCATGAGGTTAATTAGATAACTGGAATCACACTCGTTCCTCTTGTAAGTTGACTGATGTCAGTCTTGAGAGCAATTTTATTTTAGTTCAGGCTTTTGGACTCGGAAACTATTGGGATTATATCAGGAAATTTCCATTTATTTTTCTCAGAAGATGTTTTCTCATATTCTGCCTGCTATATAACTGAAGAATTAGCTGCTTGAGAATTAATTTGAATCTCCGTGTTCTCCTTCTTTATCTTGTGCAGCTGAGGTACTGGTGTTATGCTTTGTACTGTTACTTTCAAGTATAACAATTTCGTTTTCTGGGTGGTAGAGCTTTTTGAGATCAAAATGCTCTATGATGTAAATAAGGCCTGGGAAGGATGATAGCTGCAAGTGGATGTGGCAGCTGTATGCTTAGCATCAGGTTTGAGGCAGGCAGGTATAGCCAGCCAGCAGGAACTACTGATATAGTGGCATACCTTATGGTATTACTTGCAATGCAGATGCAAATATTCGTTTAGGCAACTTGTATATACAGACCTGATTTTTAATCTGCCTTAAAAGAAAGATAAACCTTGACATGCAAAATGCATGTGCAGTCTTTCTGAGTTCAGAAAAAAGTTTTAAATTACTCTGAGTAAAAACTCAGAGTTTTAAATTATTCAGCCTGTTCCGAGTCCTGCTGGTGTGTTTCGGAAATAAACACATAAAGAAGTTGTATGTCTTCTAATGTAAAAGAAGCAAGGAGTGTGGGAAAACAAAGTGATATCAGGTTTCTTCCCTTGGAAAAAAACAACAACAAAAAACCCACACAATTAAAACTAGGGTGCAAGAATGAAAATTACTTTAGGACTGTTGATTAAATGAGCAACAAATCAACTATTTTCTGAATACAGTACATATGACACTGCTATGATTATGCACTTGCCTTTAAGAACTGTGTAATGACCAAACACTCAATCAGTAAAAGGAATGGTTATGAAAAATATTATTGCAGTCTATAGCTTTCTGTCATTTCCATAGGTATCTCTTTTATTTAAAAAAAAAAAAAAAAAAGTTTAGTCACAGTATGGGCGGGGGGGGGGAATAAATGGCACATGGATTTCAATTTAGAATACAGCTTTCAGGAGCATTTAAGACAAGCAGCAAATGCGGGAATATGCCAGTGGGAAAACAGCTTTACATGTAGGTGTGTGCATACTTTTCACTTAACAGCTCTTTGGCTTTCACTGCTGTCTTTATGTAAAGAACTTCCTTCAGTTCATCCTGTGTGAAAGCCTAAACCAGAAAGCATGCATGAATGTTGTGCTAGTTATTCTCATTTTAGCCTTATGCAGTAAAACTTCACTTCCCATCAGCTCTGTAGAAACATGAAATTTTGAGAGGGAAAGAAAAAGGAGGGGAAAAAAAACCCCAAACAAAATAAGCTAAAGGTCTTAATGCTAGTGAAGCGAGTATTGTTTGGAATGCAAAATATAACCTTTCTTTCTCCCTCCACAGGGTTGAAAGATCTACTGACCAAGTAATCAAGCCAGTCAATGTGGAAGCACTGTCAAAGTGGGTTGGGAAGATACCTGCTGATGTTTTGCAAGATATGCCCGTGATTGCACCCATGCTAGCAAAACTGGGCTATGATCCGTATGCCAATCCACCAAATTATGGAAAGCCAGATCAAAAAGTTGTGGAAAACACAAGGAGGGTAAGGCATTTTTGTGTGTTTAATTATTGACCGAACGGATGTAAGCTATGAGCAAGAAAGTCTTATGTTTCGGGTTTTTTTAAAGTCTGTTTCTAGTACCTTTTGATACTTAGCAATAGGGGGGTTTTGCCATGGGGGGGAGAAGGAAGGATTCTGTGGGACCTTGAGCACTGAAAGTCTGGCTCCTGCTGTTTGTCTTCAATTTGGTTCGTCTTCCTTTACCCCAACCCCAGGCTTGAGCTGTGTTCTGTGGTATGTGTAGCTGAACCTCTTTAGAATTGTCCAGATAGTTGGGGAACTGGTTAGTAGTGGAAAAAGCTAGCATTCTTGCCTGGGCATCAGACTTGATTGATGAGCTCAGCTTTTTGTATGTGAGGGTTGGCAGAAGCTCTGCCACAATATTACACCCCAAATACTTGGTAGAATTTGAAGTGACCCATGAAAAATGGCCTGAGATGATCAAAATGTCAGATTTTCCAATTCTTTGCTGTCCTTTGTAGAACAAACAAAAGATGGAGGAAGGTCTGGTGCTGATTAACCTAAACTTAAGGATTTTATTCTGAATTTAATGTTGTTGGAATTTGGGTAGTTAGGCTATACAGCTGTTTATCCCTGGAGGTATCCATTGAAAAGCTCATCACCATTGTTTGAAATAAGAATAATTAACTCTTTACTTCTATTCTTTTGAGAATGTATACTTTATTAAAAGAAGGTGACTTTTGCTGCTGCAGCAATCATTGGAAAAATTGAATTGAACAATTTAAAAAGACTGTCTTCCACTAGCCTTCTGGTATTAAAAAAAACCTGTTTGGTATGCTGATGGGCTAGATACTAATGGAAAAAAAAATCGCTTTTTGTGAAGTCTCTAAACATTTTTGCATTATTTCTTTTCAGAAGTCCTCCCTGGGAAACTTTCATTAAACAGTTGATCAACACATTAAAGGATGGCAGGTTGACTGTTTTAATAGTTGTTAGCTCAGCATTGAGAAGGTAACCCACCTTTTCTGGTAGGGGTAGTGGTTAGCATTTTATAGGTTTCCTGGTAATTACTGTTTTAAAAGGCTCTCAAACTAACTTTTCTGCACTCCATTCAACCCCTTTAAAAAAAAAAAAAAGTGTTCAGTACTACTTCACAGACCCTTGAAAACAAAATCCTCATGCACCTACCCATACATAGTATAAAACAGTGACTCAGATCCAAATTTGTATTGTAGTGCAATAATTTAAGGTTGGTTATCTGTTACTGATACAATTTAAATAAATTTTTACAGTATGGTGACCTTTCTGAGGCCTCTACCTGTGCATGGCAAGCTCAAGCCGAGTTGTAAAAATTGTATGGATTTCAGTCGCTTACTGTTGGGTGGCTTCTTGAAATCTATTTCAGTTGAAAATGCAAGACAAATTGAGGTAATAAACAAAGTCACAAGCATACCTTTAAAAAAACTAAAGCCTAATTTAAAAGGCGCAAGTGTATTGAGGCTTTTTCACAACTTTCCTTTGAAGCATAATTAGTTTGTTTATTACTGTTAAAAACAGCTGTGAAAAACTGGAGGTTACTGTATAATAGCTGATCCAAATATTGGAAGCATATGGAACACTTGTTAATATTTTGACTGCTATTTTAATTTAATAGTTTTACTTGCAGCCCAAGATGGCATTTTAATTTTGTTATTTATTGTAGTACTCAGCATATCTTTTCCTAGTTATTTGTTCTTTAGCAAAATTACTTTGGAATGTATGGTTTGTATAGATAAAATGAGGGAGATGTCCTGAATTAAGACTAAAATCCAGAAAAGCAAAAGGAATAAAAATGGCTAATCTTCAAAACTTACAATATTCCTTTTGAAAATGGAGAAACATGAGGCTTTCAAAATGTCGTGTACCCCAAGGAGCTATTTAAAACGATGGCTCAAATCAGTGTTTGAGTTTGCATTTGAGCGGCTTGAATTCCTCCCCAGTCACTTTGCTTTGTTTCCTCCCAGCTGGTTCCCAGCAAATCCCTGCTCAGACCATTGGGTCCTCTGTCTTTCTCTGTGACTATGGAAACGTTGATGTTCTGACTTCCTAGGGTTTTCAAGATTTCAGGTTTCCCAACTCCTAGACCAGTTTGCTGCTTAGGTTACCTAATTCTCAGGGCAGCAGGCTTGTCACCCGCTCTAGAAGTGCCAGTCTTCCTAGCCATTGTGCATCTTCCACAGTAAATTGCCAAAATGCTGGCCACTGTGCTTGGCCTTAAACCAAGTAAGTTTTGAAATAACTAGTAATTATTCTGGTTGGTGATCAGTGGGAGCTGGCTCACTTCTGAAAAATGCTTTGATTTGTTTTCCCCACAGCTTTATTTTGTTTTTATTTGGGGATGGGGGCCCGATATTTCAGAACACTTTAAGGTGTTTGGGGAAAGTAGAGGGCAGGGGAGGGGAGAGAGAGAGAGAGAGAGAAGGAACTGTGATGTGTTAGTTTTGCCCATCAGGGATAGCATATGCTGCCCTGCGGGTTTCCCCTTCTCTGCCGTGAACCTATGCTAATTTATATCTTGCTGCTGCAGCTTAGAGAAGAGGGCATTTACTAAAATAAATAAATTTCTTGATCTAGATTTTTCCAGCCTTTAGGAACTGGCACTTGGCAAGTTAAGTGTGTTACTGCATACTCTTAGCTGGTGACTTTGTAAATTACTGTAGCACTACTTTTGTTCTTGCTCTCTTTAAAATTTCATCATCTGGGATAGTCTTTCACAGAGTTTTATACTGGGTATATTGTTGGAGATGAAGCTGTCCAAATAAAATCTTTCCAAAGTTACTCTTCAGTACATAATAAGAATATATATAAATCTTGCACATAACCGTTTATTGCTTCACTTTGTGTTTGGAAGCTGTTCTATTATATTTGTAGTGTCTGAGAACTTTAAACTGAACACAGAACTTGAATTTTATTTATTGAAAACAGATGGAAGTTTAGACTTCTAAAGCTGAACTGTACTATGTTGGTATAGTAACCCCTTAGAATGACTAACTTGAAATAATGTTGAATTACCTGACACTTGCTACTCCTACTACTTGTGGTTTCTTAGTCCATTTAAAATGGTGTGAGCTAGCACTTCAGATTATTACCTGATCAGAAAGTAACTATGAAAACACACAAAGTATGTTTAGAGAGGAGACATTGCTTTATTCTGCGCAGGGTGCAAGGTGGAAGGTTTCCACAAATGGACCACACCTACTGAGGTTTTGTGTCCATACTTATACACTACAGTTAAAACATCACGCCTATCTAATGCATATGTTCTGCCTAACTATTGCATATTCATTAAGTTGAGCAAGCATGACTGTGTTGTTCTCTTGAGCAATCATCCCAGAGTCGTCTACGCCTGTGCGGGGGGTCTCTGGTGGTCTTTGGTGGTCTTTGGTGGTCCTTTGGGGAAGAATACCCCTACTCCTTTTGTCCTCCTGTGGGCATGTGTCATCTGAGGACACCAGGGTCTTTGTTTCTCTTGCCAACCCCTCATTTCTCAATGCGAAGGAGGATGTATGTCCTTAATTAGAAGTCCGTGACTCTGAAATGTCCAGTGCCTTGACTGTTACCCAAAGCATCCTCTATTGTAAGCAGAATCTTAAACTAGATAAGCTTTACCTTGAGTATACATAAACAGTCCTTGAATAGCAAACATACCACACTTCCCACGTTTTAGGTTTGTTTTCTTTAAGCTGTCACCACCTTCTTATTTGTTAATCAGCCTTTTGAAGGCTTGAGGCAACAAGATGAAGGAAGTTGCCCCTGTCTGGCAAACAGCAATAGTAAGGGGGAAGGACTGATTTTTTGGTGTGGCTTTGAGGGGGGGAGTTTTTCAGTTTTGTGGGGATTATGTAATGCTGGCTTAAATTGATTGTGGAAGTTGCAACAACAGGGTGGAAGTCCAATACCACTGAAATTACTGGCAGGGGAGATTCTGGCTCCACCTAAAGATGGAACAACACTGTGTCATCTAGTTCATTGCTATCAGATACGTTAAAAAACAAACAAATTAGTTCTTGTTGTTACAGAGAGTTCTTGTTTTGTATGATTAAAAGCGGTTTTATACTGAATATACAAAATAATAAAATCATAAAGATAACTGGAATGAAAATATGAAAATTGGTCAGAATGCAAAACATACTCGTAGCTACAAAGCCTCTTGAATGCACAGGTCAATATTTTATGACTAGAAGTCTGTGTATTGCCCAGTTTTAGACAATAGTTTAAAAAGATTTCAAACTTTAAACTGCACGATATCTTTGTTCTCAAATGTGCTTAAATGCTGCTTGTAGAACTGCATTTATACTACACTGCACTGAGCAAAATCTGTCACTTGGAAAAGACTACAAATTAGACTTACCGGTGAAAACACTGTTCAGCAATTTCCAAGCTGCTGCTGTTAGTCCCGAAGGGAAGAACCAACAGTGTAAGGGTGCCTAAAACAAGGGCTAGTACTGGAAAAAATGGAAAGGAATGGCTAGTGTGGTGCAAAATATTAGCTTCCCCTAAGCTTTCTAAGCAGTTAAATCTTATTCTTGTTTTATTTTTTCCTCTTTTCTCCTTTTCTGTCCCCCTGCTGGTGACTCATATATGTATAGGTTAAATAATTTTTTTATTCAGTCTGGAAACAAAATTATTCTCACAAGCTAAAGTAGTGCTTGAATTAGAATTCTATGTGCTTGTAGGTAATGCAAGTAAAACAATGCTCTCTGCTAAATTTGGATTTTTCACTTTAATGTTACCTGCCTAGGACACCAAAATGGTTAGGCTGGTTTTCCGTGCTCCTGTAGCACAGCACAAAAATAGTAAGATGCAACCAGTGTTTGTACTTTGTCATC